>NC_091362.1:11795092-11927592 GCF_038502225.1 Cherax quadricarinatus | reverse complement strand
GCATGCTCTCTGCCAATCCCTAGGTACCTTACCCTCTTCCATACATTTATTAAATAATTGCACCAACCACTCCAAAACTATATCCCCACCTGCTTTTAACATTTCTATCTTTATCCCATCAATCCCGGCTGCCTTACCCCCTTTCATTTTACCTACTGCCTCACGAACTTCCCCCACACTCACAACTGGCTCTTCCTCACTCCTACAAGATGTTATTCCTCCTTGCCCTATACACGAAATCACAGCTTCCCTATCTTCATCAACATTTAACAATTCCTCAAAATATTCCTTCCATCTTCCCAATACCTCTAACTCTCCATTTAATAACTCTCCTCTCCTATTTTTAACTGACAAATCCATTTGTTCTCTAGGCTTTCTTAACTTGTTAATCTCACTCCAAAACTTTTTCTTATTTTCAACAAAATTTGTTGATAACATCTCACCCACTCTCTCATTTGCTCTCTTTTTACATTGCTTCACCACTCTCTTAACTTCTCTCTTTTTCTCCATATACTCTTCCCTCCTTGCATCACTTCTACTTTGTAAAAACTTCTCATATGCTAACTTTTTCTCCCTTACTACTCTCTTTACATCATCATTCCACCAATCGCTCCTCTTCCCTCCTGCACCCACTTTCCTGTAACCACAAACTTCTGCTGAACACTCTAACACTACATTTTTAAACCTACCCCATACCTCTTCGACCCCATTGCCTATGCTCTCATTAGCCCATCTATCCTCCAATAGCTGTTTATATCTTACCCTAACTGCCTCCTCTTTTAGTTTATAAACCTTTACCTCTCTCTTCCCTGATGCTTCTATTCTCCTTGTATCCCATCTACCTTTTACTCTCAGTGTAGCTACAATATATATATATATATATATATATATATTTATATATATATATATATATTAGGTAGTAGGTTGGTAGACAGCAACCACCCAGGGAGGTACTACCGTCCTGCCAAGTGAGTGTAAAACGAAAGCCTGTGATTGTTTTACATGATGGTAGGATTGCTGATGTCTTTTGTCTGTCTCATAAATATGCAAGATTACAGGCATGTCTTGCTACTTCTACTTACACTTAGGTCACACTACACATACATATACACATTTATTCATACACACTCATCTGAGTTTTCTTTGATTTTATCTTAATAGTTCTTGGTCTTATTAATTTTCCTTTTATATCCATGGGGAAGTGGAATAAGAATCTTTCCTCCGTAAGCCATGCGTGTTGTAAAAGTCAACTAAAATGCCGGGAACAATGGGCTAGTAACCCCTTTTCCTGTAAAGATTACTAAAAAGAATAAGAAGAAGAAAATTGTCAAAGTGGGAAGTCTGAATGTGCGTGGATGTTGTGCAGATGATAAGAAAGAGATGATTGTGGATGTTATGAATGAGAAGAAGCTGGATGTCCTGGCTTTAAGTGAAACAAAGCTGAAGGGGGTGGGAGAGTTTCAGTGGAGAGGAATAAATGGGATTAGGTCAGGGGTTTCAAATAGAGTTAGAGCTAAAGAAGGAGTAGCAATAATGTTGAAGGATAAGCTATGGCAGGAAAAGAGGGACTATAAATGTATTAATTCAAGGATTATGTGGAGTAAAATAAAGATTGGATGTGAAAAGTGGGTTATAATAAGCGTGTATGCACCTGGAGAAGAGAGAAGTGTAGAGGAGAGAGAGAGATTTTGGGAAATGTTGAGTGAATGCGTGGGGAGTTTTGAATCAAGTGTGAGAGTAATGGTGGTTGGGGATTTCAATGCTAAAGTGGGTAAAAATGTTATGGAGGGAGTAGTAGGTAAATTTGGGGTGCCAGGGGTAAATGTAAATGGGGAGCGTTTAATTGAGCTATGTGTAGAAAGAAATTTGGTAATAAGTAATACATATTTTATGAAAAAGAGGATAAATAAATATACAAGGTATGATGTAGCACGTAATGAAAGTAGTTTATTAGATTATGTATTGGTGGATAAAAGGTTGATGGGTAGGCTCCAGGATGTACATGTTTATAGAGGGGCAACTGATATATCGGATCATTATTTAGTTGTAGCTACAGTTAGAGTAAGAGGTAGATGGGAAAAGAGGAAGGTGGCAACAACAAGTAAGAGGGAGGTGAAAGTGTATAAACTAAGGGAGGAGGAAGTTCGGGTGAGATATAAGCGACTATTGGCAGAAAGGTGGGATAGTGCAAAGATGAGTAATGGGGGGGTTGAAGAGGGTTGGAATAGTTTTAAAAATGCAGTATTAGAATGTGGGGCAGAAGTTTGTGGTTATAGGAGGGTGGGTGCAGGAGGAAAGAGGAGTGATTGGTGGAATGATGAAGTAAAGGGTGTGATAAAAGAGAAAAAGGTAGCTTATGAGAGGTTTTTACAAAGCAGAAGTGTTAGAAAAAGAGCAGAATATATGGAGAGTAAAAGAAAGGTAAAGAGAGTGGTGAGAGAGTGCAAAAGGAGAGCAGATGATAGAGTGGGAGAGGCACTGTCAAGAAATTTTAATGAAAATAAGAAAAAATTTTGGAGTGAGTTAAACAAGTTAAGAAAGCCAAGGGAAAATATGGATTTGTCAGTTAAAAACAGAGTAGGGGAGTTAGTAGATGGGGAGATGGAGGTATTAGGTAGATGGCGAGAATATTTTGAGGAACTTTTAAATGTTAAGGAAGAAACAGAGGCAGTAATTTCATGCACTGGTCAGGGAGGTATACCATCTTTTAGGAGTGAAGAAGAGCAGAATGTAAGTGTGGGGGAGGTACGTGAGGCATTACGTAAAATGAAAGGGGGTAAAGCAGCTGGAACTGATGGGATCATGACAGAAATGTTAAAAGCAGGGGGGGATATAGTGTTGGAGTGGTTGGTACTTTTGTTCAATAAATGTATGAAAGAGGGGAAGGTACCTAGGGATTGGCAGAGAGCATGTATAGTCCCTTTATATAAAGGGAAAGGGGACAAAAGAGACTGTAAAAATTATAGAGGAATAAGCTTACTGAGTATACCAGGAAAAGTGTACGGTAGGGTTATAATTGAAAGAATTATAGGTAAGACAGAATGTAGGATTGTGGATGAGCAAGGAGGTTTCAGAGTGGGTAGGGGATGTGTAGATCAAGTGTCTACATTGAAGCATATATGTGAACAGTATTTAGATAAAGGTAGGGAAGTTTTTATTGCATTTATGGATTTAGAAAAGGCATATGATAGAGTGGATAGAGGAGCAATGTGGCAGATGTTGCAAGTATATGGAATAGGTGGTAAGTTATTAAATGCTGTAAAGAGTTTTTATGAGGATAGAGAGGCTCAGGTTAGGGTGTGTAGAAGAGAGGGAGACTATTTCCCAGTAAAAGTAGGTCTTTGACAGGGATGTGTAATGTCACCATGGTTGTTTAATATATTTATAGATGGGGTTGTAAAGGAAGTAAATGCTAGGGTGTTCGGGAGAGGGGTGGGATTAAATTTTGGGGAATCAAATTCAAAATGGGAATTGACACAGTTACTTTTTGCTGATGATACTGTGCTTATGGGAGATTCTAAAGAAAAATTGCAAAGGTTAGTGGATGAGTTTGGGAATGTGTGTAAAGGTAGAAAGCTGAAAGTGAACATAGAAAAGAGTAAGGTGATGAGGGTGTCAAATGATTTAGATAAAGAAAAATTGGATATCAAATTGGGGAGGAGGAGTATGGAAGAAGTGAATGTTTTCAGATACTTGGGAGTTGACGTGTCGGCGGATGGATTTATGAAGGATGAGGTTAATCATAGAATTGATGAGGGAAAAAAGGCGAGTGGTGCGTTGAGGTATATGTGGAGTCAAAAAACGTTATCTATGGAGGCAAAGAAGGGAATGTATGAAAGTATAGTAGTACCAACACTTTTATATGGGTGCGAAGCTTGGGTGGTAAATGCAGCAGCGAGGAGACGGTTGGAGGCAGTGGAGATGTCCTGTTTAAGGGCAATGTGTGGTGTAAATATTATGCAGAAAATTCGGAGTGTGGAAATTAGGAGAAAGTGTGAAGTTAATAAAAGTATTAGTCAGAGGGCAGAAGAGGGGTTGTTGAGGTGGTTTGGTCATTTAGAGAGAATGGATCAAAGTAGAATGACATGGAAAGCATATAAATCTATAGGGGAAGGAAGGCGGGGTAGGGGTCGTCCTCGAAAGGGTTGGAGAGAGGGGGTAAAGGAGGTTTTGTGGGCGAGGGGCTTGGACTTCCAGCAAGCGTGCGTGAGCGTGTTAGATAGGAGTGAATGGAGACGAATGGTACTTGGGACCTGACGATCTGTTGGAGTGTGAGCAGGGTAATATTTAGTGAAGGGATTCAGGGAAACCGGTTATTTTCATATAGTCGGACTTGAGTCCTGGAAATGGAAAGTACAATGCCTGCACTTTAAAGGAGGGGTTTGGGATATTGGCAGTTTGGAGGGATATGTTGTGTATCTTTATATGTGTATGCTTCTAGACTGTTGTATTCTGAGCACCTCTGCAAAAACAGTGATAATGTGTGAGTGTGGTGAAAGTGTTGAATGATGATGAAAGTATTTTCTTTTTGGGGATTTTCTTTCTTTTTTGGGTCACCCTGCCTCGGTGGGAGACGGCCGACTTGTTGGGGGAAAAAAAAAAAAAAAAAAAAAAAAAAAAAATATATATATATATAAATACATGTATATATATATATATATATATATATATATATAAATATATATAAATATATATATATATAAATATATATATATTTATATATATTTATATATATATAATGTATATATGTACATATATATATATATATATATATATATATATATATATATATATATATAAATAAATAAAGGAATAAAATAAAAGAATTCTAGAATATTTCTTTCAAAGTACAGGTAATAAAATAAAATAGTATACAACTAATGAAAATTAAAAAATTACTAAGACTGACAAGCATACCTCTGTCTCTGCATAATATAGTAGCTATAAATAGAGAGAAAAAAAGTGAAGTCACTTTGGACCTAGGAATGCCTGGAAGCTAGAGTTAACTGCAGATATTTTCAGCAGAGGTAACTCCCACAATACAATTGCTCTTGAGCATGGCAATGAATAAAAGGTAAGCTGACCAGATATCAGAGACCAGACAATGAATCTGGTTGCAAGTGTGACATTTTTCAAAGAACTTTGATTCCGACTAGAGAAACTGGACCAAATATAAATGACCCTAAATGGATAGGCAATAGACTAAAGCATCTCGTGTGAAGAAACATTTACAGGCATATCAATAAAAAGAGGGTCATCTTAACCCTTTGAGGGTTTCGGCCGTACTAGTACGGCTTACAACCCAGGGTTTTTGACGTACTAGTACGCCTAAATTCTAGCGCCCTCAAATCTAGTGGGAGAAAGCTAGTAGGCCTACATATGAAAGAATGGGTCTATGTGGTCAGTGTGCGCAGTATAAAAAAAATCCTAGAGCACACAGTGCATAATGAGAAAAAAAAAAACTGACCGTGTTTTTTGAATAAAACTACTTCGCACTGTATTTTTGTATGGTATTTATTGTTGTATTCTAGTTTTCTTGGTCTCATTTTATAGAATGGAAGACAAACAGAAATCGAGATGATTTTGACTGGTTTTACAATGCAAAGTACCTTGAAATTGAGCTCAAAGTAGCAGAAATGTTTGATTTTTACCAAAGTTCAAAAGTAAACAAATCATGCCAAGCATCCAATACACGTCAACTGGAGAGTCTAATATTCTTTCACAAGTGCACCGATATTATTTATACCTTTTTTTACACTAATGCAGTACTCTGCATAACAGTAAATCTTCTATTTTTTGAGAATAAAAATTCAAAGTGGAAAGCAAAAGAATGTAAGAGGGGCCTTGGGACGTGACTAATGAACAGTGGAAATGTCATTTTAGCGCCAGGAATGTCTGTTTATTCTGGACCCTATTCGGAAATTGGCATCTTGAAATTTGTGTGAAATTGGCAAAATTGCTAAATTCTGGCCACTGTTCTGGATAGTTGAAATTGATAAATGGGTGGTTTCTTGCACTCATTATAGAAAAAAATGGAGTTCTAGCGAAATATTCATTATTTTTGGCGACTAGTACAGTGGAATTGGCCGAAAATAGGGCTCAAGGTGGGCAAAATCGCCAATGTGTAAACATTGCCGCGACAACTAACTTCACAAGAGCATAATTCCGTAAGTTTTCCATATTATTATTATAATCAAAAAGAAGCGCTAAGCAAGTTTTCCATAAAATTCCATACTTTTGGTGCAGTTATGGTCGGGAAAAAGATTCTTTCCATAAGAATTTTTTTTTTTTTTTAAATTTGGCCGACCCTGAGAACAAGTCTCGGAGAGGGCCTGTTGACCCTCAGAGTTAAGAACCAATAGTATTGGAAGAAGGAAAAAAAAAAAAAAAAAAAAAAATAACAAGGCAAGGGAATCAGACCATTTCTTTCTGCCATACAGAAAAAAATTAGAGAAGACTGACCTACTTAAATAACTTGGGTCAGTTTACTGCTAGTGCCAAAGAAATATGTACTTTTTAAAGAAAAAAAAAAAAAAAGATACCAATAAAATCCCAGTGATAAATAATTATAATGGGTCAGAATGCATTTTTTTTTTCAAGATCACCTCAAACAGCAGACAAGTAGATAGATTAAAACCAAATAAGTGAATGGATCCTGATAAGCTGTTTTCAAAAGGTTCTAAAGGAGTGCAAGGGGTTTTAGCAATCCATTATAAACCAAGAGAACAGTTCATGATGAGTCACAATAAAGCTTATTGAAATCTCTACTTCATATCAAGAATAAATAAAAGTCCTAATGTTTTAAAGTCAATTTTACATAATGCTTATCACACACTGCCTGGTAGTGTAACCCATTCCTTAACAGGGTAAAGAATATGGCAAACACGGAATGCATCCAAAGGATAGATATGCATTGCATCCTTCGGATGCAATGCATATCTGAAGGGGTGAGGATAACAACATTGGGGATGATAGACTTAGGCATTCCAAAGAATGGAGTGCAAAAGGATGACCAAGAAGATTTATAAATCTGGGGTGGAAGAAAACAGTCATCTCATGAAGGGTTTGAGGGGAGGATGTGAAGGTCTATTTAGTGGTAAAGGATCTAGCAGCAAGTGCAAGCAGTAATGTGTGAACCTTGAGTGGAGACCAGCGATTTTAAGGATTCAAAGCGCTTTGGGAGTGTGAGGGGGAATTTATGAAGGGATTCAGGGGAAACTGCTTAGTAAAGTCCTGGAAGTGGGTTGTATCTTTTGAAAATTTTTAGCTGCAGCCTGGCATTAGGTCAGGCAAGTCTGGCGATTGCCTGGTCAACCGAGCTATTGCTGCTAGCAGCTAACTGGCCTACATATCCATCACCGACTGGTTAATCCAGCACATGGCAGAGGTATTTGTCAAGTTTCCTCTTAACTATCTTTCACACTCCATATACATCTCTCTTCTAGGAATATTGAAAATACTCTGGGGAAATCAACTTTCTGATAACCAATACTGGCGAGTTATCTATGCAGCAGGTTTCGTGAAGTTAAAATTTAATAAGTTATCCAACATAATTTAGGTTAGATTTAATTAGTAACTGTTAACAGTTTTACTATATCTTTATAAGGGAGAATTCTCTGCAGGGAGATACTGGAGACTTCTGGTAGTTCAGCAACATTTGTGAAGTCACTAGCATTTTGTTGAATTGTGAATAAAACTTCACCTATTAAAACTTTTCAAGGTTGTCTTGATATGACCTCATACAGTAGAGCTAGCAAACCAAATGTTACTTACTCCTAACTTTCATGAGAGTTTTTGCTAATACGAAGAGGAAGCCATTTCTTATTATATATATTCTAATATAGGTCACAAAGAAAATAGGTACATTTTGGGTCTATGGTATAAAAAAAATTTGGTAACAAAACTAGAACATAACTTAAACCCATTTTTATACAATACACAGCCCACTTAGTCTTAAAATAATATAGACTGGCTTAGGCTGCACAGAGAAAAGAAGAATGAATCCATAAGTTCCATAATTTACATTAAAAAGTACATTGTATAAGCGAGATGCACATATCAGCGCCTTTGGGAAAAGATGCATTTTAAATATTAAGAGGCCACAGGGCATTAACCCCTGGAACATCTTCTGTGTAACTAAGTTACCCAACCTAAGTGACAATTTTACAGTTGGTCTAGTTTAGGCTAAGTTGAGGTGTTATTAAATTGTAAAAAAAAAAATATCCTATTTTTTTATTACCATAAAGAATTTATATTAAGTGATAATGGGGAAATATTTACACTTTGAAAAAATAAATTTCCTGTAGAACAGATAACATTTATATTTACAATATAAAATATTAGCATATCTGTTCCTGGGTAAAGTATATTAGCGAATGCAGAATGTTGGTCAAAACAATGCTAGTGATTCACTGACAATACCAAGCTATTAAACAGTTAGAAGTCAATCTTTTCCCAAATGGCAATAAGTTCTCCAATGGAAATAAGTCACCAAGTTTTTTTTTTTGGGTTATCCTAAGCAATCTACACATATGCTGCTATGCATGATAATCTATGTAACTATTTATGGTGTACCTGTACCTGAGTAAACTTACTCCCATTCAAAAATTCAGTAAAATTATTGGTAAGCACTAACAACCTATAATAAACCTAAAATTTGTTGGACAATGTACATCTTATTTTAACATCACAGAGCCTGCTGCTTGACATGGGCAATTTGAAAACTAACTTTACTGTATACCTATATAAAAAAAAACACTGCAGACTAGCATCACCAAATAAAATATGCCTGCAACTCTAAAAATAAGAAACAGTACACGAATGAGAATAGCTGGGCGAGAATAAGGAATGAAGTAATATGAAGTGTGTTCTGCAGCATACAAGTGTACAATAATTTAATACTACCATTATTACAACTTTTACTCACCTCCCCCCTGCCCCCTCTGACATAATGGACTTGCAAGTTGAGCCTGTCTGTATGGACCAATAGGCCTAGTGCAGTGTTCCTTCAATTTTATGTGCTTAAGTTTGAGCAAGTAATGTCTATTTTTAAAGCACAGAGTAATGATTAAATTATTCTTTAATTTGAGAATTTAGAAATAGATTGAGCATTGAAATTATATCTTGAAAAGCAGAGCAAAATGGCCAGTATTAAAGTAAAATAATACACAAAGGAACAAAATTATGAAAATGTTAAAAACAAGAAGAAACTCAAATTTTGATAAAAAACAAAATTATAGCAAGTAATAATTCAGCATAATTGTAGTGATGTGTAAAAGTTAAAGCAAAATAAGCTATACAATTTGTAAATTAAATATAAAGCACAATTTAAAATTAATAACTGCTTCACATTAGCCAATATACCTATTGCTGTCTAGTAAATATTGAAGAAGAGATACATTGAGCTTTGCAAAAATTTATAATGCAAGCATATAATACTGATTGGTTTATGCAATGGAATAATATTTTGTACAAACTAGAAAAAAAAAAGACTGGGTATTTTTGTCTCTTGAGGTATTTAAGAGAGACCCTTATTTTACTACTGCAACCAGACTAACCAAATCCAATGCACACTAAGGAAACACTGTTTGGGTGGTGGCAGAATTGGAACCATTTACTTCACAAACAATTATGGATGCTAACTGGCCTGCCAGTAAATCTATTGCATTTTATTGCCCATAAGAATTTTGTTGCAAACATCTCCCCACCAAAAAAATATGCATAGGAAATAACTATTTTTGCCTGATTATGGATAGATTGCTTATGATACTGAATGAAAAATTCACTGGAGTCGCCTAGCTCAATATTACCCTGCAATTGCAATTAACCGGTGATTTATTAAAAATTAAACCTTAAATGGTGAACGAACTATGAACTGGTAATGTTCTGTTAAAGCCAAGCAAATACAGTTACTGAAACTTCGGCCATTTCAACAAAAAGACCCCATGTTGGAGATTAGCAGGAATATTACGTAACATACAATAGACATAATACAAACGGATACAAGTAGATCAATCCATTTCAAACTCTTATGAGCTTCTGGGCATTGCTAGCTAATGGTATATATTACAAACTAAAGTTATATATATAGACAATCCCACGTGATTGTGACAACAATGTTTCTAAAGACTTATCTTTTCACACACCTCTTTCATGGCATGATTTAGTATTAAATTTGTCTCGCTATTAGTCACCAAAATTACCATGGGCTTGTGGCCGTGTGCAAGTAGGCCGCAGTGCCTGGCCAGTTCGAGAAATCCCGCGCTAGCCACCCGGGATTTAAATGGCCTGTCAGGCAGACCAACACCTCGCGACCCATGTTTCCCTCTGCTCGTTTCCCGCGTAATTCACAGCTACTCTAATTTCTGCACAGGGGAGACTGCCTACACCTCCCACAGCTTCAGCTCACGGATTCAGGAGATTCTCAGGGTATTATGAGCAAATTCCCGCCACAGGAGCCCCAATCTTTTAATTTAAATCTCCTCGAGTCGCCGGTAAACTCGATCGTGCGCCCAGGAACGATCCCTTCAAACGTGGGGCTCTACTATTTTCCCAATTCCTGCGAGAAGTACAGAAACACATGCCAAAACCTCCAGAAATTTCCAACTGCGCCACTTACCTCTATGTATTCCTCATTGATTTGGAGTGTATAAACGTGAATATTCCACTTAAATTAGCAAAATAAATACACACACGACACACTGCTCTCAGAAACATTGGTTCTCGCACACACTCAGTCGTACGTTATGACAAAGGCAGACAGAATTTTGAAATCTCCCACGGCGATTGGTGGAACCGGGTCACGTGACCAGCCTCAGTGCTGCCACATCTCCACTGTGTACAGTTACCATGGTAACGCCAGGCAGCTTTGGTCAGGATGCTGTGTGATGGGTTCACACTGGTGATAGTAAACAGTGAGTGCTGGCCCACTGCATGGTGTACGCACTCTTACTATATGGCAATATACACTCAGAAATCTGCTATACACAGTCATACCATACAGCCAAGTCATCCATCGGCTATATATATACCAGAATGGAAACCAGTCACTGACTTATTTTGGGGGGGATTATCCTAAGTAATTTACACTGCATGATAATTGTACTAATGAGTACCTGTGTCTAAGTAAACTTTAATTATGTGGCTATATACCTTCATTAGAATATATAACCTTAGAACAAGTTATGTACAACCAAGGTGCATATCACTGTGTATATATTCTGAGAATACTTCATTCTGCTGTCAGGATTAACGTATCCTTGACTGGCGATGTAGTTGACAGACTTTAAATCTATTAAATAATCAATAGTATTGTACACATGATATCCATACCACACGGATTATTACCCCTCTAACTAAATAATCTCTACAGAATCAAGATGTCATCAGACTATTTGTCCTGTTCAATTGAGCCTCTCACCCAGGTACCTACTGTCTGTTAGAGGAACAGGGGCAGCAGGTATAATGAAACATGTCCAATGTTTCTCATCGGAGTAAGGAACCCCCTCCCCCCCCCCGGTCGTTAATGTACGAGCAAGTACATAGTGAGCCACTAACTACCACACAGCTTGTACGCTCTCCGACTAGAGAAAGAGAGACTATATATACACATCACTCAACTATGTGCATATACATACACATGGCCGTATATGCGCATCACAACTCTATTCCATTGTAATGTATATATATATATATATATATATATATATATATATATATATATATATATATATATATCCATCTTTGTCTTTCAGTAGAAGTTTTATTGCTTTATTGAAATTGCTTTTAATGGTTTCTAAGGGATTCTTTCTAAGTTTAGAATAGATTTCAGTATTATCTAAGAGATTATTCATTTTATCTTGGTAATCATTTTCTTTCATAATTACTATTGCATTTATTTTATTTGCTTTGGTAAGGCATAGTTTTTTATTATTAATAAGTCTATCATAAGACTTAAAGAATTTTTGAAGGCAATTGGGAATATTTTGTTTTAACATAGAGCTATATACCATCCCCTTACTAATATTAATTTCATCAGTGAATAAATCAGAAGATTTTTCAAAGTTGCAAAAGGCTTTTGCAATTTCAATATTATTAAGTTTTTTTTTGAAGTTGCAAAACTTAGACCAAAATCTATAGCAGCAGTTGTATTTTTTATAAATTAGACACATGTGTAATTCAATAAAGATACCCAAGAGTTGCACGTGTCTAATTTATCAACGTGTCGGTTCTCTGAACCATTCATCAACAGATTATTTTTATCTAATATTTCATCTGATAAGTTAATTAGATAAAAAATAGTTCCAGAATGATTTTTGCGAAATTGTTGCATAAACAAATTTTCGCTTGCCTAATTCGGCAAGAAGAGCGCTGCTATTTAAGCCAAACTCGCATGTTTTATCTATTCAGCACGACATATGTATAACCAAACGTCTAAACACATCACATCGTTAAACACAAATCACACGGCTATATATTGCAGCGGAAGCGGAAGCCATTCCAGTTCAAATATAGATTTGGTTCAGCTATTTTGAGGCAGTGACAAATTAAAGTGGGATGAGGAGCTAGAGCCCAAATGGAGTAATTCTGGCAACGGCTGCACACTCCTGCCCACATGCTCTCATCAAGATTAACTTCACTATTCACCTAAAAATACATATTATATACATTGCGGGGGATAATACAGTCTGGGGAATGGGAGGCAATCAGGTTTGATCCAAGGAAATTGAGAGCAAGTCTAATTCTTTTGATCAAGAGCCTGTCACCGGCATCAAGGAACCTTCTTAAAAGGAAGGTTTATTATTTGTTATTAAATTTACAGCGAGGCGAGTGTAATCATGGCGATTATATTTAGCAAGTATGAATTATTGTACAATGATTTTTTTAAATTCATATTTTACCAAAGAAGCTAAGCTATATAATTTATATTTATGAAGCAATGCATGGCAGTAACTTTTATGGATTTAATGAATAAGATTTGGCTTCCGCAGCTGTGCACTGCGGAATTATTGTTTACTACACAGAGTTTATTTACCAATAATACTACTTACACTCTTATGTTTGCGATAACAAAGAAAAAAGAAATGAGTCAATTCATATCCCACGGTCATGAAACATTCATATGCAAATTAAGAATTAACATTGTGTCCATTTCGCGAAATATGTGCTAGCCATTGTAGGTGCGCATAATAGATGAACCCCGGCTGGTGATGGTGGGGGGTATTAGGGTGACATTTACACTGGCTGTGGGGAACAAAAAGTCTTATAACATCAAAACACACGTGCCTGCCATGCCATGTGACAATGTTTTGATGGCACGTTGGCTCTCGTGCGCCACGTGCACACGTGGCAACGTCGCACGAGCCTCGCGCGCTGATTGGCTGCCAGGGAAACGTGACATTGAAGGCAGGTTTAAATGTCTATCCTTCCACTACCTCCAACCGAACCACTATCCTGCCGTAAAAAACTTCCGCATTTCGGCGGGGATTGCCAAGTAATGAATGAGACTTTGCTTGATTTGACAACTTGGATGAACTCGTTAAGCTTTCAGCCACGTGTAGGCGTAGGATTGAGCAAGACGGAAAAGGACATTGTTGCAGTAGATTCGGAGTTACCGAAGCCTCGTTGTCCAATGATGGACCTTCCCGCTCGCGCCCTTTCAAATATGGCGATCGTGTCCTGGGATAATTTCGCTCCAATATATACATCTTTTGGAAGTTATGCTAGTGTTATTTTAATTCACTCTCTTATTCATTTAAAAATATTTTAATAGTGTAATATTCATATTAAAAACGCTATAACGGTGTACACCCATAAAAATAGTTCTAAGAAAGAGAGAATGGAGCGGGCGAGTCCATTATGTTATAGGTGGGGGAAGGTGAGTAAAAGTTGTAGTAACGGTCAGCTCAGGGCGGGCATTTTAACCCCACGGGAAGAAAAAAAAATTTAGAAGTTCAAACCATCTTGAAACGTTCTTAGAGGCGGGCTCTAAAAGTGTACAGTAGGAATAATGTGTGTGGCTGTGTAAGGGCTGCCTGCCTGCGCCTCTCCATGGCTTTGTTCCCTCGTAGGATCGATTATTGTGTTGAAATGGGTCGATATTCTGCTGCGTGGGGAGAGGATCAATAAATAAGCCCTTTGGGGCGGCTGTGTGTTCTCCATGACTCACATCACACAACACATCTCCACTATATTATTACGCAATACAGTTACGCAGCTGTTTTTGTAACAAAAATACCGTAAAACACTCTTATATTCAATACTAATGTAAGGCAAACAATTTTTAAAATATATGTATATATATTTATATATATATATATATATATATATATATATATATATATATATATATATATATATATATATATATATATATATATATACATGCATATATATATATATATATATATATATATATATATATATATATATATATATATATATATATATATATATATATATATATATATATATATAATATATATATATATATATATATATATATATATATATATATATATATATATATATATATATATATATATATATATATATATATATATATATATATATATATATTCGTACTGAATACGTAAAACTTGCGATTTTGGCTTAAATAGCAATACACTTCTTGCTGAAGAAGACAAGCAAAAATTTGCGTATGTAGTAATTTCGCAAAAATCATTCTGAACCTAAGGAAAAAAAATATTTCATTGTGTTTCTTTATTATTAAATTATTGTAAATTTACATAAAATATATTTAGCTGGATTAGGCTAAATTAAATTGCACTTGTTATAACAAGGTTAGGCAGGTTTCCTAAGGTTCTTTTGGTAGAGAATCATTAATTTGTTTTGTGTATATATATATGCAAAACAACCACTGTGAAAGAATAATGAAATTCCAAGCGCTTTCGTGACTACTCACATTATCAAGGAACCTGTTTACTGTGATCTTATTGCATATATATATATGTATATATATATATATATATATATATATATATATATATATATATATATATATATATATATATATATATATATATGTATATATATATATATATATATATATATATATATATATATATATATATATATATATATATATATATATATATATATATATATATGGGGAGAACAATATGCTATATGGTACGAAATCGTTAATTTGTTGTGAATATATATATATATATATATATATATATATATATATATATATATATATATATATATATATATATATATATATATATATATATATATATATATATATATACAGAACAACCACAGTGAAAAAACAGTGAGAATGTGATAAGTCACGTAAGTGCTTGGAATTTCACTATTTTTTCTCAGTGGTTGTCCTGCATATTGTGATATCACCTGTTTACTTCGATCTTATTGCAATATATATTAAGACGTCGGTCGTCTCCCACCGAGGCAGGGTGACCCTAAAAAAAGGAAAATCCCCAAAAAGAAAATACTTTCATCATCATTCAACACTTTCATCTCACTCAAACATAATCACTGTCTTTGCAAAGGCGCCCAGATACAACAGTTCAGAAGTTCCTCCAAACTGCCAATATCCCAAACCCATTTCCAGGACTCAAGTCCGGCTAACCGGTTTTCCTGAATCTCTTCACAAAATATAACCCTGTGTGTGTGTGTGTGTGTGTGTGTGTGTGTGTGTGTGTGTGTGTGTGTGTGTGTGTGTGTGTGTGTATGTGTGTGTGTGTGTGTGTGTGTTTGTGTGTGTGTTTGTGTACTCACCTAATTGTGGTTGCAAGGGTCGATACTCAGCTCCTGGCCCTGCCTCTTCATTGATCGCTACTAGGTCCTCTCTCTCTCTCTCTCTCTCTCTCTCTCTCTCTCTCTCTCTCTCTCTCTCTCTCTCTCTCTCTCTCTCTCTCTCTCTCTCTCTCTCTCTCTCTCTCCCTCTCTCTGTTCCTTGAGCTTTGTCATTCCTCATCTTAAAGATATATATGGTTCCTGCCTCCACTACATCACTTGCTAGACTGTTCCACCTCTTGATAACTCTATGACTGAAGAAATACTTCCTAACATCCCTGTGACTCGTCTGAGTCTCCAGCTTCCAATTGTGACCCCTTGTTTCTCTGTTCCCTCTCTGGAACATCCTGTCTCTCTCTGTCCACCTATGTCGTTATCATGTCACCCCTGACCCTCCTGTGTCGTGTGGGGTTGACACCTGTCTTCCAGTGTCGTCAGGCCGATTTCCCTCAACCTTTCATCGTAGGACATTCCCCTGAGCTCTGGGACTAACCTTGCTGCAAACCTTTGCACTTTCTCTAATTTCTTCACGTGCTTGACCAGGTGTGGGTTCCAAACTGGTGCTGCATGCTCCAGTATGGGCCTGACGTACACAGTGTACAGTGTCTTGAACGATTCCTTACTTAGGTATCGGAACGCTATTCTCAGGTTTGCCAGGCACCCATATGCTGCAGCAGTTATCTGGTTGTGTGCTTCCGGAGACGTGCTCGGTGTTATGTTCACCCCAAAATCTTTCTCCTTGAGTGAGGTTTGCAGTCTTTGGCCACTTAGCCTATACTCTCTCTGTGGTCTTCTTTGTCCTTCCCCAGTCTTCATGACTTTGCATTTCGTGGGGTTGAATTCGAGAAGCCAGTTACTGGACCACGTGTTCAGCTTGTCCAGGTCTCTTTGTTGTCCTGCCTGATCCTCATCTGATTTAATTCTCCTCATTAACTTCACATCATCTGCGAACAGGGACACTTCTGAGTCTATCCCTTCCATCATGTCATTCACATATTCCAACAGTAACACTGGTCTTAGGACTGAGCCCTGTGGGACCCCGCTCGTCACAGGCGCCCACTGTAATACCTCATCTCATTCCATGACTCGTTTCCCTGTCAGGTATTATCTGATCCACTTCACTGCCCTTCCTGTTATACGCACCTGATCCTCCAGCTTCTGCACTAATCTCTTGTGAGGAACTGTGTCGAAGGCCTTCCTGCAGTCCAGGAAAATACAATCAACCCACCCCTCTCTCTCTCTCGTGTCTTACTTCTGTTACTTTGTCATAAAACTCCAGAAGGTTTGTGACACATGATTTGCCTTCCATGAATCCGTGCTGGTTATCGTTTATAATCTTGTTCCGTTCCAGGTGCTCCACCACTCTCCTCCTGATAATCTTCTCCGTGACTTTGCATACTATACACGTATACATGTATGTTTGTGTGTGTGTGTGTGTGTGTGTGTGTGTGTGTGATCAATATTACAGAGCGCAAGGACAGGTACACTGAGAGGTGTGTATATCTATATACATGTAGAGATGTGTATCTCAGTGTATGTATACCGAAAGATGTGTATCTTAAGTGTATATACACTGAGGGGTGGTTTAGAAAGACACGTAAGCAAACACTATGACATATTTATTAGAAAATGTTCCGCTCCTGGGACCTTGATCAATGCAGCTGAATCATCAATAAAGTTTACACTTGAACTCGAAAACGATGGCAAACTTCCTTTCCTCGACGTTCTGTGCAGATCTCCCGACAGTGACAAACTTCTCTTCAAAGTGTATAGAAAACCTACCAACAAGGACGATCTTATACACTTTTATTCACACCAAGACACCCGCACTAAAAGAGTCCTCGTTGGCTTCTTGAGAGCTCTTCGCATCTCCAGCCCTTGTTTTCTTGAAGAAGAATGTACTTACATAACACAAGCCTTTACACATCTTCAGTTCCCATCTTTCTTCATCCGAGATTGCAGACTCAAGGCACAAGCTATCCTCAACAAACCGCCCATGGAACAGCCCCTAAGTAGTTCATAGGGCTCCCACGTGGTGATGTTGCCACGAATATGCATATACACATACACTGAGAGGTGTGTATGTGTATATGCATACCAAGAAGTGCATATCTGTGTATATATATTGAACTAGGGATTACATTATTCTTGAGGGCAAATATTCTATTAGTGGGATGGATCTGTGAAGGACCTGCCTAGTATGGGCCAACAGGCCTGCTGCAGTGTTCCTCCTTTCTTATGTTGACTTAGTGTACAGGTGACGCAGCCTTCATGACTATCGTGTAGTCAATAAAACTTTAAACCCCACAAACCAGCCACCCTAATGAATGTACTACATACAGTGCAATATGATTCAGAATATATTTTTTTTTTCTTCGCCGGTATTCTCCCGGCCCGGGTCTTTTCCAAGTAGTGGTGACCCGGCCTTGGCTCCCTATCTGGGGAGTGTCTCGAGACTTAAGTCTCCCATGGGAAGAGGTACAAGTACCTCCTCATCTTTGGGACCAAGTGTCCCCAGGCCTAGCCACATTCCCCGCCCTCACAGGGCTCGTAGGGAGAAGCTAGGCCTCTGGTCTGCCATCTACCCCGCCTCAGAGGGGCTCGTGGGGATGGCAGTCTTATGAGCTGCAGATGGTAGCAAGCTCAGGCCTCTCTCTCTCAGAATATAAAACATGTAAAGTGCTTAATGTTAATTAAGGGAATTGCACATGGCAATGTATGGAATGGTTATGCCATGGTTATTCGTGTATGCATATATTTACTATTTGTTGCTACATGGCATATAGTTTATATGTATACTTATGGTCTCAAGTCTTCTATTATTCACTTATCATAAGTTTTAAAATTCGGAATGGTTTTGGCACAGTTTCCCCTCTAATACCATTACTACCATCTGCTCTTTGTCCCTTTTAGAAAAGCACCTAAATGCTGGTGAAGAGTGCCTGATCCAAAGACTTGGAGCTACCCCTCCTTGTTCTCGAATCAAACCCGATTTTATCCCATTTTCCCTAGGTGCTGTATAACCCTTAAAGGTTTAGCGCTCCCCCTTTGGCAGTAGTAATAATTTTTTTCAGTGGTTGCGGCTGTTCTTCAGGAATTTTACGTGAAGTGTTATAATGTGATATCAAAGTTTGCCTTTATAGTGTTTTAATATCAGTATTGATAGTGTTAAGAAGGAGGTTCTGCCATGGGTTAGACCACCACCCGTCCTGTGATTTGAGGAGAACAAGAAGTTGAAAATTCGATTGGATAAGTATGACAAAGAGTGTAAAGTGATTGGGAGTTTGAGAAGGGAAACAGGTTAGCAGTAACAAAGAGGAGGTTGTTGTGCAGGAAAGGGAGAAGAATGAAAACGAGGAAGGTTAAATAAACGTGCTTGAAGGCACAAACTCACCTTACAGTACTCCAGGATAAATACATGATGGTCGACAAAAAGTAAGGTATTGTGGAATTTTTTAATTTTCCTAAATTCAGCATGTGTAAATATGAATAATATAATAATTGTGTAATAAAATGTGACACTGATTTGACCCTTCAAGAAACTTTGTGTATAGGAGGGTGTGCAGCGGCCGCAGAATGATAGACAAGAGGGGGACACCATAGTGAATTAATGTGTGAGCACTGGTTGTGATGAAATCGTCTAGTAATCCAGCATCATCAAGGCCATAATTGAATGAATCGGCCTCAAACTATAATTAATAAGTACTGGAATGTCCCCTGTTGAAGAATAGGGACAGAATTTGCGGGGCCTCCAGAATTAGGTGGTGATAGTGGAAATGATGTATCGATATGCAGCACATCCAGTATGTACGCCATAAGTTCTCTCATTTAGATTTCTCGTTGGCCAGTAGGATTATATTTGTTAGGTAGGTGTTGTGGGGTAATCCAACTACAATATAAATGGTAAGTGGTTCTTAATTATGTAACTTTTGGTACATATGTGCCTAGTGTCAATTAGAAAATTCTTGAACAATAAAATGGTATAAAATACCGACAGGTTGTTTAGGTAAGACACATATGCAACAGTTAGGTATCTTTATTTCGAAACGTTTCGCCTACACAGTAGGCTTCTTCAGTCGAGTACAGAAAAGTTGATAGAAGCAGAAGAGACTTGAAGACGATGTAATCAGTCCATCACCCTTAAAGTTTTGAGGTGGTCAGTCCCTCAGTCTGGAGAAGAGTATTGTTCCATTGTTGAGTTGTATAAGGGCATTACTGGGTATGGGAAAGAAAAGGGATGGAGCACTAGGGACAGGAGGAACAAAAATTACCAAGGTATTTTAGGAAAGAGTTCAGAAAATATGACAGCTGTGGTGTGGTCCTAGAGTTTGTGAATGCCTTTGAGAAGATGGACAATCTTTTTTTTATAGAATCCTTTACCGTATTGCGTTGGGGGATTGGTTAGTTGACTGAATTAGCTTGCTGTATGCCGATTGCAATGGAAGGTCGTCGATGAATGGGTATCTGCACAGTGAGTTCCGCGTTGAGCATTTGATATAGCAGGGATACCCACTTTCGACGCTGCTTTAAGTGTTATAATAGGAGCCACTGTCTAGTATTGCTAGGGTTTTGGAGCCACTGCCAGTTTTAGGCATCAGAATCGACTGTGAATAATAATCCTAGAATTTGTGTAAGCAGTTAACTGGATGCTGCTGTGGCTTGATACAGACTACTTGTTTAGAACGTGTTTGACCTGATGAAAGTGATTCTAGTGTTTTATATGTGATACTAATATAGGGTATTTGATATTGTAAATAAAGTAAACATACTTCTCAGTTGTTTAACCAACGTGTTTATGTGTGTGTATGCTCCCCTATATGTGGTTGCACGGGGTCGATTCATAGCTCCTGGCCCCCGTCTCTTCCCTAGTTGCTACTATGTCCAATCTCTACCTACTCCAAGAGCCTTATCGTACCTCTTCTGAAAGCTATGTATAGATCCTTCTTCCACTACGTCACTCTCCGGATTGTTCCACTTTCTGATAACTGTGTGTGTGTGTGTGTGTGTGTGTGTGTGTGTGTGTGTGTGTGTGTGTGTGTGTGTGTGTGTGTGTGTGTGTGTGTGTGTGTGTGTGTGTGTGTGTGTGTGTGTGTGTGTGTGTGTGTGTGTTAGTTACCATTTTGTTATCATTTTGTCCTAGGCACATGTCGATTAGACACTAGGCCTGTTGCATATGCGTGTGTGTGTGTCTGTGTGTGTGTGTCTGTGTGTGTGTGTGTGAGTGTGTGTGTGTGTGTGTGTGTGTGTGTGTGTGTGTGTGTGTGTGTGTGTGTGTGTGTGTGTGTGTGTGTGTTAGTTACCATTTGGTCCTAGGCACATGTCGATTAGAAACTAGGCCTGTTGTATGTGCATGCGTGTGTGTGTGTGTGTGTGTGTATGTGTGTGTGTGTGTGTATGTGTGTGTGCGTGTGTGTGCATGTGTGTACTCACCTAGTTGAGGTTGCGGGGGTCGAGTCCGAGCTCATGTCGATTAGAAACTAGGCCTGTTGTATGTGCATGCGTGTGTGTGTGTGTGTTTGTCAGTGTGTGTGTGTGTGTATGTGTGTGTGTATGTGTGTGTGTGTGTGTGTGTGCGTGTGTGTGCGTGTGTGTACTCACCTAGTTGAGGTTGTGTGTGTGTGTGTGTGTGTGTGTGTGTGTGTGTGTGTGTGTGTGTGTGTGTGTGTGTGTGTGTGTGTGTGTGTGTGTGTGTGTGTGTGTGTGTGTTAGTTACCATTTGGTCCTAGGCACATGTCGATTAGAAACTAGGCCTGTTGTATGTGCATGCGTGTGTGTGTGTGTGTGTGTGTGTGTGTGTGTGTGTGTGTGTGTGTGTGTGTGTGTGTGTGAGTGTGTGTGTGTGTGTGTGCGTGTGTGTGTGTGTGTGTGTGTTTGTCAGTGTGTGTGTGTGTGTGTATGTGTGTGTGTGTGTGTGTGTCTGTGTGAGTGTGTGTGTGTGTGTGTGTGTGTGTGTGTGTGTGTGTGTGTGTGTGTGTGTGTGTGTGTGTGTGTGTGTGTGTGTGTGTGTGTGTGTGTGTGTGTTAGTTACCATTTTGTCCTAGGCACATGTCGATTAGACACTAGGCCTGTTGGAGGTGTGTGTGTGTGTGTGTGTGTGTGTGTGTGTGTGTGTGTGTGTGTGTGTGTGTGTGTGTGTGTGTGTGTGTGTGTGTGTGTGTGTGTGTGTGTGTATGTGTGTATATATATGTGTGTTAGTTAGTTACCATTTTGTCCTAGGCACATGTCGATTAGACACTAGGCCTGTTGTAGGTGTGTAGGTGTGTGTGTGTGTGTGTGTTAGTTACCATTTTGTCCTAGGCACATGTCGATTAGACACTAGGCCTGTTGTAGGTGTGTAGGTGTGTGTGTGTGTATCAGTGTGTGTGTGTGTGTCAATGTGTGTGTGTCAGTGTGTTAGTTACCATTTGATCCTAGGCACATGTCGATTAGACACTAGGCGGTGTGTGTCAGTGTGTGCGTGTCAGTGTGTGTGTGTGTGTTTACCTGGAGTTTACCTGGAGAGAGTTCCGGGGGTCAACGCCCCCGCGGCCCGGTCTGTGACCAGGCCTCCTGGTGGATCAGAGCCTGATCAACCAGGATGTTGCTGCTGGCTGCACACAAACCAACGTACGAGCCACAGCCCGGCTGATCAGGAACTGACTTTAGGTGCTTGTCCAGTGCCAGCTTGAAGACTGCCAGGGGTCTGTTGGTAATCCCCCTTATGTGTGCTGGGAGGCAGTTGAACAGTCTCAGGCCCCTGACACTTATTATATGGTCTCTTAACGTGCTAGTGACACCCCTGCTTTTCATTGGGGGGATGGTGCATCGTCTGCCAAGTCTTTTGCTTTCGTAGTGAGTGATTTTCGTGTGCAAGTTCGGTACTAGTCCCTCTAGGATTTTCCAGGTGTATATAATCATGTATCTCTCCCTCCTGCGTTCCAGGGAATACAGGTTTAGGAACCTCAAGCGCTCCCAGTAATTGAGGTGTTTTATCTCCATTATGCGCGCCGTGAAAGTTCTCTGTACATTTTCTAGGTCGGCAATTTTACCTGCCTTGAAAGGTGCTGTTAGTGTGCAGCAATATTCCAGCCTATATAGAACAAGTGACCTGAAGAGTGTCATCATGGGCTTGGCCTCCCTAGTTTTGAAGGTTCTGATTATCCATCCTGTCATTTTTCTAGCAGATGCGATTGATACAATGTTATGGTCCTTGAAGGTGAGATCCTCCGACATAATCACTCCCAGGTCTTTGACGTTGGTGTTTCGCTCTATTTTGTGGCCAGAATTTGTTTTGTACTCTGATGAAGATTTAATTTCCTCATGTTTACCATATCTGAGTAATTGAAATTTCTCATCGTTGAACTTCATATTGTTTTCTGCAGCCCACTGAAAGATTTGGTTGATGTCCGCCTGGAGCCTTGCAGTGTCTGCAATGGAAGACACTGTCATGCAGATTCGGGTGTCATCTGCAAAGGAAGACACGGTGCTGTGGCTGACATCCTTGTCTATGTACTCACCTATTTGTACTCACCTATTTGTGGTTGAAGGGGTCGAGTCACAGCTCCTGTGTGTGTGTGTGTGTGTGTGTGTGTGTGTGTGTGTGTGTGTGTGTGTGTGTGTGTGTGTGTGTGGTGTGTGTGTGTGTGGTGTGTGTGTGGTGTGTATGTGGTGTGTGTGGTGTGTGTGTGGTGTGTGTGTGGTGTGTGTGTGTGGTGTGTGTGGTGTGTGTGTGTGTGTGGTGTGTGTGTGTGTGGTGTGTGTGTGGTGTGTGTGTGTGTGTGTGTGTGTGTGTGTGTGGTGTGTGTGTGTGTGTGTGGTGTGTGTGTGTGGTGTGTGTGTGTGTGTGTGAGTGTGTGTGTGGTATGTGTTGTGTGGTGTGTGTGTGTGTGTGTGTGTGGTGTGTGTGTGTGGTGTGTGTGTGTGGTGTGTGTGTGTGGTGTGTGTGTGTGGTGTGTGTGGTGTGTGTTGTGTGTGTGGTGTGTGTGTGGTGTGTGTGTGTGGTGTGTGTGTGTGTGGTGTGTGTGTGGTGTGTGTGTGGTGTGTGTTGTGTGTGTGGTGTGTGTGTGGTGTGTGTGTGGTGTGTGTGTGTGGTGTGTGTGTGTGTGTGTGTGTGTGTGTGTGTGGTGTGTGTGTGTGTGTGTGTGGTGTGTGTGTGTGGTGTGTGTGTGTGGTGTGTGTGTGTGTATGGTGTGTGTGTGTGGTGTGTGTGGTGTGTGTTGTGTGTGTGGTGTGTGTGTGGTGTGTGTGTGTGGTGTGTGTGTGTGGTGTGTGTGTGTGTGGTGTGTGGTGTGTGTTGTGTGTGTGGTGTGTGTGTGGTGTGTGTGTGGTGTGTGGTGTGTGTAGTGTGTGTGTGGTGTGTGGTGTGTGTGTGTGTGTGTGTGTGTGTGGTGTGTGTGTGGTGTGTGTGGTGTGTGTTGTGTGTGTGGTGTGTGTGTGGTGTGTGTGTGGTGTGTGGTGTGTGTGGTGTGTGTGTGGTGTGTGTGTGTGTGTGTGTGTGTGTGTGTGTGGTGTGTGTGTGTGTGTGTGTGTGTGTTGTGTGTGTGGTGTGTGTGTGGTGTGTGTGTGGTGTGTGGTGTGTGTGGTGTGTGTGGTGTGTGTGTGGTGTGTGGTGTGTGGTGTGTGTGTGTGTGTGTGTGTGTGTGTGTGTGTGTGTGTGTGTGTGTGGTGTGTGTGTGTGTGTGTGTGTTAGTTACCATTTTGTCCTAGGCACATGTCGATTAGACACTAGGCCTGTTGTGTGTGTAGGTGTGTGTGTGTGTGTGTGTAGATGTGTGTGTGTAGGTGTGTGTGTGTGTGTGTAGGTGTGTGTGTGTGTAGGTGTGTGTGTGTGTGTAGGTGTGTGTGTGTAGGTGTGTGTGTGTGTGTGTGTGTGTGTGTGTGTGTGTGTGTGTGTGTGTGTATGTGTGTGTGTGTGAGTGTGTGTGTCAGGTGTGTGTGTCAGGTGTGTGTGGTGTGTGGTGTGTGTGGTGTGTGTGGTGTGTGTGTGGTGTGTGGTGTGTGTGTGTGTGTGTGTGTGTGTGTGTGTGTGTGTGTGTGTGTGTGTGTGTGTGTGTGTGTGTGGTGTGTGCGTGTGTGTGTGTGTGTGTGTGTGTGTGTGTGTGTGTGTGTGTGTGTGTGTGTGTGTGTGTGTGTGTGTGTTGTGTGTGTGGTGTGTTTGGTGTGTGGTGTGTGTGTGTGTGTGTGTGTGTGTGTGTGTGTGTGTGTGTGTGTGTGGTGTGTGTGGTGTGTGGTGTGTGTGTGTGTGTGTGTGTGTGTGTGTGTGTGTGTGTGTGTGTGTGTGTGTGTGTGTGTGTGTGTGTGAGTGTGTGTGTGTGGTGTGTGTGGTGTGTGCGTGTGTGTGTGTGTGTGTGTGTGTGTGTGTGTGTGTGTGGTGTGTGTGTGTGTGTGTGTGTGTGTGTGTGTGTGTGTGTGTGTGTGTGTGTGTGTGTGTGCGTTGTGTGTGTGTGTGTGTGTGTGTGTGTGCGTTGTGTGTGTGTGTGTGTGTGTGTGTGTGTGTGTGTGTGTGTGTGTGGTGTGTGTGGTGTGTGCGCGTGTTGTGTGTGTGTGCGTGTTGGGTGTGTGTGTGTGTGTGTGTGTGTGTGTGTGTGTGTGTGTGTGTGTATGTGTATGTGTGTGTGTACCGGGCGGGGCACGTCAGTAGCCAGTGTTGTGGCCGGGCTGACACATGATACAACTCTGCTAACATTCCTAAGGTTACAGTAACGAGGACTTTTAAAATATATTTAAATACCGTTGTACCAGCTGTTCAGAAGTATTCACATTACTAAAATGAAATAATATTTTTATCTTTAATTCTTTTAGGCTACTATTATAATTTAATGTTTCCGTGGCCCGGTGGCCTGGTGGCTAAAGCTCCCGCTTCACGCACGGAGGGCCCGGGTTCGATTCCCGGCGGGTGGAAACATTTCGACACGTTTCCTTACACCTGTTGTCCTGTTCACCTAGCAGCAAATAGGTACCTGAGTGTTAGTCGACTGGTGTGGGTCGCATCCTGGGGGACAAGATTAAGGACCCCAATGGAAATAAGTTAGACAGTCCTCGATGACGCACTGACTTTCTTGGGTTATCCTGGGTGGCTAACCCTCCGGGGTTAAAAATCCGAACGAAATCTTATCTTGTCAATTTTCTTTTTAGGCTAGCTATATATAATAACATTAAATTTAATATCTCATCACATACACCCACGTAACTCAATCACAAAACTTCTGCTTAAGATTATCCCCATAAGATTATCTTTTAAATTTGTATCTAGGGAAAGATTTATGCAACTGTTGGCACATGCAGGCGCCTCTGGTCCATTTTAGATAGATTATTTCCGATTTGGTTTTCATAACTTGAGAAAGCCTCTTCTGATCGGATTCAAACTTTAAGCGTTAGTGTTACATGTGTAGATGCTGAAGAAATTGGGATAATAGTTTCCGCGCGGTAATTTGTGAATGGTTCTTGTGATAGGTTTCAAACCTATAATGCATCAGAAATTTATGCTGCAGTCTGTACTCCCCTCAAGGGAGGTTCCTTGACGCTGGCGAGGGGCTCTTGATCTAGGGAATTGGATCTGTGCTCCAGTTCCTTGAATTGAGCCTGAATACCTTCCATCCCCCTCCAACATGCGCTGTATAATCTTACGGGTTTAGCGCTCCCCCATGATTATAATAATAATAATGCAGGCTGTACTATTGCTTTTGCCTGCACTTGGGCAGGGGTCGAGGTCTATCAGTTACGGGGATACTTGTCTCTGATGGCGAATCGACCAAAACCCATTTATTATTAAATCTCCAGCCATATTGAAGCCCAGGGCAACGAACGTTGTGGTGTGGCGGCTTAAAAAAATAAAAGAAAGAGGGGGAGAAAAAGAGGGCAGCTTACTATACCAGCTTGGCCGTTATGACATGAATGGATAAGGGTGCGTGTAGGGTGCCCCAGTTATCCGCTACTTCCTTGTAACCCAAGGGCACTCTTCCTGGGGCACACACTGTTGTCACCTCCACCATCCTTACATTCTTTAAGTAAGTTTATTCAGGTATAGATACACAAATACAGTTACATAAACTATCATACATAGCAGCATATGTATAGATTACCTAGGATAACCAAAAAAAAGTCAAAGTGGCTTATTTCCATCGGGGTCCTTGATGGACTAACACATCGATTACCTCAAATTACTTCCGATTTTCCACCATTTATCTCTGTACCAGATCGAGGAAGCCACTTTTGAATCTGCACTCTCTACAAAGGTGTAGAATGAGGGGGGATATGATAAATGGAAAACAGGAATAAATAAAGGGAATGTAAATAGCGTGCTAAAAATATCTAGCCAAGACAGGACTCGCAGCAATGGTTTCAAGTTGGAAAAATTTAGATTGAGGAAGAATATAGGGAAGCACTGGTTTGGTAATAGAGTTGTGGATGAGTGGAACAAACTCCCAAGTACATAAGGAGGAACACTGCAGTAGGCCTGTTGGCCTATACTAGGCCGTCATACTGGTACCGTCATAGAAAGTAAAACGTTGTGTAGTTTAAAAAATATGTTAGATAAATACGTGAGTGGGTGCGAGTTGGAGTTAACTAGCTTGTACTAGTGGGTCTGATGCCGTGTTCCTTCCTTAAGTGGATGTGACCTGGACCTGACTAAGCTGGGTCAATGGCATGGGCCGGGAGGTGACTTGGACCTGCCTCGCATGGGCCAGTAGGACTGCAGCAGTGTTCCTTCTTTCCTATTTTCTTACGAAACATTTCCAAAATAAAGATTCCTAAATGTTGCAAAAGTGTCTAATTCTTCAACTTTTAATTTTTTTAAATCATTTACATATGAAGCCTGATCACAGACCGGGCCGCGGGGGCGTTGGCCCCTGAAACCCTCTCCAGGTATACCTATATTCTTCACACATAAACTGAAAACACCAACTAGGACCTGTCTAACATGGGCAGTAGGCCTATTGTAGTGTTTCTCTTCCAATTTCCCAGGTGCTACATGACCCCTACGATTTTATCTTTTACCCGTGAGAGCAATGTATTTTTTCTTACCACAAATGGACATCTTTATTAATAAAATGTGTAATAGAGGATTACCATTTGTAGGAACTGTTAGGATAATATATTCAACAATACCGTGGCTGGAACAATTCACAATACCGTGGCTGGAACATTTCACAATACCGTGGCTGGAACAATTCACAATACCGTGACTGGAACATTTCACAATACCGTAGCTGGATCAGTTCACAATACCGTGGCTGGAACAGTTCGCAATACCGTGACTGGAACACTTCACAACGCCGTAGCTGGAACAATTCATAATACCATGCTTGGAACGATTCACAATACGGTGGCTGGAACAGTTCACAAGTAATCCACTGTCTGGAGAGGAAACTTTAAACAACGGTTGGGTCTTGGACCATAATGGTCCAGGGCCCAACAGTTAGCTGAAGCGTCTTCAAAGACTAAGTTTATGTAGGTACAGGTACACAAATTATCATACATAATAACATATGTGTAAATTACCTAGGATAACCCCCAAAAATGTCAGTGACTTATTTCTAGGTGAAGTGTCGTGGAGACTCGGTACGTGAGGGGAAGTGTCGTGGAGACTCGGTACGTGAGGGGGAAGTGTCGTGGAGACTCGGTACGTGAGGGGAAGTGTCGTGGAGACTCAGTACGTGAGGGGGGAGTGTCGTGGAGACTCAGTACGTGAGGGGGAAGTGTCATGGGGACTCAGTACGTGAGGGGGAAGGGTCGTGGAGATTCAGTACGTGAGGGGGAAGGGTCGTGGAGACTCAGTACGTGAGAGGGAAGGGTCGTGGAGGCTAAGTAAGCGAGGGGGTGTCGTGGAGACTCGGTACGTGAGGGGGAAGTGTCGTGGAGACTCGGTACGTGAGGGGGGAAGTGTCGTGGAGACCCGGTACATGAGGGGGAAGTGTCATGGAGACTCGGTACGTGAGGGGGAAGTGTCGTGGAGACTCGGTACGTGAGGGGGAAGTGTCGTGGAGACTCGGTACGTGAGGGGGAAGTGTCGTGGAGACTCGGTACGTGAGGGGGAAGTGTCGTGGGGACTCAGTACGTGAGGAGGAAGTGTCGTGGAGACTCAGTACGTGAAGGGGAGTGTCGTGGAGACTCGGTACGTGAGGTACGTGAGGTACGTGAGGGGGAGTGTCGTGGAGACTCGGTACGTGAGGGGAGTGTCGTGGAGACTCGGTACGTGAGGGGGAAGTGTCGTGGAGACTCGGTACGTGAGGGGGAAGTGTCGTGGAGACTCGGTACGTGAGGGGGAAGTGTCGTGGAGACTCGGTACGTGAGGGGGAAGTGTCGTGGAGACTCGGTACGTGAGGGGGAAGTGTCGTGGAGACGGGTACAGAAATAGAGCTTAGGGGTGGGGAGGGGTATTGAGTATTGATGGCTCCTGTGGTGAGGTTATTGTCATTATGTTCATGGGGAAGAGCTAATCCGTAGGGGCCATACAACAGCTGGGGAATAGGAGGTAATCAGGTTTGATGCAAGAATGAGAGAACAGCTCCATTTCCTTTGATCAAGAGCCCTTCACTGTCAACAAGGCACCCCCTCTTCAAGGGTACAGTAGTAAGTTTACTTAGGCACAAGTACACATAAATACAATTATCATACATAGTGTAAATTACCTAGACGACTTTCCGATTTGTGAAGAGGGAAACGTTGACTATGACAACTTTTCTACCATATTTGTCAGGAATACTAGTCAGCCTACGATCCTGTTGGGAAAGAAATCTGGTCGGGTAGGTAGGTCTCTTGGGACCAGAGAGGAGGTGGGGATGGGCAAGTTTGGGGCAGGGAGAAAGGAAAGACCTTGGGGTGAGGGTAGGGAAGAAAAGGCGCACCCCTGCCATCAAGGTATGTGGGACCGCTGACCTAAATGTTGCCGCTAACAAAAGAAAACATCATTTAGGAGGATAAATCCGTCAGTGGTAACCCCACGGGTGACGAGGCTGAACCGGTAGCCGAACCTTACACCCGTGTGTCCCTTGAACCTGCTGCAGGGTTCTTGAATCAAGGAATTGGAGCTTCCGTCCCACTGGATCAAACCTGATTAGCTTCCATTCCTTTGGTGCTGCAGCCTTCACGAGTTCAGAGTTTTCTCGTGGATGTAATAATAATAGTACGCACATTCTAAGCATCTAAAAGATCTAAGAGACGTATGGTTAAGTCTTTATGCTACCTTAATTACCTAGCAAAAAATAGATACCTAGAAATGAGACAAATCTAAGAAAAAGAATAACTAGGTGACAGAAGGGTCTTGCTTGACCTCTCTATTCTAATGTTACAATCGACCATTGTTAGTCGAAACTTGGGAAAAGACTTAAAAATTAAAAAAAGACTCCAGTGAATTATACAAGCCTCACGGAGGTTTCACGAAGTATAAGTCTGGAAAATAGCGCGGAACCCAGGAACACATCCATGGACGTAGCTGTGATAACTTGAAGTCTTGTGTGTAACACCTAACACCCACACAGTAATTAAGGATATATAACACCAGCAAAACGAAAATGCTTTGAAGTCTTTAATCTCCATTTTGGATTATTACAGGGAATAAAGACACTTGTCATTTCTGAAACATTAACACGAATCTTTAAAACGATAAACCTTGCCATCACATGACAAAATTCACTACTACTAGCATGGGCCAATAGGCCTACTGTATCGCACATGGTCTTCCTGTACCTCACTATATTCTCTTTATAAAGGCTCTGTATTCTTGCTTTGTATTAGTTTGATAAAATTCTTGGGCAGCAAAATGTAGCCGTAATAAATGCTCATATAATTTTTTTTCCGTGTATTTGATTTACTCATTTTATTTGCATTTGATTACTCAAGTGTATTTTATTTTTACTAACAATCATGTAGAAATTTTAATACAGTTAGGTTGCTTATAAACTTTAAGAAATTACAAGGACCCCAATAAGTCAGACTTTTTTTTTAGGTTATCCCTAAAACTGTCCCTAAATAAACTTAAGTCAGTTGTCCTTATACTTATTGTCAGTAATTCTATCAATACATAAGAACATAAGAAAGAAGGAACATTGCAGCAGGCTTACTGGCCCATGCGAGGCAGGTCCAAGTCTCCTACCGGCTTAAGCTAATGCCCCAACCTAGTCAGGGCAGGTCACATTCAATTAAGGAAGAACACGACAACTGACCTAGTAGCACAAGCTAGTCAGGTCCAACTCACACCCACCCACACCCACTCATGTATTTATCTAACCTATTTTTAAAACTATACAACGTTTTAGCCTCAATAACTGTACTTGGGAGTTTGTTCCACTCATCCACAACTATTACCAAACCAGTGCTTTCCTATATCCTTCCTGAATCTGAATTTTTCCAACTTAAAACCATTGCTACGAGTCCTGTCTAGGCTAGATATTTTCAGCACGTTATATTTACATCCCCTTTATTTATTCCTGCCTTCCATTTATACACCTCAATCATATCCCCCCTAATTCTACGCCTTTCTAGAGAGTGCAGATTCAGGGACCTCAGTCTATCCTCATAGGGAAGATTTCTGATACATGGGATCAACTTTGACATCTTCCTTTGTATGTTTTCCAGAGCATTTATATCCATTCTGTAATACGGTGACCAAAACTGTGCAGCATAATCTAAATGAGGTCTAACCAAGGATATATAAAGTTGAAGAACAACCTGAGGACTCCTTTTATTTATGCTTCTTGATATGAAGCCAAGGATTCTGTTAACATTAAAATGGTATAAAATACCGACAGGTTGTTAGGTAAGACACATATGCAACAGTTAGGTATCTTTATTTTGAAACGTTTCGCCTACACAGTAGGCTTCTTCAGTCGAGTACAGAAAAGTTGATAGAAGCAGAAGATACTTGAAGACGATGTAATCAGTCCATCACCCTTGAAGTTTTGAGGTGGTCAGTCCCTCAGTCTGGAGAAGAGTATTGCTCCATAGTCTGAAACCTTTTCTGTACTCGACTGAAGAAGCCTACTGTGTAGGCGAAACGTTTCGAAATAAAGATACCTAACTGTTGCATATGTGTCACAGGATTCTGTTAGCTTTATTGCGAAAACTTATGCACTGTGGTCTTGGTTTCAGATTACTGCTAACAAGGACTTTTAAATCTTTTTCGCGATCCATAATATTAAGATCGACATTTAGTTTATATGTGGCATGGTTATTTTCCTGTCCAACATTCAGAACTTTGCATTTGTCTATATTAAACTGCATCTGCCACTTCTCCGACCACTGCATCAGTCTATTCAAATCTTCCTGGAGTGCTCTAATGTCCTCGTCAGAATGAATTCGACGGCCTATTTTGGTGTCATCGGCAAACTTGCTTATGTCGCTCTTTATGCCTCATCAATGTCGTTTATGTAGATTGTGAACAACAGGGGGCCCAACACTGACCCCTGTGGAACACCGCTCGTGACGCTTCCCCACTCTGATTTCTCCCCATTTATGCAAACTCTGCTGCCTATTTCTCAACCATGCCTCTATCCTGAAAAAAATTTTTCCTATTCCATGTGCCTTAATTTTCCTCAATAGTCTCTGATGTGGGACCCTATCAAAAGCCTTACTGAAGTCCATATACACAATATCATATTCATTACCATGATCTACCTCCTCAAATACCTTAGTGAAAACCATGTGAAACCATGCCGAGATTCGTTGATTAATTTGTGCTTTTCAAGGTGGCTACAAACTGCCTCGGCAATTATTGATTCCATAAATTTTCCCACTATGACTGCGGGTTCAATCCCGGCCGGGGGTATGGTTTGGTTAGTCCGGAGGTTAGGCTTATTGGTCTATAGTTGAAGAATTGGCACACTAATGCAACACATGGGAATCTTTATTGAAGAAACTTTTTGCCACACAGTGGCTTCATCAGTCCAATTCAAAGTAGAAATGGGTAAGGAGAGTAGAAGTTTGAGGTAATCAGTTCCTCAACCTGGAATCGATGTGTTCAGTCCATCACTCTTGTAGGAAGTGCAGCACAGGAACGAACGAACGAACGAAAGTTCAGGTAAGATCCTAAATGGGATGAGCGGGGAAGACGGGACAGACGAAAAATAGTGCTGGAGAGGAGTGTTTCTAGTCGTAGAAATAGAGCCAGGGCTTAACCCAGCAGCGAAGGCGATCGTGGGACAGATATTGAGAAGAGAAATTCAGCCTCTTCTGTTGGGACTCTGGTGGGTTGAGCGGGGAGGAAGGGACATGCGACGTTTAGTGCTAGAGAGGAGTGTAGAACTGGGCCATGTCTTATCCCAAAAACTAAGGCGAATGTGGGTCAGTGAATGGTACCTGTCATAGAAGGTACATGTCAGCGAATCCAAGGTTATTTGTAAATAGGGTTAGGAGCAGGATCATGCAAGGAGTAGAAAAGGTTGTGTTGGTTTGTGGGTCTGCGAATGTCTTCGTCAAGGAGAGAGGTCCAGTAGTCATGTCGTGTCTCAAGTTTGTCTATCTGTCTGTCACTGAGCATCTTCCAGAACAGATTCAATGCAGGGATGTCTAATTGGGCATGGAGAGACTCACTTGTGGCAAAGTCCTCCCATCTGACATCAAGCACCCAGCGCAGCGCCTTGTTCTGGATGCGCTGCAGTTTAAGTAAGTTTGTCTTTGCTGCAAGAGAGAGGGCTAGAGGAGAGTAAGTTATCAGAGGACGTATTAGGGATTTGTAGAGGTGTAGTTTGGTGCGTTGAGAGGCATGTTTCAGCTTGTAGAGGCCCTCAAGGGCCTTACTAGCTATTGCATGCCTTGAGTGAATGTGTCCGTGTAAACGAAGAAGGTAGTCAAGATTAACTCCAAGGACAGTGACAGATTGTGTGATGGGGATGTAAGTGCGGGTGTCAGCTGTTCTGAGCTCGACAGGTAATGGAGGATCACGTTTCCTGTAGTTAAAATATGTAATGCTGGATTTAGCTGCATTGGTTTTGATCCTCCATTTTTGTTCCCAGATGGCTATCCTGTCGACCTCATTTTGTGTTTTGTGTGTGAGTGTATCTATATTGGCATGAGTGATAAGTTGTGTAATGTCGTCTGCATAGGCTAGTGTGATGGAGTTGTGGTATACAGGTGTTGGAATGTCGTTAGTCTATAAAATGTAGAGGGTAGGGGAGAGGACAGATCCCTGGGGTACTCCGGCATTTAGTGTGAAGTAGTCAGAGTAACAGCCTTGGAATTTTATTCTCATGGTACGGCCGTCTAGGAAGTTGCAGAGGAGTTTACGAGTATTGAGAGGCAGGTTAAAGTTAGTGCAGAGTTTGTACTTGAGCCCTTCATGCCAGTGTCAAAAGCTTTTTCAACGTCCTTTGCAACCAGGGCTGTCCTGTTTCTTTGTTTTGTGTTTATGTTGATGTAGTTGAGAATGATGTTAATGGCATCCTGTGTGGATCTGTGTGTTCTGAAGCCAAACTGGCCATCAGAAAGTAGAGAATTGTGTTCCAGGTATCTGCGAAGGCGATGATTAATGAGTTTTTCAAAGAGTTTTTGTAAAGTTTCGAGGATGCTGATAGGGCGATAGTTTCTAGGGTCAGAGTGGTCTTTATTGGGTTTAGGAAGGAGGATAGCAGTAGCAGCTTTGAAGAGGGAAGGGAAGTATCCAGAGGCAAGGGAGGCATTGAGGAGGTTTGTGTAGGCAGTAATGGTAGAGTCAGGAAGGTGTTTCAGGATAATATGGTTTAGGCCAGAGGCACCAGGGGCCTTGGGAGGAAGGTGTCTGAGGAGAGTTTTAACGTCTGTGTTGGTGAAAGGAGTGTCAAGTTCTTGAGAGGAGGTAAGAGAGTCCAGATGGATGTGGCTGTCTGGTGTTGTTCCGTGTGTGTGTGTAGTGTTCCAGTGTTCTATGTTCTGAATGTGTTAAATAGAATTAGGGTGGGGTGGGTGAGGGTGGAAGATGTTCTCCCAGATGTGTTTGAAGATGTTAGTAGCAGCCTGCGGGTCTGAGATGTGTGTGTTGTTGTGGGTGATGTGTTTGAATTTCTTGGTGGGAGTGGTGCCTCTGATTTTTCTGATAAAGTTCCAGAAGGCTTTGGTGTTTTTGATACACTGTTTGTCCGCTTGTAGTATGAGCTGTGACCAGTGATTGTTGTGGTCTTGGTCTAGACTGTGTAGAATGTTGTTTCTGAGGTAAGTGAGATCTAATCGGACTTGATTAAATCTATGTGTGTTGTAGAGAAAGCGGTTGTGGTAACATATAATTAGTCTTCTTGTTCTGATTGATGGTTTGAAGGAATAACGAGTGGTGTGGGTTTTCTTTGGTATTGCGGTGTTGGCTGCTTGTGTAATGGTGTCTTGGATGAGAGCAAGTTGAGTGTCAATGTCAGAGATGGGTTTGTTGTTGTAGTCATAGGTGAGGTTAGTATTATCTATGTGTTGTTTGAAGGCATCCCAGTCAGCGTTCTTGTAGGAGAAGGAAGGTGTGGCCGGGATGAGGATAGGGTTGGAGGAAATGTGTAAGATGACGGGGATGTGATCAGAGCCTGTAATAGAGCCAGGTGATATGTATTGTTGAAAGAGAGAGCTGGCTCGGTTTGCCAGAATGATGTCGGGTTTGCCTTGGCCAGTGTGATTGTAGAAGGTATTGAAGTCTGGGCCGAGGTGAACTAGGTGTTTGTGGTTTGTGAAGTTGAGTAATTGGTGACCAAGTTGGTTGTTACTTGTGTGATGAAAGGCGGTGTGTTTGGCATTCATATCAGCTAGTAGGTATGTTGGTGTGTTGGTGTAGTTGAAGATTAAGGAAAGGTCGTGTATGTTGAGAGTAGTGTTTGGGCAAGCATAGGTGGTGAAAAAGATAAAGGGGCCAAGGTGGGTGTGTATTCTGACCGCAAGACAGTGTTGGTGAATAAAAGGGATTGGGAGAAATTCGTGTTTTATGTTGGAATTGACAAGGATGGCAACCCCATCGTGGGGATCATAGGGGGACTGTAGTGCAGTATAACCATACTGGCGGATACGTTGAGGGGCTTTGAGGCAGGTACTGTTCAGCAAAACAATATCTGGCCTCTCTGCTTCAAGGAGCTCGGCCAGTAGGTGTCTAATTGTTAAGTAAGAACGTACGTTGAACTGAATCACCTTAAACATGATTTAATGGTTTCGTCATAGCAAAGTTAATGTCGGGGGAGGAGTTTGGATTAAAGCCCGTGATAGTGGTGCCATCAGTGGATGTTTGTAGGTGCTACGGACCCGTTTCCTGGAGGGAGAGGAAGAGATGGATCTGTCTTTATGTTCTTTGGTCTGTCTGTCAGAAGTTGGGGCAGGTTTAGGTTTGAGTGGATTTTGTCTGGAGGAGGTGGAGTTGGACCTGGATGAAGTTTTGGTTGTGGTGGAGTGGGCAAAGGTGGATGCAGAGGAAGTGGAAGCTTTGGTAGGGGATGAGGAAGAGGAAGCTATGGTAAGGGATGAGGAAGTGGAAGCTTTGGAAGGGGAAGAGGAAGTGAGTAAGGAAGTGGGGGGAGGGGTGGTCATAGCAGCAGCAGTAGGGGTGTTGGTGGGAGGTGTAGAAGTAGTGAAGAGGGGTAGGGGAGGAGGAGAGCTGGTGGGAGTAGGAAGTGGGGGGGTGGGAGAGAGGAAGGAGGGAGAGGTTGTAGGAGGCTTATAAGAGAAGCAGGAAGGAGGGATAATTAAAGAGGGAAGATTATTAGCAGACAAGATTAGGTTAAGGACATGTGAATAGTCTGATTGGAAAGTCTGAGAGATTACCATTGCAGAGTGGGCGGCAGTGGCGAGTTGACAGTTAGTTTTGTAGTCTAGTGTGGGTGTAGGTGTAGAAGGAGAAGTGCTTGTATTTTGTGTGTTGGTGTTTGATGTGTGTAGAGTAGAAGAGGTAGACCAAGTGCGTGGGAAGGCCCAGGCATTGGGGGTAGGGGAGGGAGGAATGGAAGGGGAGGGAGGTAAGGAAGGGGAGGGAGGTGCAGGGAAGGGGTTGGGGAGGAAGGGAGGTTGGCTAGCTCTGAGGGAGGAGAGAATGTGCTTTCTAGAAGGGCAGGAATTTGCAACTGCAGTGTGTGACCTGGAGTTTACCTGGAGAGAGTTCTGGGGGTCAACGTCCCCGCGGCCCGGTCTGTGACCAGGCCTCCTGGTGGATCAGAGCCTGATCAACCAGGCTGTTGCTGCTGGCTGCACGCAAACCAACGTATGAGCCACAGCCCGGCTGGTCAGGAACCGACTTTAGGTGCTTGTCCAGTGCCAGCTTGAAGACTGCCAGGGGTCTGTTGGTAATCCCCCTTATGTATGCTGGGAGGCAGTTGAACAGTCTCGGGCCCCTGACACTTATTGTATGGTCTCTTAACGTGCTAGTGACACCCCTGCTTTTCATTGGGGGATGTTGCATCGTCTGCCAAGTCTTTTGCTTTCGTAGTGAGTGATTTTCGTGTGCAAGTTCGGTACTAGTCCCTCTAGGATTTTCCAGGTGTATATAATCATGTATCTCTCCCGCCTGCATTCCAGGGAATACAGGTTCAGGAACCTCAAGCGCTCCCAGTAATTGAGGTGTTTTATCTCCATTATGTGCGCCGTGAAGGTTCTCTGTACATTTTCTAGGTCAGCAATTTCACCTGCCTTGAAAGGTGCTGTTAGTGTGCAGCAATATTCCAGCCTAGATAGAACAAGTGACCTGAAGAGTGTCATCATGGGCTTGGCCTCCCTAGTTTTGAAGGTTCTCATTATCCATCCTGTCATTTTTCTAGCAGATGCAATTGATAACATAGAACATTTAAGGGGGAGGTTGCAAGTATTCCAGAAGTGGCCAGTTGCTGAACATCTAGAGCAGACGTGTGTAGATGTGCATGTGTTTTTGTTGTGGCCGAATTTGTAGCATTTAAGACATTGTGTGATTGGGTGGAAGTTCGGAGTGAAGAGACTGGAGGAATGCGGATGGTCTTGGCAAAGATTCCTTGACTGAAGAGTGTAGAGGCGTCAGCAGGAGTAGAACAGCGTATTTTGAGAATGGTAGAGTTTTTGGGTCTGTAAATATCGTCAACAGAGACTTTGTTCTTTGTACTGATATCTTTTATTAAGTCTTCTTTGTCTGTGTCAGACTGTCAGGAGAGAGTAGTCTACGTGTTTAGCAATGACTATGCTTTTGGCACGGTGCTCAGGAGTCCAAATAATGGTGAAGCCTGCATTGAGAAGTTTTTGTCTGGTATCGCTAGAGGTGTATGCTTCGTAGGAATGTTTGTCAAGAAGGAGTTTGAAGCCTGAGTTGGTTTTGAAGACTTTAAGTTGAGGTGCACCAGTGATCTGATATAATAAATTTTCAGGACAGATAGTGGCATCAGGATTAGAGAATTTGAGGTTTAGCAAGAAGGAATTGGATTTAGCAGAAGCAGAGGCAAGTGTGGGCGGTTGGGGGAGAGTGGAAGGGGGGTGGGAGGTGGAAGGCAACGAAGGCATCGTCTAATTACGAAAAGATGTAGTTGGCGGTGACAATCGGCCAAAAAGTGAGAGTACTCAGCTAGGCAAGTACGTGTAAGTAGACACACATACTTGCCTGGCACAGGACACTGAGGAGGTGAACTGTAGCTTGATGGAGCACTGTATATCCTGAGTGGCAGCGAGACTGGCTGTATGGCGGGCAGTCAACAGGCAAAGATAATTCAGGCAGCAACAGAGATCCTACCCAAGGGTAGACAACTATCAATGCACCAATCCTGATGGTGGAGAGGTAAACGAAGGCCCAGCAAGCAGTACTCTAAGCAAAGTCTCTCTCAGCATGGGGTAATTCGAGAGAGGCGAGATCGTCGATGTATGAGTGATGTGTTAGGTAAGCACACGTCACCACTTGAGCTATATCACAAACGAGTTTTTGTGTAGCACAGGGCCAGAGAGGTGGCTTATATACTGCGGTGAGATGGAGGAGGCGGGATCACAGTGGGACCTGTCACCTGCTTTGAAAATAGGTATCACATTTGCCATTTTCTACTTATCTGGCACCATGCCAGTCTGTAGTGATATATTGAAAAGATTAGCCAGAGGTTTGCTAAGCTCCTCTTTACATTCCTTTAGAACCCTTGCATACAGTTCATCAGGGCCTGGGGATATATTAGGGTTTAATTTATCAATTTGCCTAAGAACCATGTCACTTGCGACCCTAATCATGCATAGTTTATTATCATCCTGTCAGTGAGCGAATTGTTTCCATAATACATGTCCTAGTGCTTCACTTGCCCTTATTTGCACGTCAGTAACTGATACCATCTTTGACACAGGTACCCATATCGAGTACCTGAACGTGCTACCACTCGCTACTATCGTAAGGCCCACCGCTGCCACCATTTATCGTAAGGGTTCTTAAATGGAGATATCGTAGGTTGAAGGTAGACACACTTGTTGGATGGTAACTATATTGTCAGACTGAGATGGTGAGGGATGGAGCCCGCCGCCTTGCCTGTCTGCTGAATGGTCTGCCGCCGAGTGAGAGTGGGTCAGAGGTATGAGCCTACACATGTGCATCCCGTGACGTCACACAAAGCCACAGGCCTACAAGGGATCTCGTATCTAAAGCACATGGATGATACTAATATGCTATGCTATATAATACAGGGAATACAGGGATCAGCAACTATGCTGACAGCTCGGTCATGTTACGTATGTCGTCCCAACATACACTACTATACTATAGGCTGAACAGGCAGGCGGATCTGGGCTGATTCTATACAATAACAAATTCATATATAACTTAGAACTAATGGATGGTACAACATGATTTTGACATAATAGGTGTTAACGTAATGAGTTTTAACGTAATGCATTACAAACTATAAGAACAAATCATTGTACAATATGGGTGGTGGAATTGATCGATCGATCTGTATTCATGCACTCTACGGATTCTGAGGAAGAATAAATATATATATATATACAAGGTGAATTATTCTTATTATTATAATCAAGGGGGAAGCGCTAAACCCGGAGGATTATACAGCGCCTGGGGGGGGATGTGGAAGGCATTCAGGCTTAATTCGGGGAACTGGAGCACAGATCCAATTCCCTAAATCAAGAGCCCCTCACCAACATCAAGGAACCTTCCTTGAGGGGCCTATACAAGGTGAAATTAACAGCAAAAGCATCTGGTGCGCACTCAGATCATTACTGTCAAATTCTCAGAATACGGAGGGAACGTGAACACGGAAATTTCTGACAAACTGATCAGCTAATAACAAAACACACAGTTGATAATTTCATTCATCTCGGACATGTAATTATACAGACTATGTACATTTAAACCCAATTCTGCGAGGGTGAGGTTTACATATGCAGAATGGTTATCTCTGGGAGGATCGAATTCCTTTGCAATGGCTAACACATGCCTTGACTGAGGGAGATCTAAACGAGTATCTACAAAAGATACTTGTGGGTTTCTCATTACTTGTCGAGTACGCAAGGAGTAACGACATTCAGGTTGAGTATCTGACTGAGTATCTGAGGTAGAGGGTACACTACAAGGTACCTAAAAACCAAATATGATTTTACTTCCATTGGTGTTCTGTTTGTTTTGCATCATATTTAGGCACACACCTAAAATGGAGGAATATAGCAAATAATATTGTTGCAGTAATAACACCATGAGGCAGCTATGATGAAAACTCACACTCACACGAGCTTTTAAATCTCTGCACAAAATTCAATTTAAACCAGCAAATAATAGAGCCTACTAGACTGGAGAATACACTAGACCTCATCTTCACTAACAATGATGATCTGATAAGAAATGTCACCATATCAAAAACAATATACTCAAATCACAACAAAATTGAGGTTCAGACATGTATGCACGGAGCCCCAGACCGACATAATGAGATTAGTCACGAGGGAGCATTCACCAAATTCAACTTCAATAACAATAACAAAGTGGGACCAAGTAAACCAAGTCCTAACCGATATAAGCTGGGAAGATATACTAAGCAACACAGACCCCAACTTATGCCTAGAACAGATTAACTTGGTGGCACTCGATGTATGCACAAGGCTTATTCCTCTAAGAAAAAGGAGGAGTAGATGTAAAATAGAAAGAGACAGGCACTCCCTTTACAGGCGACGGAAAAGAATAACAGAGCGGCTAAAAGAGGTCAATATATCTGAAATGCGTAGGGAGACACTGGTCAGAGAAATAGCAAGCATCGAACTTAAGCTAAAGGAATCTTATAGGAGTCAGGAATCATGGGAAGAACTAAAAGCCATAAATGAAATCGAAAGAAACCCAAAGTATTTCTTCTCCTATGCCAAATCAAAGTCGAGAACAACGTCCAGTATTGGGCCCCTACTTAAACAAGATGGGTCCTACACAGATGACAGCAAGGAAATGAGTGAGCTACTCAAGTCCCAATACCTGGAGTTTACCTGGAGAGAGTTCCGGGGGTCAACGCCCCAGCAGCCCGGTCTGTGACCAGGCCTCCTGCCACTAACCAGACTGAGAGTCGAAGATCAAAATAAATTTTTTATGAGAGAGCCACAGAACTTGGTTAACACAAGCCTTTCCGATGTTACCCTGACGCCAAATGACTTCGAACAGGCGATAAATGACATGCCCATGCACTCTGCCCCAGGGCCAGACTCATGGAACTCCGTGTTCATCAAGAACTGCAAGAAGCCCCTATCATGAGCCTTTACCATCCTATGGAGAGGGAGCATGGACACAGGGGTCGTCCCACAGTTACTAAAAGCAACAGACATAGCCCCACTCCACAAAGGGGGCAGTAAAGCAACAGAAAAGAACTACAGACCGACAGCACTAACATCCCATATCATAAAAATCTTTGAAAGGGTCCTAAGAAGCAAGATCACCACCCATCTAGAAACCCATCAGTTACACAACCCAGGGCAACATGGGTTTAGAACAGGTCGCTCCTGTCTGTCTCAACTATTGGATCACTATGACAAGGTCCTAGATGCACTAGAAGACAAAAAGAATGCAGATGTAATATATACAGACTTTGCAAAAGCCTTCGACAAGTGTGACCATGGCGTAATAGCGCACAAAATGCGTGCTAAAGGAATAACAGGAAAAGTCGGTCGATGGATCTATAATTTCCTCACTAACAGAACACAGAGAGTAGTAAACAGAGTAAAGTCCGAGGCAGCTACGGTGAAAAGCTCTGTTCCACAAGGCACAGTACTCGCTCCCATCTTGTTCCTCATCCTCATATCTGACATAGACAAGGATGTCAGCCACAGCACCGTGTCTTCTTTTGCAGATGACACCCGAATTTGCATGACAGTGTCTTCCATTGCAGACACTGCAAAGCTCCAGGCGGACATCAACCAAATCTTTCAGTGGGCTGCAGAAAACAATATGAAGTTCAACGATGAGAAATTTCAATTACTCAGATATGGTAAACACGAGGAAATTAAATCTTCATTAGAGTACAAAACAAATTCTGGCCACAAAATAGAGTGAAACACCAACGTCAAAGACCTGGGAGTGATCATGTCGGAGGATCTCGCCTTCAAGGACCATAACATTGTATCAATCGCATCTGCTAGAAAAAATGACAGGATGGATAATGAGAACCTTCAAAACTAGGGAGGCCAAGCCCATGATGACACTCTTCAGGTCACTTGTTCTATCTAGGCTGGAATATTGCTGCACACTAACAGCACCTTTCAAGGCAGGTGAAATTGCTGACCTAGAAAATGTACAGAGAACCTTCACGGCACGCATAACGGAGATAAAACACCTCAATTATTGGGAGCACTTGAGGTTCCTAAACCTGTATTCCCTGGAACACAGGCGGGAGAGATACATGATTATATACACCTGGAAAATCCTAGAGGGACTAGTACCGAACTTGCACACGAAAATCACTCACCACGAAAGCAAAAGACTTGGCAGACGATGCAACATCCCCCCAATGAAAAGCAGGGGTGTCACTAGCACGTTAAGAGACCATACAATAAGTATCAGGGGCCCGAGACTGTTCAACTGCCTCCCAGCATACATAAGGGGGATTACCAACAGACCCCTGGCAGTCTTCAAGCTGGCACTGGACAAGCACCTAAAATCGGTTCCTGATCAGCCGGGCTGTCGCTCGTACGTTGGTTTGTGTGCAGCCAGCAGTAACAGCCTGGTTGAACAGGCTCTGATCCACCAGGAGGCCTGGTCACAGACCGGGCTGCGGGGGCGTTGACCCCCGGAACTCTCTCCAGGCAAACTCCAGGTAAGTGCATAACGGAAGAACACTGCAGTAGGCACGTCTAATTCACACCCAGCCACTTTCACTCATGTAATTATCCAATCTAGTTTTAAACCTATCCAAGAAACTCTTAAATGATGCTACTTAGTAGCTTATTCCACTCACCAGTGCTTTCCCATATTCCTAACTCTCAACTCAGGTGCAAGGGACGTGGCCTCGTCCTGTGGAAAATGCAAATTTACGTGAAGCCGGATAGCGGGGCTTTGCCTGGAAAATAAGAGGTGCATCCAGCTTTAAAATCCAAAACTGAGAGGACAGGGGCGAGCTTGTTCGTCTTGGGAAGTGAACCAGTTCCTCCCCGAGCCCCAGTAAACGGAAATAGAGACGGATGTTGATACTAGTCCCTCCCTGGGAAAGTTGTAAAACTCTCCCCCCTTTCTCCACCTTTTTTTTCTTCGTTTCCGCCTTCCTCCCTCATTTCATCCTTTCCTTCCCCAAATGGAATTCTCGTTGACTTATTTGAGTTAACGTAAACACCTAACGACACACCTAGATTTATCGCTAATTTATACCTATAGATTTTAAAAATAGTCCAAGATGGTATCAAATATATATATATATATATATATATATATATATATATATATATATATATATATATAATATACACACGCATACATATATACTATTGGCAATGACAAACATTGGGAAGACAAAGATGAATGGGGTTTATAAATACAGAAGGAAAACTCATAAATAGCAGTATAAATTCCCTAGAAGCCTCAGTGATCGCTGCACCAACACCGTGGACAGAGAAGCTAGATACTTTGAACACCAACACACCCAATATTAGACCAAAATCATTGACCTACCTCAAGAGACCTCGGGAGCTACTTTACTATTTCCAGCGTCACTATGTAACTCATCAGGTCATTACCCGGTTCTTACAGTTCTTTCCATATATACATGCTTTTAACCATTTTTTATGTTGTTGCAAGTGATAAAGATCTCAGGACCGTAAAGTTTTTTTAATAAATATATTCCGGCTTATGTTCAGGTGTATAAACCTTAGTAATTGGATACCTACATCCAATTACTAAGGTTTATATATACCTTCTTAATTATTAAATTGCCTTTGCGATTATATTAGAGTCAAAGAAAGGAAGAATTACTTTAATCGAAATTCTTAGACTCAGGGGACATCCCTTGAAGGGCTAGATAATTTTAATATTCAGGAAATCCCTTTTAATTTCAAAGGAAGTGCTAAACCGTAGGCCAGAAAAAGTTTAAAATGGCGGGTTGTACGAGCCTCGTCAGGACCAGTATTATTATTATAATCATGGGGGAGCGCTAAACCCGTAGGATTATACAGCGCATGTGGGGGAGATAGAAGGTATTCAGGCTCAATTCAGGGAACAGGAGCACAAATCCAATTCCCTAGATCAAGAGCCCCTCACCCCTTGAGGGGTCGTCAGGACCAGTTTCTGACTAATCTTACTCAACTCGCCGTAAATCTACTGGCACTTCTTTGTATATAGCTCAAGAAAAAATAATTTTCAAGTTTATATACACCGGTGTTTAATACCTATTTAAATACTTGTTTATTTTCGAACAGGTGTAATGTGGTGATCCACCCGGAGACTTACTAAACATAACTGAAGAGGTTAAATAGCGCCTGGGTAGTGGAATAATGAGTTTAATCCCAAGAAGGGAATGTAGCAAAGTCCGAAGATCAGAGAAGCCTTAGCCGGCATCACGGCATTTTTTGAAGGGATATATATATATATAAAGAAGTCGGCCGTCTCCCACCGAGGCAGGGTGACCAAAAAAGAAAGAAAATCCCCAAAAAGAAAATATTTTCATCATTCAACACTTTTTCACCTCACTCACACACAATCACTGTTTTTGCAGAGGTGGTCAGAACAACAGTTTAGCAGCATATACGTATAAAGATGCACAACATATCCCTCCAAACTGTTAATAATTATATAAATATATAATTATATAAATATATAATTATATAAATATATAATTATATATATATATATATATTATATATATATTATATATATATTATATATATATATATATAATTTACAGTCCACCTCTGGTGTAAATTGTAGGACCCATTATATATAAATATATAATATATATGTGGTATATATACACAACATACATACTATTATAATTATAATCAAGGGGGAAGCGCTAAACCAGGAGGATTATACAGCGCCTGGGGGGTGGATGTGTAAGGCATTCAGGCTTAATTCGGGGAACTGGAGCACAATCCAATTTCCTAAATCAAGAGCCCCTCACCAACATCAAGGAACCTTCCTTGAGGGGACAACATACATAACCGAACCTTAAATATCTTCAGTTCAAATCATTTGAGGAAAAAGCACTAAACCCGAAAGTTTATACAGCGCCTGAAGAATGGGAGGCAGATCATGTTTGATCCAAGAAAGGAGGAGGAGGATCAATTTAAGTCCAATTCCTCGAATCAAGACTTCATTAGCATTAAGGAACCTTCCTTGAGGGAACATAATACATTGCCCGGCTATAAAAATAATAGATCAGTTACGATTTGAAAGAAAATGAAAAAAATTACTCATTTCATAGTTTTATGAAAATTCTTACCATGCTAAAGTGCAACATTAAAGTGCATTTATCTAGCGATACTATTCAGTCTTATCAATCTCTAAAACGATGGGGTGACCATGTTGAAAGGCCAACCAGTGAGGTTGAGATGGGGCACCACAGAGTCAGCTGCGTCAGCATCAACTTGAGGCAGGATGACAGGAACAGCTTCCTTGGATCCAGAGTGTAACTTGGGTGTCTGTAGCGAGTAAACATCCTCCTTTACGTCAGCTTGAATAGCAGTATCATGGAAACTGGCAAACAACTCCAAACCATAGGTCAAGGCAGCCAGCAGCATCAAGAACCACACACGTAAATTCAGCATGGCGATGAGACTACCGTCCGCAGGATACCTCAGTCTTCCCTAGGAGTGTGTCGACCTGACTGAAACTAGACCAGTCACAGTCTACCATGTACCCTCTCTTGGGTTACCATTAACCAATCACAACTCACCTGAGTACAATTTCTTGGGTCACCTGTGACCATTCACAACCCACCTACGTAGTCTCTTGAGTCGGCAGTAACCAATCACAACGCACCTACGTATCATGGGTCACCAACGACCAAATACTTTGCATAACAAAGGGCTTTCTAGAAAGTATTATATACATGTCAATTACTCCAACGTCAACTGTATACTGTACTCTCCTTCCTAGAAATAAATTTTTTTTTTTTATATTTTATTTAAAAACATACAATACATAAAACTAAACAAAAGTATACAGAATCAGATCATCGACAGATAACAAAGTCATCATTGTCTAAACACTGCAATATACACAGTAATGTAATATATACAGTAATGTGAAATATGTACACTCCATACAGCTGATAGATGTATACTGCCATTATACATAATTCCATTACAACAAAATATAAATGTGCCAATAAGATATAATACATAATCCTCTTACCCCTTCCCATCTGTAAATTCTAATATACACAGTAAATTTTTTTTTATTTTATTTAAAACAACACAATACATTAAATAGATAAAAGGCCACAGTATCAGTTCTTACACAAAAATTATAAATTTCATTGTCTAAATGAGCACACACGATTAACGTTGTGTTGTCACAAACTGTCCCTCATCCCCTATACATTATATCCCATGTTACTATTACCTGGAGTTTACCTGGAGAGAGTTCCGGGGGTCAACGCCCCCGCGGCCCGGTCTGTGACCAGGCCTCCTGGTGGATCAGAGCCTGATCAACCAGGCTGTTACTGCAGGCTGCACGCAAACCAACGTACGAGCCACAGCCCGGCTGATCAGGAACTGACTTTAGGTGCTTGTCCAGTGCCAGCTTGAAGACAGCCAGGGGTCTGTTGGTAATCCCCCTTATGTGTGCTGGGAGGCAGTTGAACAGTCTCGGGCCCCTGACACTTATTGTATGGTCTCTTAACGTGCTAGTGACACCCCTGCTTTTCATTGGGGGGATGTTGCATCGTCTGCCAAGTCTTTTGCTTTCGTAGTGAGTGATTTTCGTGTGCAAGTTCGGTACTAGTCCCTCTAGGATTTTCCAGGTGTATATAATCATGTATCTCTCCCGCCTGCGTTCCAGGGAATACAGTTTTAGGAACCTCAAGCGCTCCCAGTAATTGAGGTGTTTTATCTCCGTTATGCGTGCCGTGAAAGTAAGATTACACAAGATGACATACTATTCATCATTATTATTATTATAGCCAAAGATGACCCCAAAACTACAATCTGCATTATTTTTTCCACTTTGATATTTATATATCCTTCATGCAGAATCCTTACAAATGCCATAACTGATTCTGTAACACTGTTAATTTTATATTTCCATACACTTGTCACGATTACCGTTAATTTTGATAGATCTGATCCTGACAGAAAATTTTTTACTAATCTTCCCCCTTCACCCCGAAGCAAAGAAACTAATATCACCAACAGATTGGGATATATACAAACTTTTACTAGAGTTCATCAAATGTTACATTGCTATTTTGACAATGGAGTGTCTCACCACCCCTAAAGAATGTACATTATTATATTTCCCTAATAAAAAAACCCAGAAATTTACTATACATGAGAGTTATTTAATAAGCACTAACTTGTTTATCTGATATATTATGAACTCAGCCATAAAGATAAATTAACCCTAGTCACCAGTTTACTGTACATTGTATCATGTTTTCCTCATAATAACTCCAAACACAGGGAGCCTTCTTATCGTTGAGAAAATTGCATTCATACACCACACACTACATTTACACACATGCACCTCCATACCCAGAGCCATTCACACTTGAACACCCAGGTGTTCTTGTACCATCCCTGCACCAACTAAACGTTGCACCATTACATTCACACTTGAACACCCAGGTGTTCTTGTACCATCCCTGCACCAACTGAACGTTGCACCATTACATTCACACTTGAACACCCAGGTGATCTTGTGCCATCCCTGCACCAACTGAACGTTGCACCATTACATTCACACTTGAACACCCAGGTGTTCTTGTGCCATCCCTGCACCAACTAAACGTTGCACCATTACATTCACACTTGAACACCCAGGTGATCTTGTGCCATCCCTGCACCAACTAAACGTTGAACCATTACATTCACACTTGAACACCCAGGTGATCTTGTGCCATCCCTGCACCAACTAAACGTTGCACCATTACATTCACACTTGAACACCCAGGTGATCTTGTACCATCCCTGCACCAACTAAACGTTGCACCATTACATTCACACTTGAACACCCAGGTGTTCTTGTGCCATCCCTGCACCAACTAAACGTTGCACCATTACATTCACACTTGAACACCCAGGTGATCTTGTACCATCCCTGCACCAACTAAACGTTGCACCATTACATTCACACTTGAACACCCAGGTGATCTTGTACCATCCCTGCACCAACTAAACGTTGCACCATTACATTCACACTTGAACACCCAGGTGTTCTTGTGCCATCCCTGCACCAACTAAACGTTGCACCATTATATTCACACTTGAACACCCAGGTGATCTTGTACCATCCCTGCACCAACTAAACGTTGCACCATTACATTCACACTTGAACACCCAGGTGATCTTGTACCATCCCTGCACCAACTAAACGTTGCACCATTACATTCACACTTGAACACCCAGGTGTTCTTGTGCCATCCCTGCACCAACTAAACGTTGCACCATTACATTCACACTTGAACACCCAGGTGTTCTTGTACCATCCCTGCACCAACTAAACGTTGAACCATTACATTCACACTTGAACACCCAGGTGATCTTGTACCATCCCTGCACCAACTAAACGTTGCACCATTACATTCACACTTGAACACCCAGGTGTTCTTGTGCCATCCCTGCACCAACTAAACGTTGCACCATTACATTCACACTTGAACACCCAGGTGATCTTGTACCATCCCTGCACCAACTAAACGTTGCACCATTACATTCACACTTGAACACCCAGGTGTTCTTGTGCCATCCCTGCACCAACTAAACGTTGCACCATTACATTCACACTTGAACACCCAGGTGTTCTTGTACCATCCCTGCACCAACTAAACGTTGAACCATTACATTCACACTTGAACACCCAGGTGATCTTGTACCATCCCTGCACCAACTAAACGTTGCACCATTACATTCACACTTGAACACCCAGGTGTTCTTGTGCCATCCCTGCACCAACTAAACGTTGCACCATTACATTCACACTTGAACACCCAGGTGATCTTGTACCATCCCTGCACCAACTAAACGTTGCACCATTACATTCACACTTGAACACCCAGGTGTTCTTGTGCCATCCCTGCACCAACTAAACGTTGCACCATTACATTCACACTTGAACACCCAGGTGTTCTTGTACCATCCCTGCACCAACTAAACGTTGAACCATTACATTCACACTTGAACACCCAGGTGATCTTGTACCATCCCTGCACCAACTAAACGTTGAACCATTACATTCACACTTGAACACCCAGGTGTTCTTGTGCCATCCCTGCACCAACTAAACGTTGCACCATTACATTCACACTTGAACACCCAGGTGATCTTGTACCATCCCTGCACCAACTAAACGTTGCACCATTACATTCACACTTGAACACCCAGGTGATCTTGTGCCATCCCTGCACCAACTAAACGTTGCACCATTACATTCACACTTGAACACCCAGGTGTTCTTGTGCCATCCCTGCACCAACTAAACGTTGCACCATTACATTCACACTTGAACACCCAGGTGATCTTGTGCCATCCCTGCACCAACTAAACGTTGCACCATTACATTCACACTTGAACACCCAGGTGATCTTGTGCCATCCCTGCACCAACTAAACGTTGCACCATTACATTCACACTTGAACACCCAGGTGTTCTTGTGCCATCCCTGCACCAACTAAACGTTGCACCATTACATTCACACTTGAACACCCAGGTGATCTTGTACCATCCCTGCACCAACTAAACGTTGCACCATTACATTCACACTTGAACACCCAGGTGTTCTTGTGCCATCCCTGCACCAACTAAACGTTGAACCATTACACAAAAGTTAAAAAACAAGCTAAGTGAATACAAATTTAAATATTATCTATAAAACTGTGTACACAGAAACAACACAACACTTGTTATTTGTAATTGTTTGTGGCATATATACAAACTTTTACCATCATCCATCAGATGATACATTACTAATTTGACACAGGAGTGTCTCACCACTCCAAAAAAAAAAAAAAAAAACACACACAAATTACTGTACATGAAAATTTGTTAAGAACCACGAAATCGTTCATCTGATATATTATGATCTCAGCCAGAAAGTTAAATTAACCCTGAACACCATTTTACCTGACATATCTTGATTTCCTCATAATAACGCACACACCGGGAGCTTTCCTATCTTATAGAACATTACTTTTAACACAAACACTACATTCACACACATTCACCTCCATACCCAAAGCAATTCACACGTGCACACAGTTTTACGTGTTCCATTCCTATCACAGCAACCAGAATCAGACTAGTTACCACCCAACCATAATCCGTTACACTACATACCATCCACCCTTGTCATTCGCTAAAACCATTCCCATACACGCCACCACCACTGAAAACCCTTGAAAACCCGACTACCAAAGAAAACCAGTCCCCTACATGGTTATCACTGTACCAATTGCTGGAGACGACTGACTGTAATCTCTCCGTAGTTCTCTGGAAAACAAGCTCCCCACTGACTCCCATAAATAAGTTTGTTCCTACGAGCAGTCCTGTATATACGCGCTGCAATTGCCTTAATTCGAATCCTACCCCCAGCATCTCTCATTCCCCAGGAAATATACAGAAAATCCACTACCACATACATAATCGCCCTTTTTACCTCCCGTGATACCCCTTTTACCTCTAATGTTAAAGCTCGCAGGGTCTCTACATTACCCCCACCTAACAGATGAAAAACCCTCGCCAACCACATCCGTACCTCCCTCAATTCTTCACAAAAATAAACCGCATGAAATGCCGTTTCCAGCTCACCACACTGACTGCAGGACGGTTCCCTCACCAAACCCATTAAACTCAAAACTGCTTTTTAAGCTAGGATCCCCATCATGAATCTGTATACCAACTCACGTACCCTAGGCATTAACCTGAGCCTCCTGAAGTCTTCCCATATCGTCCCCCAATCATACAATGGATAGACCGATACACTCTGCAGGATTTCCTTCCTCCCACTCAACGATACCAAACGCCCCACTTTAAGTCGCTCAACATCTTTAACCAATAACAAAACCCTCAGCATATCCTCACATTCAATTAACTCCTTACCTCCCCACCATCTCCGCACATCCCCCATCACCTTCCCCACTCTTACCCCTCTTTCCCCTCCAGCCCTAACGAATGACTGTTTTACATATATCGCTTTCACCCTCGGCCCCAGTGCTAAAAGACCCACACCCCCTCTGCGCACATTCGACATCACCACTTCCTTGCTCAGCCATGGTCTCCCAAAACCCCAAACATTACGTAGAGCACGTCTCTGTATTTCCTGTACGTCCTGTGTTCTCAAAGGATACACTTCCGCTATACCCCAAACCTTACTGTAAACCAGCGAATTAACTATTACCGCCCTCTGCTGTAATGTGACATCTCCCGCCCGTAAACCCCTTAATCTAGTCACTACTTTCTCCACTACCCTCTCTGAATTTACCTGCCTAGCCTCCTGCGCATTCGCCATGTATAAAACTCCACAAATCTTCAAATTATCCACCACTGCCCACCCAAACTCCAACCCCAAGCCCCCCCCCACCCAAGCACCCACCTCCAGTAAACACGATTTCGCCCTATTTACTCTCATTCCCGACACCTCCCCAAAAATCCCCAACACCCTCCCCACTATACGCAATTCCTCCACCCCTTCTATCAGGATAGTGGTATCATCCACATACCCCACAATGCCTGAGCGCCCTTCCCTCTCCCCATTTAAAGCTCCCACCCCCTCAACGAGCCCATAGAACGGATGTTGCATGCACACAAACAGAATTTGTGAAAGAGGGCACCCCTGCCGTAATCCCCTCTCCATTTTAACCAGCCTTCCCAATCTGCTATTAACTTGGACCCGTACCATAGCCGCTGAGTATAGCGTATCAACCCACCTCGCCACTCCCAGTCCAAACCCCAGATGCAACAAACAAGCCCTCAAAAATTTTCTATTCACACAGTCATATGCATTCTCCCAATCAATACCCAAAAGTCCTCCCCCCTCGCAACCCTCCAAAAAGTCCCTTATGCGCCCATACCCAGCTCTCATACTTCGTCCCGGTATACCCATCTGTCCCCTATGTACAACCTCACAAATTACCTTCTTCATCCTATTACCTAATATCTTTGCAAAAATCTTGTAGTCAGAACACATTAGTGAGATAGCTCTATACGCACTTAAAACACTCCCCACTTGCTTTTTCCGAACCAACACCACCACTCCAATACTTTGTGTCTGACTTAGCTTGCCCTCCCGCAGCATACAATTCATGACCTCCACCAGACAAGTCTTAATATGCTCCCAATGAACTCTGTAAAAATCATTTGAAATCCCATCGATGCCCGGTGCTTTTCCAGTACTCATGTTAAACACTGCCTCCTCAACTTCCCCCACACTAATCACTCCTCCCATCTCCATCCCCTCCACTTCTTTCTGCCCTAACCCACACCCCCCCTCCACCACTTCCTCAAAAGCATCGCCCTCCCCCCCTTTCTCCATTTCTCTCGAAACCAGAAATCAGTATAATTACTCATGCCTTCTGTAGTAGTAAGCACCTGTCCCTTATGATATCCACCCATATCCTCACTCACCTCTAATTGCAAAATAGTTGACTCCTTCTGCCTTACCCTAAAACATCTTAAAACACTTCCCGAAGGTTTATCCCCCCACAATACAGCCTCCAATCCTGCCCTCACACACACGGCATCAAATCTGTCATTGTGTATCTCCGCCAGTCTACCTCTAATTTGCTCCACGGTCCCATACTGCTTCCCCACTTCCTCCTCATAACACTCGTTCAGCTGACATTCCAAATAATTCTGTAACCCATACCTCCACCTGGCCTCTTCCCGTCCCCTATTTTTAAAGAATCCAGCAATACCCAGCTTAGCTCGCTTCTCCCACCATTCCAAGACACACGACCCCACATCCCTTGATCCCCAAAAAGAGTGCCACCAATCCCCAAAAGCCTCACTCACCCCTCCCCCTTCACAAGTCTCACATTTAATTTCCAATAACCAGTGTGTATCCTAACCATACCCTCCCAATCAAGATCCGCAATAACCGCCCTGTGGTCCGAAAACCCCACATCGAAGGTCCTAACTCCCAGAACTCGTATTGCCTCCGTAGCATAGAGCCTATCCAGACATGCAGCATAACCCCTTCGTACAAATGTATACTCAATCCTCCAACCACCCCTCCCCACTACATCTAAAACTCCCACATCCCCCAACACACACCCCGCCCCCCTCGGTTCCACATCACCCTGTCGTATGACACAATTCCAATCTCCTCCTATCACAGTAACTAAAGGCAATCCCCTCAAATAAAAAAGGAAAACATCCCTCACGAAAGTTACCTTAACTGCTGCATTTCCATCCGCCGGCATGTATACTCCTATAAAACAAACCCTTGTCTCACCCCACTCTCCCTCTACCTGCACCACCCTTCCACCCCCACCCTCCTCCCACCCCAACACATGCAAGGGACTGGTTTCCTTCACAGCCACAGCAACCCCCCCTTTTAACCTCACCGATCCACTCACATATAACTTATAACCCTTCAAGCGCAACTCACATCCAAACTTGTAATTATGCTCCTGTATGAAACATATATCCACATCAAATCTTAAAAACCATTCCATCCACACTCTCTTAATCTCAGCTCTCAGGCCGTTAACATTAATGGTGACCACCTTGAATTATTACAATAAAGGAGGCTTTCCCTGCCGCTTTTGAAGGTTGCTTGAAAGACATGGTTGTTGACTATAGCCACGTTTGTCACTTGGTCTATCCAGACCTCCGTTTCCCCCCTTTTCCTTCGACCCTTGCAGCACCACAGAACCGGTGCCACCATTCCCCGGTAGCTCTAGCCCGGTCTTCCAAGGTTTCTTTCCAGATATCTGCCCTGGCGTTAAGACATCTTCCATATCAGACATCCCAGCTGCTCGCTTATGTGTGCCACCTCCACACGTTGCCTCAGCATCCATGTCCTCCTGGTGCACCTCAACCTCCACCGTGTGCTGCTTACTCTCGTTGCACAAGGTGTTCTCACACTTTTGTGCAGCTGCTACCCCTCCCGTCCTTCTCCCCTTCCTGACTGTCTTCCACCTCCCCCAAGAAGTCTTTCAAGACCTCGTCCAACAGACCATCCTGTTGTAAGTCACTTCTGTCAACAGTCTCATCCGTAGACGGTCGCTCAGACACAGTTCCCACAGGTAACGTGGCGCACGCTCCCATCTCCGACTCCGCTCTGTCTACTTCTTCACTCCAACTTCCAGACGCCTGTCTTGCAGCTTCACCTGTCTCAGGTGCCAAGGAGAGCAGCTGTCGTTCCACAGTTGTTGGCACCTGTTCCCTCCGTCCCTGCCTTTGATGACATTGGGCCGCCATATGGTCATAAGACCTGCACAGCCTACATGTCCAACGCTGTCCTGCATAATATACATAAACCTGTGTTCTGAACTCTTCCATCAGAACGTACGATGGTATAGGTTGTCTCAATGTCATCTTCAATGTGAAAGACCCCTCTGGCAGCCCCATATAAGGCCCATCCTTCCACACTCCCAACTGTGCCGAATGGATCTTGCCATACCTACGGAATACCTCCACAACATCATATTCCAAGGCCTCAAAGGGGACATTTCTCACCTTTACCCACGTTACATAGCTTGATACGTCATGTAGGCAGACCTCCACTGCAGAATTAATGGTCATCCTCTTTTCTTGAAACGCGTCGACTATGCTGGCATAAAACCCAGCACTCTTGAACTTGATGAAGATCCTGTACACTCCATTCACTGCTACACCATACAACTCTTCGTTTGGTATGCCATACACATCGCGGATGATACTTGGCAGAAGCACCTGCATTGTAGAACTACTCAGGGCACCACGTACCAGCACCACACAGACAGTATTCACCCTGCGTCCATGTCTGTCCGCCATTTTGATTGCTCAAAACAGGTAAACTGCGCAGAAAATCAACTGAATCGGGAGCGCCTGCGCAGCACGTCCACTCGGCCCGGAAGCGAAGAGGACAATGTATACTGTACTCTCCTTCCTAGAAATAAAGTTGTTTGTTTAAGGATGTGTGTATTTATTGAGGGATGTACGTACTAAAAGTGCGCGAACGAGCGCGCACACACATTAGCAAATTTGCTGATGACACCAAAATAGCCGTCCAATTCAATCTAATGAGGACGTTCGAGTACTCCAGGATGATCTGAGTAGACTGATGCAGTGGTCGGAGAAATGGCAGATGCAATTTAATATAGACAAATGCAAAGTTCTAAATGTTGGACAGGAAAATAAACATGCCTCATATAAACTCAATAATGTAGAGCTTAATATTATTGATTGCGAGAAGGATTTAGGAGTTCTGGTTATCAGTAATCTGAAACCAAGACAACAGTGCATAAGTGTTCGCAATAAAGCTAACAGAATCCTTAGCTTCATAGCAAGAAGTATAAATAATAGAAGTCCTCAGGCTGTTCTTCAACTCTATATATCTTTGGTTAGGCCTCATTTAGATTATGCTGCACAGTTCTGGTCACCGTATTATAGAATGGATATAAATGCACTGGCTAACGTACAAAGGAGGATGCCAAAGTTGATCCCTTGTATCAGAAATCTTGTAATAATGTTGGTAGAATTACCGACAATATGCGGTTTAATGTTGCACGTTTCGCTCTCGCTCTCCAGGAGAGCGAAACGTTGCCACAATAAAATGTCACATTAGTTGCACTTGTGTCCTTTTATTTTTCATCAGAAATCTTCCCTATGAGGATAGACTGAGGGCCTAGAATCTGCACTCTCTAGAGAGGCGTAGAATTAGGGGGGATATGATTGAGGTGTATAAATGGAAAACAGGAATAAATAAAGGGGATGTAAATAACGTGCTAAAAATATCCAGCCAAGACAACTCGCAGCAATGGTTTCAAGTTGGAAAAATTCAGATTCAGGAAGGATATAGGAAAGCACTGGTTTGGTAATAGAGTTGTGGATGAGCGGAACAAACTCCCGAGTACCGTCATAGAATCTAAAACGTTGTGTAGTTTTAGAAATGGGTTAGATAAATGAGCTCAAATTCCTATAAATGAGCTCAGGCGTTATTCGTAGTTTCACTACTAATTTTATATATTTGCAAATAGGTGTCATACGTGATTTCTTCATCTGTTTGTGTGCTCTTGAGTGGTGACCTGTACTTTGAGTGCTGACCTGTACTTAACTCTGTGAAGAAGTGTCTTGTTTGCTCCCGTGGACTGAACCAAGATGCCCTCCATCGAACAACTTTACCAGCAACTTAAGGAAGAATTGAGGGCAGCGATGATGGAGATACGGCGACTGACCGAAGAAAACAAGAGGATTCGTAGTAGTCCTCCTGTTTCGAGTCCTCAGGTCAAGAAGGGATCGTGGTCAGCGGCTGGACAGCAGGGGACGACGAAGTTGACGATCAAGAAGATGAATGGAAAGCCAGAAACGATGAAGAAGAAAGAGACTGCTGTGGAAACTCCCGTGGAAACCTCCAACGCATTCTCGGTGCTACCCGACGAATGTGAGTCTACTACTGGGATCGTCACGACGAACGACAACAAGGAAGGTAAGAATATTGTTATTGTTGGGGATAGCCAGGTTAGATACATGGATAGGGCATTCTGCTTGAAGGACAGGAGTAGGAGACAAAGGGTATGCTTTCCTGGGGCAGGGATGGAGGACATTGTTAGCCGGCTTGACAACATCATGAACGGTAATGGGATCAATCCTATTATTTGCCTCAGTGCTGGAGGCAATGATGTTGGCAAGCGTAGAAGTGAGGATTTAGTTAGAAAGTTCAGGACAGCTATAGACATGATTAGAAAGAAGGGGGGGCGCCCTGTTATATGTGGCATTTTGCCAAGAAGAGGTGTTGGTAATGAATGGTTGTCCAGAGCAATTGGTATTAATTGTTGGCTGGATAAACACTGTAAGGATAATGCAGTACCATTCATTGACAACTGGGACAACTTCTATGGCCGAAATGACATGTATGCCAGGGATGGGGTTCACTTATCCAGGGCAGGTGTGGGTTTTCTTGCTAACTCAGTTGAGGGGGTTGTTAGGACTTTAAACTAGGATTAGTTAGAGGTATGGGTTTTTGCAGGAAAACTGTGAAGTCGCAGGGTAGTAATATGAGTACTAGGAGAACTAGTAATAGGCAAAATGAGGTGGATATTGGAAAGCCAGTGGCACTAATTGACAAGGACAGTAATAGGTTTAGTGGAATAATAGAAAGGAGCAGGAAGGGTAAAGAGAGAGGAGGGTCATTAAAAGTTTATTACACAAATAGTCACAGTGCTAGGAATAAGATGGGCGAGTTGAGACTAGTTGCTAGTGCAGGTAACATAGATGTATTTGCCATTACTGAGACGTGGTTTAATTCAAAAAGTCGGGACATGCCTGCAGAATGTCACATTCAGGGTTTTAAATTGTTCCAAGTAGATAGAAGTATCGGGAAGGGGGGTGGGGTGGCATTGTATGTCCGAGATCGCTTGAACTGTTGCATAAAAACGGGTATTAAGTCTGAAGTAACACATACAGAGTCTGTTTGGATAGAATTTTCAGAGGGGCATGAAAAATTAATTTTAGGTGTGATATACCGTCCCCCAAATTTAGATAGGGACCAAGGGAGACTACTATGGGAGGAAATTGTTAGGGCCACAAGGCACGATAATGTAGTAATTCTAGGAGACTTTAACTTTAGTCATATTGATTGGAATTTCTTGACTGGGAATTTAGAATCATACGATTTCTTAGAAGTAGTTCAGGATTGTTTTTTGAAGCAGTTTGTGACAGAACCTACAAGGGGAAATAACCTGCTTGACTTAGTTCTGGCAAACAATGAATCCCTTGTTAATAATTTAGAAGTTTCAGAGGAACTGGGTGCTAGCGACCACAAATCAATTACATTTAGAATTGATTGGAAGTATGATAGTAGGGATAACTCAGTAACAGTCCCAGATTTTCGCTTAGCAGATTACGATGGGCTTAGAGAACACTTATCATCTGTTGACTGGGGTAACGAAGAGAGCTATCAATATGACAGTTTTCTGAACACAATACATGCTGCTCAAAGAACGTTTATCCCTTATAAGGAAATTAGATCAAATAGAAATGACCCTAAATGGATGAATAATAGGCTGAAATATCTACTAGGGCATAAGAAAGGAATTTATAGGCGTATCAAAAGAGGCGAGGGTCATCTTATGAATCAGTATATTGACATTAAGAGGGACATTAAAAAGGGGATAAGAAAAGCTAAAAGGGACTATGAAATTAAAGTTGCTAGGGATTCTAAAACTAATCCAAAAAGTTTTTTCCAGGTATATAGAACAAAAGTCAGAGATAAGATAGGTCCCCTTAAAAATAACTATGGGCATCTTACTGACAAAGAGAATGAAATGTGCTCGATTTTAAATAATTATTTTCTCTCGGTTTTTACACAGGAAGACACTAATAATATTCCGGTAATTAATTTTTATAGTGGATCAGAAGAAGATAAATTATGTAACATCACAGTTGCTAGTGAAATGGTTGTGAAGCAGATAGACCGACTGAAGCAAAATAAGTCACCGGGTCCTGATGAGGTTTTTTCAAGGGTTCTTAAGGAATGCAAAATGGAAGTCTGTGAACCATTAACTAATATTTTTAATTTATCTCTTCAAACAGGTGTAGTGTCTGATATGTGGAAAATGGCTAATGTAATTCCTATTTTTAAAACAGGGGACAAGTCGTTACCGTCAAATTACCGCCCAATAAGCCTGACCTCAATTGTAGGCAAGTTGCTAGAGTCAATTATAGCTGAGATTATAAGAAGCCATCTCGATAAGCATAGCTTGATTAATGATACTCAGCATGGATTCACAAGAGGCCGGTCTTGTCTAACTAATTTATTAACTTTCTTCAGTAAAGCTTTTGAGGCTGTTGACCACGATAAAGAATTTGATATTGTTTACTTAGATTTTAGTAAGGCATTTGATAGAGTTCCGCACCAAAGACTGTTGAAGAAAGTAGCAGCTCATGGCATTGGGGGGAGGGTGCTCTCGTGGATCGAGTCATGGCTCACAGACAGGAAGCAGAGAGTGTCCATAAATGGGGTTAAATCCGAGTGGGGATCAGTAACAAGTGGCGTTCCACAGGGATCAGTCTTGGGCCCGTTGTTGTTTATAATATATATCAATGATCTTGATGAAGGAATTGCTAGTCATATGAGCAAATTCGCCGATGACACGAAGATAGGTAGGATAATTGATTCAAACGTAGATGTTAGGGAACTTCAGGAGGATTTAGACAAACTCTACTCTTGGTCAGAAAAGTGGCAGATGCAGTTCAATGTGGATAAATGCAAGGTTCTGAAGCTCGGGAGTGTCTATAACCCTAGCACTTATAAGTTAAATAATGTAGAACTTAGCCATACAGATTGCGAAAAGGACTTGGGGGTTATGGTAAGCAGCAACCTTAAACCAAGACAGCAATGCCTAAGCGTACGTAATAAGGCAAATAGATTACTGGGATTTATATCAAGAAGTGTAAGCAACAGAAGTCCAGAGGTCATACTGCAGCTTTATACATCATTAGTAAGGCCTCACCTAGATTATGCAGCTCAATTCTGGTCTCCATATTACAGAATGGACATAAATTCGTTAGAAAACATTCAGCGTAGGATGACTAAATTAATACATAGCATTAGAAATCTTCCTTATGAAGAAAGATTGAAGACTCTTAAGTTACATTCACTTGTTAGACGAAGAATGAGGGGAGACCTGATCGAAGTGTATAAGTGGAAGATAGGTATTAATAAAGGGGATATTAACAAGGTCTTGAGGATATCTCTCCAAGAGAGAACCCGCAGTAATGGATTTAAATTAGATAAGTTTAGATTTAGAAAGGACATAGGAAAGTATTGGTTTGGAAATAGGGTAGTTGATGAGTGGAACAGTCTACCTAGTTGGGTTATTGAGGCTAGGACTTTGGGTAGTTTCAAATTTAGGTTGGATAAGTACATGAGTGGGAGGGGTTGGATTTGAGTGGGACTTGCACATCGGAGCTTGTTTCTTGGGTGGCATTGAAAATTGGGTTGGGCAAATGTTTTGTTAGTGGGATGAATTGTAAAGGACCTGCCTAGTATGGGCCAACAGGCCTGCTGCAGTGTTCCTCCTTTCTTATGTTCTTATGTTCTTATGAGCTTTAAAAAGAGATTGTAGATTGTAGTGGGAGGGGCTGGGTTTGATTGGTGTCGTGGGTACGGGGGTAAATTCTTGGGTAGCTTTGGGTAGTGGTGGCTTTGATAAGGACCTGCCTTGTATGGGCCAGTAGGCCTTCTGCAGTGTTCCTCCATTCTTATGTTCTTATGAGTGGGTGTGGGTGGGTGTGAGTGGAACCTGACTAGCTTGTGCTAGTGGGTCTGATGCCGTGCTCCTTCCTTAAGTGGATGTGACCTGACCTGACTAAGTTAGGTCAGTGGCATGGGCTGGGATGTGACGTGGATCTGCTTCGCATGGGCCAGTAGGCCTGCTGCAGTGTTCCTTCTTTCTTATGTTCTTATGAATCTACAAAATTTATAAAAAAAAAAAATTAAAGTGATGTGACCTTAATCAAAAAGAAGCGCTAAACCTACAAAGGTAACCATACCCCCGGCCGGGATTGAACCCGCGGTCATAGAGTCTCAAAACTCCAGCCCGTCGCGTTAACCACTAGAAAGGTCATACATCGACGCGACCTTAAAAATTGCAGACATAGCAGAAAACAATAGCTTACTTTTATTAGCATAATTTTGTAAAATTCACAGTTACCTAATTCGTGGACTTTTACTTCCAACAGCACCTCAGTATGTAGAAATTAAGTATCCTCAACTGGTAGTGAACAAGCAGGCTTAATGACCCTCGTGTGGTCAATAGGATTTAAACCCCATTAATCAACCTACTCTTTCATTTCAATTTACAAATGTGGTAAAAAAAAAAGAATCGCAATTGAACATATAAAAATAATTAGTATGATCTTGCATTATCTAATCTACATTAACTTGCCTACCAGTGACCCCCCCTCCCCCCCCAATCCTTTCCTCTCACTACAACTTTTGCAAATTATTCTGACTTCGTAGTGAAAAAGCATAGTTTCTGGCCTTTTTACATCAGCGAATTTACTCATCTTGATAAAGTTAATATAATCAAAACTAAGCGGTAAACCGACAAGGTTATCTTAATAAAAAAATTATTCTTCAGTGAATGTCTTTCACTACTGTCGGCAGTACAAAATTCACATTTAACTTGCTAGTACCTTAGTTAAATGATCGTTTATATTTATTATTTAAAGTGATCTAACACTTATTCTTTTAAGTGATGGATCACTTACAAGGACTGACAAGGCCCAACGCAGTGTCCACACAACAAATTTCTCCTTATTTATGAAAACTCTCGCCTATTAATTAGCCATGCCTCGATCCACGAGAGAATATTTCCTTTCAGTCTACCTGGTGGGTGTTTCGGGGAGTCAACAACCCCGCGGCCCAGTCCTTAACCAAACCTCCCGGTGGATCAAGACCTGATCAACCAGTTTGTTACTTCTGACTGCACGTAGTGCAACGTACGAACCACAGCTCAGCTAATTGGGTCTGACTCGTTACAATAAGTTATCAATTTCTTTAGGAGTCTCTGGAGTATCAAAAACCTCACTGACGTCTAGATAAAACAAGGCTCTTTATCACGATCCACCTTAAAAACCTTGCTGAAAAATATCAGTTAATTTGATAGGCAATAACTACCCCTTATGAAAAGGTATTCACTGTCATTACCATTAATTTGCCCACTATAGAGGTCAGGCTGATTGGACAGTAATTCAAAGTTATGGTTCTATCTCTTTTTGTATCACATTGACAATCTTCCACATCTCCAGTACGATAGTTTTTTTGCATTCATATGTTTCAAGAGTAGTTAATGGTTTGTAAAGTTCCTCTTTACATTCCTCAAGAACCTTGAAAACAAGAGCCTAGTGTCCTTTGTGGCTTGTAATTAATGTCTACCTGCCTGGAGTCTACCTGGAGGGTATTCCGGGGGTCAACGCCCCCACAGCCCAGTCCTTGCGGTGGATCAGGACCTGATCGACCAAGCTGTTACTGCTGGGTGCACGTAGTCCAACGTATGAACCGCAGCCCGGCAGTGACTTTAGGTATCTGTCCAGCTCCCTCTTGAAGGTAACCGGGGGTCTATTGATAATTTCCCTTATGCCTGGTGGAAGGATGTTGAACAGCCTTGGGCTCCGGACACTTACTGTGTTTTATCTTAGTGTACTAATGACGCCCCTAGTTTTCATTGTAAGTATGTGCCCCACATTCCCAGTCATTTGCTTCCGTAGGGAGTGATTTGTGTGTGCAGATGCAAGACCAGTCCCTCTAGGATTTTCCAGATGTAGATTTTATATATCTCTCGCCTGCGCTCTAGCGAGTACACGTCAAGTGCTTCCAAGCATTCCCAGTAGTTAAGGTGTTTGATGGAACTTATATGTGCAGTAAAGGTTCTCTGCACATTCTCTAGATCTGCGATTTCACCTGCCTTGAATGGATATGTTAATGTACAGCAGTATTCCAGCCTAGAGAGAACAAGTGATTTAAAAAGGATTATCAGTGGCTTGGCATCTCTTGTTTTGAACGTTCTCATTATCCATCCTATCATTTTCCTATCAAATATGATTGTAGTACTATTGTGATCCTAGCCATTAATCTTTATTTCAGTGAATACATTAAATTTTATTCAACCAAATAATTCAGCAGAAAATGACTTTCTACAATGTTAGATAGGCATTAAATACTTAGATACAAATACAACTTCAAAATTTATCAACTGACTGTATATGAACAAGAAAAATGAAGAATATAACTTGGGTATGTCCGTGTCAAGCATTAGAAGTAAAATTAAGATGATGGAACAATGTCGTAGAAATGCAGTTAGAAACCTGGGTGTTACTATAACTCTATAATATGAACGTAGATAATTATATTTATGGAGCAACTTATAAAATAAACAGACTAAGTGATGTAGTAGCCAGGCTTAGGGTTGGTTACGAGTACCTCTGGCAGTTTGACATGATCAAACTAAATGCAGAACACAGCATGTGGTCAGCCATACATTCACTTTCTTGAACTATGTGCTTGACTGTTAACTTAATGAGAAACAGACAAAATTATATTGCGATATGTCAAGGTATCTTGTTTAATGATAAAATACCAGACATACTAAACATATCCTAGAGTTGCCTGCAACATAATTTTTAGATATACATATATTCAGATGTACAGCTAACTCTAGTTCCTATTATTATAATTAAAACCAAGCGGTAAACTCACTAGGGTCATACAGCACTGCAGGGCAGGGGGGTGTTGCTGGAGCAGAGAGTAGCCAGGGGTGGAGAGGATAACAGGTAGAGTTAGAAAGGGCTGTGAGGAGTGCTAAAGGAAATATTATCAAAGTTTGTGTAATAAATAGGTTGCTGTCAAAAGAGGAGTCCGAGTCAAAGGGTGTTAGAGTGGTGACGACGTTGGAGGTAAATTCTGCGAACTCGTTGATAGACAGGACAGTCCAAGAGAATATAGCAAACTGAAATTGGAACCTGACAAGTCTCACAGAGTGGAACAAGGCGCCTCTTCATAAGATACTCATGAGTAAGACGGGTGTGCCCGATGGGAAGACGGGAGAGCGTAGTCTCCAAACCTCGGTATCGATGACAAGAAGGGCAGAAACTTAAACTCAGCTTGATAGAAAATAATTTGTTACGAGTCACATCGGACCAACGTTGTTGCCAACGGTTGCGAAGGTGGTTAGAGATTTCAGCAAAATATTCTGAGAATGGAATACCTCTATATGAAACAGGGAGGTCATGTACCGCTGACCATGCAAGAGAGTCCGCTACTAGTTGTTTTGAACATTAACATGACCAGGAACCCAGCAGAAAATTATTTCTTTGTTTTGCTTGAAATGTGGCACAACCAAAATTGCATACGAAGAACTGGGGGATGAGGCTAATCAAAATTTTTAATAGCTTGCAAAGCACTAAAGGAGTCTGAGACTACTACAAACGTTAAGGTAGGCATAGATGCAATACGGATAATTGCAATGAGAAGATTAGATTTTGCCACCGAAGTGGCTAGTTTATTGTGCACCCCATATCCATTCTGTGGACGGTAGCGCGAGAGCATATGGATACACAAAAGGCCTAGGAACTAGGCCCCAAAGGGTTAACAGGAATACATATGGATTTATATCTACATATCTATAGTTCACTTATCTGTTACAAGCAAATTTAGGAAATTTGCTTAGTATATCTGGTATCTTATTTTCATTAATAAGATATCTTGACATGTCACATAGGTTATTATACTGTCTGTCTCTGTATTCCTCAATAAGTGGACAATTAAGCACATAGTGTTCAAGAGAGTGACCATATGCCTGATCACATAATTTACATTTAGTTTGATCATCATCTGTGTGTCTCCCAAACTGCCAGAAGTACTTGTAACCAAGCCTAAGCCTGGCCACTACAACATCAGTCAGTCTGTTCACATTGCAAGTTGCTCCAAAAACATACTTATCTACGTTCATGTTATCATAGTGGGTTATAGATCTACTCAGGCTTCTAACTGCATTCCTATAACAATCATTTTCATTATTTACTTCTCTCCTAATATTATTCCTAATGCTAGACACAGTTATACCAAAGTTATATTCTACATTCTCCTTCTGGGTACTCTTCTTGGCTAACATATCAACTTTATCATGAAGGAGTAATCCAATGTGTGATGGGATCCATAGCAATTGTACATTAATTCCTTTGTCCCTAATTTTTGAGTATCTATACCTGGCTTCCCCAATGAGCATGTTGTTGGAGTCATTATATGAGTCAAGAGCCTTCAATGATGACATAGAATCAGTAATGATGATAGAGTCAAGCTCAGTGTCATAGGTTAGCTTTAGCGCCATTAGGATTGCAAACAATTCAGTTTGCAGTGTAGACGCCCAGTTGTTAATTCTTATGCCTAACTCAACAAATTTATTATCGTTCTTAACTAGGGAGGTGGCAACAAGAGCAGATGCAGCCCTGCCAGAAGACTCCTGTTTAGATCCATCAGTGTATATAACTTGTGATAACTTATTACTACCGGCTAGGTGAGAAATTTCTTCTTGAGCAGTTGCTCTAACAAGAGATTTAAGGAAGGGATTACTAGCAATGAGCTTCTTGGGAGGGACTTGTAGGTATGTGATATTAAATGAACACATCTTCCATGGAGGGGTGAAATGCTCTTGTTGCCTACAGTGATACAGTTCATGTAGGTTATAAAACTTAATGCAATTGCACGTTTTCACAATCCATTTAGATCTGTGTGTATTTACCTCTAGACACTTGATAAGATTCACTGTGACAGTGTCTGGTTCGTTTCTCAACATTCTAATACCGAGTACAGTGTTAATTTCAACAATCCTATCACTGATACTAGAAATACCAAGCTCCTTCCTCATGTTAAGAACTTTTGTAGATCTGGGACAGCCAAGAATAATCCTGAGAGCTTCATTTTGCATTAACTCCAAGGGTCGGAGAGAACTTTCTCTAGCTAATATCAACATGGGAGCAGCATAATCAATTAAGGATCTAACATAGGCTATGTACATCATTCTTACGATTCTCACATTAGCACCATAGTTGGGATTGTAGCCAGCAACAGCTTTGAGAGCATTTAGCCTAGCTTTGCATTTCTTGTTTAGTTGTGGTATAGTGGATTTGTTAAAGGGTACATCTACACCAAGATATCTGTAAGTTTTAACGTAGCTAATGATTTCACCCTGCAAATAGATGGGTGGGGGATGTCGTTTGCTTGTTAAGATCTTTGTTTTAGAGGAAGATATTATGAGGCCTAGTCGATTACAAATTGCTTGAACTTCATTAAGAATGGTATTCATCTTCTTATGCCCTGTTGTATGGATCATGATATCATCAGCATAGCTTATAGCTATATGTTTAGGTGAGGCAGGTAGAGCATTTAGGAGAGCATTAATCAGAATATTAAATAGCATGGGACTAAGAACTCCTCCCTGCGGTGTACCTAAAAACATTTCTTTAGAATCACTTCTGAAGCCTTGGTAAAGGACAGAGGATACTCTATTTGACAGGTATCCTATTATCCAGCAGAGTAAGCTACCACCAATATTCATTTTGGCTAGTTCATGTAGTATAACGGTTCTGTTCGCAATATCAAATGCAGATTTTAGATCAAGAAAAGTGGTAAAACTAGTAGAGGTGTGTGCAGTGAAAGGTGGAAATACAGTTCTGCACACTTTTACCTTTCATGAACCCATAGAGGTAGGGGGAAAGTTGGTGTCTGATTCTGTAGTACAGTCTGTTAAGCATCATTCTTTCAAAAGTTTTACAAAGACTAGTTAAGGAGATCGGCCTAAATGTATCAGGCTGTTGGGGCTTAGGGATGGGCACAATGAGACTATTGGTCCAGGAAGTAGGAAGAACGCCCTCAATGTAACTGAGATTATACAGTGCCAACAAAGGGTTATCAGGCACGTGCCTTAGAGTTCTGAGAATATTATAGGTTATACCATCCTCTCCAGGAGCAGTTGATCGACCTTTGGTTAATGCATTATCTAATTCATACTCGGTAAAGAGGCAATCACTCTCATCAATATTTTGGCTCATAAAATTAATCAGTTTCAACATTTCTTCAGAAGTACTCTCTAATTTTTTTCTAATATGAGATGGAAGGCTTTCATGCCTGGATGTTTTGGACCAGTCATTTATGAGGTCATTTGCTTTTTCAAGAGGAAAGGGATGAGCAACATTGCCAGTCTTTTTCCTGGTTATTTTATTTATACCTTTCCAAGCCAAACTCAAAGGGGTGGACCTATTTAATCCACTAACAAACTGTTCCCATTTATGTTGCCTAAGTTCTTCCTTTCTATTCCTTGCATTTGTTAGTGCAGCTTGGAACGTTCTGAGCAGGTCTGGGGTTCTACATTCACGGTATGCTTTACCAATCCTCCTAGCTGCATGTGTTAGACTGCGTAGCTGTGGATCATTATAGTATTTACATTGGTTTTTATTGTTATTTATAGTGGAGGGTCTTTGTTTCCTATTCCTGCCCACTTGATCTGTGAGAACACTCTCAATAGTGGTAATTAAATCATCATTAAATTTTTGTGTGCCAATGGGCTCGTAATTCTTATACCATTGATCCAAGTGGTTAATAAAGTTGTCTCTGTGTTCTGGTTTGAGAATAAGTGTCCTCCTTCTGTATTTAGCTCCTTGATTGCTGGAGATGTGATCAAGATTGACAGTTGTTAGTCTTGGGAAGTGATCAGATAGAAGATCATCAACTATGACAGTCATGCATCGTATATGATGTATTAAATCCAAGACATAGATCTAGTATGCCACCATATATGTGAGTAGGCTCAGTAGTGCCCACAATTCGAACATCATGCTCATTTAGCAATCTCACTAGTTTAGTTCCATTGGTGTTTGTTATAGACCCACCAATATTCTTATGTCTGACATTAAAATCTCCAAGAATGATGGTAGGTTCACTACTGATGCGATCTGGTAAAGCATCAGGTCGAAGCTGGTTCGCTGGGGCATAGAGATTAAAAATGTTTATGGAAAAATCGCCTGCATATACTTTGACACCCATGATACTGCATGTTAACTCGACTCTGCAAGGAAAGGAGTGAATGTGGCAAGTTCTTTCTGACATACATCACACAACAGTTGGTTGACCTTAGGTTATAAGCTGCATATCCAGGCAAGTTTGGTGGAGGTGCTCCATCTTTCAATCTACATTCCTGCAAACAGATGACATCAATATTCTTGGTTGCACTAATATGACGTAAGTCAGGCAACCGCTTCCTGATGGAAGCAATGTTCCATGAAAAGATTTGTAATGTATCCATTGTAGTGAGTTATTACAATCTCTTGCTCATAAGATGGTAAAACTATTATGCTTTGGCTACAGTGTGCAGACACTTAAGAGCAAATAGCATAGTTTGTACGTCTTTATCTTCAGGACCTTTATTTTTAAGCATTTTTCGGCATCTTGGCAGCCAGTTAAAAGGCAAGTCTTGAAGGCAAGAGTCATGGGCTTCTTTCTCACAAATTGCTGGAAGCTGAACGGAGATTGCTGCACTTTTGACATCATCACCATGCTCAAGAGCATCATCCTGATTACACATATTTATTAAACTTGTCAGGATCTGTTCAAGATGCTCAATTTTTTTCTGGAAATTTGTTATAATATGAGGAAGGTCAGGCGAATCCAATGCCTCTCCGGAGGATGGCACTTCTGGGTTTGTGCTTTCTTTAACACCTATCACCTTAACAGGTACCATGGTTACATTAGTGTTCTCTGTTTCATCATTCATTGCAGGTAGGTCCTGTGCATCTGACTCATCTCCAATTTCCAGGGGGGTTACCTGTGTGGTGTCCGTCTGACTGTTGTAGTTGTGTGTATTGGGAGAAATGACAAACTCATCCCCATATTCAGGTGTAGCCATAGGTATCTGTAGTGGCAGACCAGTAGTTCCATATGTGCTAGCAGGGATGGCTAGCTCCTCCACAGCTGGTGTGTGTGATGGCATTCTGGTATCACCAGAATCATTTGCAGTGAGGTGGGGTTCTTGCACACTTTGCAGAGGTTCAGTCTCAGATCTGGCTGTGGTAGACTGGATGGCCTCATCCTCAGTTACCATTAAAGGGTTGTTATCAGGTTTACATCGAAGGTTGTTTGGGTTCTGACTGCAGTCCTTGTGGGAAACTGTAACCCCAACTTCTTTACAGTTAATACACTTAAATTTTTGGCTGTCAGGGCCTACTGTGCATTCTCTAGTGGAATGTTTCCCAGCACACTTACCACACCAAGAATGTAGTATTCCACAGTCTACTGCAACATGGCCATAGTGCTGGCATTTGTAACACCTACGTTTAGGGGGTAGGTACACTTCGATGTTTAGGAAACGTAAACCATGCACCCAGATATTCCGGGGGAGGGGCACAGGACCCACCCAACTGGCAATAATTTGGGATTTTCCTTTAAGTCTTTTAGGCTTGATGATATGCTCACTGAGAGTCAAATGGGATGGGTCCATGCAGTGAGGGTATCCAAAGATTATGATACTGACCCATTTTTTAAAGTGGTGAGTGTCTGATGGAGGTCGGAGCAGCTTAATATCCCCATATGGTGTACTAAGTAGATCATTGATCAGTTCTGCATTCTGTTCCACAAACACAAAGTTGTGTGTGTTTTTCCTAAATTGGATCCTTGAGTTAGGATGCTTGTTTACAGCTTCCATTAGCCATGCACACTTAGCAGGCAGCGGGGTGTTGTCAGGGAAGTTCAGCTTAACACATTCTTCTTTGAAGAAAGACTTCTTGCAGCCTCTGTGCACCAAGGACGTTTAGTGTCACATTGTGTACGAGTCAAGTGAGTCTGACTACGTCGACGCTCTAGCCCTTTCTCACTTTTTCTCTTTTGTTTACTTTTAAAGGTCTGGAAGCTATCATCATTTCCATCACCTGCAGAAATAGGTTCCTCTATAACAGTTGCCATGTTTGCCAGTGATGATATCTGGTGTAAGACTCACAACACAAGAATTCCTCGCTTATCTTTCCCTTATAGCTTATGCAAGAGCAAATATTCACTACAAAGTCAGAAGTCCAAAATAGATCACAAGACACAAGTGCTCAAGTTCAATGAACACCTCCAACCATACTCAACCCAGACCACCACCACTCAATACGACACACACCCCACCAAAAACACACTCAGAGACCTCTTGTATGTGTGTTAATAATATGGTACATATAATGATATAATGGATGGTACAGGCGAGGTCTTACACCTTATCACAAATTACAAAGATGAAAAGAGAGAGAGAGAGAGAGACAAAGTAGGTAATATTGAGCATAAAATTAGAATTCTGACATACATCACATTAAACAAGAGGTTCAAATTCAATGATAACTTCCACTTGAGTTAGTTCAGGCTACTGCCACCTAATGTACCTCACTGAAATAATAATATAGCAGATATCACAATGAATGCTGAAGACAACCTCTTACCCCAACCATAGATTGTAAACAGTATTACTTAAAAAAAAAAAAAAAAAAAAAAAAACTAGGTAATGTTACAATGACAATGAGATAAATCACTCTGGTCGACTTCCTTGGTCCATCCTGGGTAACTCACACGTTACTATGTTATACATGTATGCAAGCATAAGTGTGCAGCTGTAGATAGATGAACCAGTACCTAAACAATCTCACTTACACATGCGTTACTATGTATGACAAGTGTTACCAAGTACACCAAGTGTACACTTTATCACTTAGAATATACTTGTGTAGATGTAAATATAAGTGAGATTGGTACACCGCTGGTCGTAATAAACACTCTCAACTTCTCAAAGTCACACACTAGGCCCAGCTTCTGTAGAGGTACCAGCATTTTAATGTGTTTATTATGTGTCAGTGCATGTCTGCAGTCATTAAATTGGTGTATCAGAAGTTAAACACTACAATCCAGTTGATCAAATAGTCTAAAACAATTTACACAATGTATAACTAGAAGTATAATGATTGCAAAATGTTACTATTACAATTTTAACTAGGCGCTAAACCCACTAGATGAGATGGCAAGGAACATAGATGTTAACAGGCTGACTCTTGCTTAACACAGTTTAAAGGAAACCGAATTACTCAAGTAAGAAAGTATTCATGAAACTGAACATTATGCAGGAGTAAGCTTGTTCACAGTAAAAATACAAAGCATAAGTTACACACTCACACCACAGATGAACATTGCAATTTGAAATATTACTGGGAATTTAGCAGTAAAGTTTCAGTCTGAACGAGAAAATGTATTAGAAAACACAGCAATGACACTAGGATAAGCAATTTAATTATGTAACCGTATTTAATAGTTCAGTTACACTGAGCAGAGCATGTATTACACTGATTTATCAAATGTAAGGAGTCGCTACACTGAAGCACACTCTGAGCCTTTTAAAGTCTTAATACAGGCTTATAAATGACAATTAACTGTTGGGGAAAGCAGCACTTAACACTTCTAGCACAAGTATGACAGATGAATGTTCACTGTGTACAAGCCAATCACCACAAACTTACTATGTTTATAAAGTGAGCCTCTGGCATGTCCCACTCAAAATGTCAGCACTGCAATGCTCGTCAAATTGTTCTCAAGCCACTACAGGAAACACTGGTATGCCAGCAGCACTGCAGAACGTATACACAGACATGCTGGGCCCTAGGACAGCTATAACTGCAGGCTGCCTTAGCTTGTTCTGGCTAGCTTTTAGTGCTGCCCTCAAGCTTGCTTGACTGTGCTCGCCAAGCCCGCGCCAACCACCCGGACACCTGCTTGCAGCAAGCAGGCAGGCACACAGGAGACACTCGCAAGATGAGCGGAGTGAGGCACAGAGGACACGGGCACTCAAGCACCCATGTGGTCTGGCAAAAAACCGCCTCTAGACCACAAGCAAATAGAGGCGAACGGCTGAGTTCCAAATCGAGGAAGGAGAAGGGACAAGGAAGGGATATTCACCTCGCTAGACACAGGCAATATGGGTGTAGTGGCCTGCAGGTCACAGTGCAATTTTCAAGGTCATTCACTGGGCCCACAGTCGTCTCGAGAGTTACCAACCCTGTACTACTTGTTAATTACTCCAAACCCACAGCACTTAACACATCTAGCACACGTGTCTTGGAATGACAGACAAATTTTCACTACATAAGAACTAGTTCTCACAACACCGAAGGTGCGGCCGGAACACTGTAGAACGTTCACAAAGGCATTCTGGGATTCAGAACAGATGTAGCCTTGGCCTTCACTGGCTGGCTTGGAGCGCTGTTTGGCCTGGATCAGCTAAACTCGCCCTTATCCCATATGTAGATAATGACGACGAGTTAAGGGATACCGGTGAATAGGAAAGTCGAGGAAGGGACATTCACCTCACTAGACACACGCAGTATGGGTGTAAGTGGCATGCGGGTCTTATAGTGCCATTTTCAAGGTCACCCAGCAGGCCAGACATTCCTCACTCATTTTAAGCCTACGTAAGTACTGATGGTAGCACAATGTCCTAAGTCAGCATAATCCACTCATGCAAATAGTTACAACAAAAATACAGCACTTGCGGAATTCACATATTCGAGTACCAGCGGGGCAGCAAAATACACCTCTACACTGCACGTCGTTGATAGAGGCGAACGGCTGAGTTTAAAGGCGGAGAGTTGGGGATACAGGAGAACAGCAGGGGTAACTGAGCACGCACATTCACCTTTCTTCACATAGTCAATATGGGCGAAAGTCTCAGGCAGGTGATGCAGTGCCTCGCTCAAGGTCACAGGCTGAGGCAGACTTCTCAAGAGTTACCAAACACTGCAATACTCGTACAGATTGTTACTCACTCCAAACTTGCAGAACTTCTAGCACACGTGTCTTGGAGTGAAAGACGAGCTTTCAGTGTGTGGACACCTGGGTTACCAACTCACGTAGGACTGCACACTCGTCGTTATTCCTCAGGTTGGTAAAGCGATGAGTTGTGAGCATTTTGAGAGGCACGAGTAGCAGTGGACTAGCAAAATTCGCCTCTACACTGTATGTTGATAGAGGTGAAAGGCTGAGGTCAAATGAAAGGCAGAGGGGAAGCAGAGGCCTGTGAGGGCCTTTGCAAAAAGGAAAACTATTTCCAGTGTTTCACTAGGTATATCCTTAGTCACAGCTCGCACATAAGAGTTCTCACAACACTGAAGCTGTCTTCCAACAGTAGTAGTTTTAATGAGAACTGCATACAGTTCAGCTGTAAAAATGCTAGCCGAGTCTAATAAATGACCTTGCACTACGATGTCTGGGAACGCTGCTGCAAACCCGACACTGTTAGAGGATTTAGAACCATCATTGTACATTGCAATGGCATGAGAACGAGACCGGAAGTTGTTGAGAAAAAGGAAGTGAGAAGCACATGTAAGTATTTGAACTTTCGCGCACAGTGGTGGGGAAGAACAGACATGAACTGTTGGAACCTCCCAGGTGGGAAGATAAAGGTTAGATGAACATAGAAAGGGGCAACTGAAGAGAAGTCACGAGCGAGTGAAGACGAAGAGAAAAGAAACTGAGTAAACAGGGGCATTGAACAAATAATGGACCTCTATTAACGTCAGTTACACTCCTTTACGTCGAAGGATCGTGAAGGTCATGGGAGTAGACAAAATAACGGAGGCAATGGGCATCACGGCGATCGTTCAAGGATGGAACATTCGCCTCTACATATAGACACACGAAATTGTAATGACATGATTGTAAACAAACCATACCACGGGCGGGGTTTTATGACTCGCTGGTTCTATCCCCGCCCGTGGTATGGATTATATGTACTCACGACAGGTAGGAGAGAAAAGCGCCTAGACATAAATGTAGTCCCTGATGATGGATGGGATCAAGTTTAGAAAGAGTTGCGAGAGAGGCCACAGAATATATATGGTCACCATAGTCTAGTTTCGATAAAATTAGGGCTGAATGCAGTCGAAGAAGAGTTCGACGATCTGCCTCTCCCCACGAAAGTTGAGCTAGGGTTTTAAGGAGGTTCAGCCGGCTATGGCAAGTTGCTCTCAGGGAGGTAATGTGAGATTTCCAGGACAGCCAGCGATCAAACAGAAGGTCGAAAAATCTGACCATATTACATCCTGGGATATGGGAGCCATACAGTCACAATGGAGTATCAGAGACAATAGAACGTTTGGTGAAAGTAATTTGGTGCGTTTTAGCCCCAGAAAATTTAAACCCATGAGTAGTGGACCAATGGAAACACTGTTGACAGCATTCTGGGGTAAGGCTGCTACTAGGCGGCAGTCAGCGCCTTCACACGCTATGGCAGTCATCAGCATAAAGTAATGACCAAATATTAGATGGGAGAACAGAGGCCAGCTCATTTAGCTAGTAGAAAAAGAGTGGTGCTAAGTACACATTCCTGAGGGACACCTCCAGCTTTGACAAAGTCCGGGGGAAAGCAGATTATTAACCCGAACACGGAAATATCTCTCAGATAAGAATTTTTCAAGGAAAAGTGGCAAATTGCCTCAGAGGCCTAAGGAATGAGCTTAAGCCAAGATGTCATACTTCCAAAAAACGTCATATGCCATTTCGAGATCAAAAAAGACTGCAATAACCGAGTGGTTACTATCAAAGGCATTATGAACATAGGTACCTAAGCGGAGTAAGGGGTCAATAGCTGAGCGGCCCTTACGAAAGCCAAATTGACTAGTGGAGAAACTACTGTGTGTTTCTAAATACCGCACCAAACGTCTATTTACTAGATGTTCCATCAACTTGCAAACTGGACTGGTAAGAGCAATGGGATGACAGTGTGAGGCATCATGGCCCGAAGTACCTGGTTTACGAAAAGGCACTTTTCACAGCTCGGGAAGAACCTCTTTCAACTAAATAAGATCAAAAAGATGTAAGAGGACTGCATGGGTTGACGGATGTAAATGCTGAAGCATACGAATATGAATGCCATCAGGCCCAGCTGCCAACGATCGGCAAGCAAAAAGTGTTGACTAGTTCTAGAAGCGTACAAGGCACATAATAAGACCCTTCAACTAGATGAAAAATCTAAAGGCAGTAACTCTCTGGCAGACTTAGAGGAAAGAAAAGGGGGCATAGATGAAGCCCCTGAGAGATACGGACAAGATTTCCAATTTCTGTGGCAACTTCAAGAGGGCTTGCAATGTTGATCCTGGCAACCTGAAAAACAGGTGCCGGGTCTGGAGAGTACTTGTCACTCAATTTCCGCACTTTTTTTCCAAGTTGCACTCAGAGGGAGCCGAAGTAACGGTAGAAATAATCCTGGCAACAAGTGCGTTCAGCTTCACGGATGACACATCGGACAATCGTTCTCGCTCGCTTAAAATCAAGGAGTCGCTCTGTGGTCCTATTGTAATGATATCGGCCCCATGTAGCATGTTTCAAACGTGCTACATGAACACAAGCAGGAAATCACCAAGGCACGCATTTATGAGTGCCTACTCGAGGTTTGAGGGATTTAATGTGAAGCCGCGGTTAAAACCAAGGTCAAAAATAGTTGAAACAGCTCACCAGAAGAGGACGAAGAACATTCCTTACTAAAAACAGTTTGACGCGAGTACCGGTCCCAATTCGCCCGTTCAAATTGCCAACATGGGCTTCGAGGAGGGCGAGAATACAAATGGAAAGTAAGGGAGGATAGGAAAATGAAAGGGAGGATAGGAAAATGATTGTCGTCATGTAAATCTGGGAGCACTGACCAGGTAAAGTTGAGTGCAGTTGACGAAGAACAAACTGAAAGATCAGTGCAAGAGAGATAGAGTGCGATGGCCAAAATGGTTGGGAGTACTCATATTTAAAATGTGAGGGGGAAAAAGTGAGAAGTGCCTCTAACTGATCGCTACGAGAGTTACAGTGAGACTTCCCACCTCCCTGAGGAAATGATGAACATTAAAATCACCTAACAACAGAAGAGGTGGTGGTAATGAAGAAACCATAAACTCAACATCTGGAATAGATAATGACTCACGAAATCGTAATGACACGATTGCAAACAAACCATACTCTCTGATCGCGGGTTCTATTCCCGCCCGTGGTATGGTTTGGAATAGATAATGCTCGAGAAGGAGAAAGATGCAAAGGGCAAACTGTATACCAATTGTTCAAGTAGATGCTTGCTGCAGTGTAATGCAGCGAACTATGAACAAAGATCTGATGGTATGGTATACCAGTGCGTACAAGAAGTGCACTTTCATTAAAAGCTTCACCGGAAAAAAAGGATCCGATGAATGCAATAAAATGTAGCCCGAGACGGGCTGGATAACAGTGGAGTGTAATTTAGGTTTTTGCAAAGAAACACGAACAGGGAGAAACTGGGAAAGCAACATGTGAAGCTCGCCTAGATGACCCCTTAGAAGAGAAGTATACTGGTAACTTGAAGCAGTAGGTGTCTACGGGCTAGGAAGTTTAGTAAAATGTACATATGGAGGTAGCGGAAAACGAATAAGCAGTGAAGGACTGGAATGCGGCGAGGAAAGGATTTGTGCACATGGTTTAGTAAGGTGAGGAGTGATGGGAGGTGGATAGGTGTCTATTGGTTTTGTCTCCTCAATATATTCGGAGATAGCTTCAAGCGTTTCAGAGGACAAGTTGCAGGTAGTACGACATCAGAGACAGAAGGGGGAGAGTGAGTAAAGATCGGAGAGACGATGAAAGTTACCAAAGAAGGGTTGGGGGATGGGAGGTTAGAGTTCACTTGGGAGGGGACAGGAGAGGCGGGAACTGTACGAGAGGAAGGATGAACCTCCACACCCGTAATAGAGACAGTATGAGGTAAAGTACTAGGCACAGACTGGAAAAGATAAATGTTTGGGAACCCTAGTTCCTAGGCTTTTAAAAATATCCAAATGCACTGGCCTTACAGTCCACAGGATGGATATGGAGTCCACAACATACTAGCCACTTCAGTGGCAAAAATCTAGACAATGCCATGGAAATTCAGTACTATAACTAGTAACTGACACGGGCTTTTAGTTCTTTATCAATAAGTTATAAAAATACAACTTAATAGACATCTTTCTTCACCCTTTCACTTTTTTAATTCACTAACACAAGAAATAAACCAAAATTTAACATAAATATTTTCTCATTAAACTTTCAAGTCCACGTCATCATTTGATTCCTGTCAAATTGTCCTAACATTTGGCATTATAGTCCTATCCATAACCTGCCTCTACACATGAAATTCACATTTTGATTAAATTAAAAAACATGTCAATTAGTATTACTATATTAAGTAACCAATTAAAAATAATTACTGAAACATGACACTAATTACAAAGCGATGAGGAATTTTTTTAACCATTAGAGGAAACATATCTTGAGCAACAGTAAGTAAATTATAAAAATGCATTCTGATAAAAAGTCAAGAAATCGTTTTATATTAATATAGTAAATTAATGTTGAAGGAAATGTATGAGGTTGGCAGAGTGTTAAGCACAATATTCTTCACCTGGTGAGGGTAATATACAAGGCTGGCTGGGATCTTAAACACAACACTCATCCATTGATGATTCTTCACTCAAACCCTGAATAATTTCAATGACCCGAGCCCTAACACTGAGACAATTATCGTCTATGAGAAAGTCAACATGATCTAGAATGGAAAAGAGCAATTCTTGCAAGCCACGCAATTTTTCATCCAGTTGATCCTCTGTAATTTCCACAGTACGATGACTCACCTCATTCCGAAGTTTATTTAAGCGATAGAGTTTATTTTCCAGTTCTCTCTTATTGTACCATGGATGCGAATTTAGTGGGGCCAAGCCACACACATGCTGCTGCAGACGGAAGTGCAAAGTAATGTCAAAGTCTTCATTCAATGCCGCTTCAGCGATGTCATAGTTCCCTGCTGGTCCCGACTTCGCTATGGTCTTCTGCTGTATCTTATTAAATACAGCGTTGTATTTCTCCAGTCCAAGTTCCTGTATGCTCTTGAAGAAGATGTCTGGTCGCAGGTGGCCACCTACATAGAGAGAGGCTGTGACGTGTAACATTACAGCTACACCAGCTTCCCGTACAGCCTGGTGCCATCGCTGCCATGGACTCATCTGGTGTCCTGTAGAATATATCCATAAAGATGTACTGAATCTGTGAATGTCATTAACGCAGCATGGCAAAGGGGTGCTGATGTTAGCGGGAAGTGTGGGAGGATGAGGACATGTACTAAGATGAAAATCATAATGTAGCTGGTGCAGCAAGTCATTTTCAGTGAAGAAGTGTCGAATTAAAGATTCGTGGGGAAGAGGGGATGGACGGGTGGGTCCCAAGGCAAACAACTTGCAGGGGCCCTTGCTACTAAAAATCTCCAAATTACATACATATACGTACGTGTGTGAGCGCGTAAGAGCAAGTGAGTGAATGTTCCTTCCTTCATATTTGTGACGTTACCTGGTTTGAAGTGGGAGGAGGCCTTGTGTAAGGGGGGATGGCCCTTTTTTGTGTGTGGGGGAAGGGCAAGGGGTTAGTGCCCCGGTTGCCCCCCTTTAATCTAACACTGCAGTTAAGAAATCATAGAGTCTGCATTAAAGGTGAGAGGTTCTGAGAGGGAGAGCAGCTGAATACAGGATAAAGACGTTGAATAGTTCAGAAATAAGGTCTGCATGCTCCTCGATTATAATCATAAGTAAGCGGTAAACCCACAAATGGCCATACAGCGCTGCTGTTCCTTGCTAAGCAGGACAGTCCATCAAAAAGATGCCTTGGGCGCCTTTCTACGAGATGTCCACGAGCGAGTCTTGTGTGGACAACAGAATCTTAAGTGATTGCAGTTTATAGAAAATAGTAGTATCGTGATCGGGGAAAATAAAATACCTGTTATAATTTTCAGTTCTAGAAGTATTAAGGAGTGTTCTCTTTCTCAAGTTACAAATAGAATGTGCTGGAAAAAATGATGCTGGGAGAAAATATTTTAAATAATATTGCAATCTTAATCAAGGCACTTAGAGCCAAATATCCTGTAAAAGCTGAAGAACCCCGTGATAACTTCTATCATTTTTAATATCGTGTTGTGACTAGAAGCGACTTGCTCCTTTTAAGTGGTTGATTTTAGGCAAATTCTATATTTGAAAAGGGTCTCTCTTGTCAATTAATACATACAGTAATGGGAGGACAGTGTTGATTTCTTCTAGAGGGGGAATGTATAAAAAACATAACTTTTTCTAAACGAAATATTTAAGATTGAATAATTTATGGGAATTATGTTAACAAACTGGGGATACTTACTGCTACTTACGACTCCCATGCTGAGCTTAGTATATTGTTCTGCTAGCTGACCTTGTTCTGAATAGTGTGTTCTTAAATATGTCCGCTACCAGGCGTTCACCATATGTCCGCTACCAGGCGTTCACATTGTCCTCTTCGCTTTCGGGCTGAGTGGACGCACTGCGCAAACAGCTCCTGCTTTCTCTGGTGCGCAACTTCCTGTTTTCACCAAGATGGCTGCCAGCTACCGCAGGAGGAGCAACACCGTGTGTGCTGACCTTGTTAAAGGGGCAATTTACCCTACGAATGCCCCTGTTTTATTACCAACGATTATTCGGGACACGTTTGGCATTGAAGTTGAAGAATTGCACGGAGTAGCACTTAATGGATCATCACGAATCTTCATAAAGTTCTGCACAGTGGAGGCATATGAAAGGACGGTGACTCAGTACCAGGAGAAGAACATCACCGTATCGTCTGGTCTGGAGGTACGCCTGCGAGATGCCTCAAAATACTACACCTGGGTGAGGATCCGCAACGTTCCTTTCGAGGCAGACGATGTGGATATCCGAGAGACATTTCAAAGATATGGTGAGGTGCATGGTATAACTTTGGTTCGATGGACAGAGGGAATCTATGAAGGGTTGCCGGCTGGATCTTACACCGTCAAGATGTCTTTAAGAAGACCTATTCCATCGTATGTTGTCCTGGAGGATTTTAGGACACAGCTGTACGTGACCTATGCGGGACAACGAAAGACGTGTCGCCTGTGCGGCGCTTTTGACCACATGGCGGCCGGATGTGGTAAAGCAGCAGCGCCGCGGCCTTGGGAACGGCAAGTAGACACAGAGTCTCAGGCGGAACCTCTGCCGAAGTCTTTGAGTGCAGCAGGCAATGGTAATTGGGTGGATGAAGTGGAGGGCGAGTTAGAGAATTGTGTGACACTACCAGTGGCTTCGGATGCTCCCCCGCAAGCGGGCCCGGGAGTTGAGCAGCAGCCTGTGGGGGTGGGAGAGACCGGTGATCCACAGGAGTTATCTACGCCCCTACAGGAGATGATTAAGTCTTTCCTGGACGTGCCTGCGGAGGAGAACCCAACTACAAACAGGAGAATTCTGATGGTTGAGAAGGACTTGATTGAGCAGATTCCAGAGCCTCTGGGGTCAGAGCCTGGCATGTTGCAGTTGCTACAGGTGGAAGCTGAGGTGCACAAGGGCAATGGAAATACTGATATGGAAATTGAGGGCACATCTAGAAAGAGGGCTGGAGGCTCGTCAGATGAGGATGTTATAACACCAGCTCAGCGTACAGGGAAGAAGACGTGGGCAGGAGTGATTAAGAAGGGGCAGGGTAGTGCACAGGGGGGGAGGGGGTACAGGTGGGAAAGAGTGCACGGGAAAAGACAGAAGCAGCAAAGAGTGGAACAGACAGGACACAGAGACATAGAGGAAAGCCACCCTTTCTGAATCTTTAAGTGTCTAACGATAAACGTGAATGGCCTTAGAGCTGACGGTAAACGAGTATGGTTGGAGGATGTTTTGCGGCGTTTTAACATTGATGTGTGTTTTATTCAAGAACACAATTTCAAGTATGGCAGAGAGTTGAGGCTGAACGGTTTTAGGATGTATGTTGGTAGTTCAGGGAAATTAAAGGGTGGGGTGGCAGTGGCAGTGAGGGAGTCCAGCCCATTCCACGTGCTCAAGTGGGAAGAGGGAGGGGAGGGGAGGGTGGTGAGGGTGGAAGGGATATGGGGTGAGATTAGAGTATGTTTTCTGGGGATATATATGCCGGCAGATAGTAACATACGGGTAAAGGTGCATTTTGTAAGGGAGGTTTTGCTTTTCTACATGCGGGGTTTACCAATGGTTTCTATAATAGGTGGGGATTGGAATTGTGTAATCAGGAATAAGGATGTGGAGCCGAGAGGGGCAGGGTGTGTACTTGGAGTATTGAGGGATTTGTTGAGGGATGCAGGGGTTTATGACATAGTCAGGGGCGATGGGTGGAAAGTAGAGCACACGTTTATGCGGAGGGGTTATGCTGCCAGGTTGGATCGTATATATATAACTCGAGATATAACAGTAGAACGTGTAACGACGATAGATTTAGGTTTTTCGGACCATCGTGCCGTTTTGGCAGAGATGGCATGGGAAGGGATGGTTCGTAGGTATGTGGGTTATTGGAAAATGAATGCGAGGCTACTTCAGGGAGAGGGGGAGGGGTTGTTTTTTAGGGAATGGTGGAAGCAACTATGGGAGGCTCGCAACGAAGAGGAGGATGTCTTGGAATGGTGGGAGAAGCACTCTAAATTGCAGATTAGGGAGTATTACCAGCATAGAGGAAGGGATGAGGCGAGGTGGAGGTATGGGTTACAGAAATATTTAGAGGGGCAGCTAAATGATTGTTATGAAGGGGGAGGGGGGGCTAGACATGGAGAAATAGAGGTTTTAAGGGGAAGATTGAGGGATATACAAAATTCTCGTTTTGATGCGATACGTGTGAGGGAAGGTTTAGAGGAGGTTCTATGGGGTGACAAACCGTCAGGATGTGTTTTGAGGAGATTTAGGAATAGGCAACAGATGACCACGATTTTGGGATTAGAGGTGTGTAAAGGGGTGGGGGGATATAGGGTGGGGCAGGTACTTAGTACCACGGATGGAATGAGCAATTATGCTGATTATTGGTTTAGGGAGAATTTTAAGCAGAGGGAGGGAGGAGAGAGGGAGGGAGAGATTCTGGGAGAAGGAATTCGAGGTATTTTAGGGGAGGAGGAGAGTGCGGTAATAGAGGGTAGGATCAGTGAGGAGGAGGTGGAGGAGGCGATAATGGGCTTGAGTAGGGGAAAAGCGCCGGGCATTGATGGAATTCCTAATGATTTCTATATTACACATTGGGATTGTATGAAGGAATGTCTGGTCCGGTTGTTTAACTGTATGAAGGAAAGGGGAGTGTTGGGGGAATCGCAGGGCACGGGGGTAGTAGTTTTGGTCTATAAGGGAGGGGGGGGAAGACCTTGGGAGCTTTTAGGGCGATCTCCCTCATGTGTGCAGATTATAAAGTTTTTGCGAAGGTTTTAGGTAACCGTATGAAAAAGGTGCTTGACCGAGTCCTACATAGAGGACAGTGTGGGATTCCAGGTCGAAGTATGCGTGAGGGGCATGGAAGAATTAAGGATTTTGTGGAGGGTAGACAACGGGGGGGGATCTTGGGGATTGATTGGGAGCAGGCTTATGACAGTGTAGATAGACATATGTTGTGGTGTATTTTAAAAAAACAGGGTTTTGGTGATGAGATTGTGCGCTGGGCGACTACTTTGTATACGCCTGCAACGGTCAGGGTACAGGTTAATGGAAAGTTAGGGTTGCCGGTGCAGATGGGGATGGGTTTGCGACAGGGTTGCCCCTTGTCTCAAATCCTCTTTGCATGCATGCAGGACCCTTTTTATAGGCTTATAGAGGAAGGAGTGTGGGAACAGGGAGAGGTGGGTCCTGGGAGATGTGGTATTGTGGGGTATGTGGATGACACCACAGTTTTGGTAGGAGGGGAAATAGGATTGGGGAATGTGGGACGTATAATAGAGATTTTTGGTGGGGCGACAGGGATGAGGGTTAATGGAGCAAAGTCAAAGTTATTAGAAGTAGGCACGTGGGTGGGGGGAGGGTTGGGGGAACAGTATGGGTGGAACGTAGTGGATAGAATTAAGATATGTGGGGTTGTGTATATGGCGGACGCTGGGGAGGCACAGAGAATAAATTCCAAGGAAGTAGTGAGTAGAGCGATGGGTAGGATGCGCGGGTGGAGGGCTGGGGATGTAACATTGCAGCAGAGGGTGGTGGTAGTAAATACACTTGTGTACAGTAAAGTGTGGGGCGTGGCAGAAATATATCCCCTGAGGTCGTGTGATATTCAGGAACTGGAGAGGGTGGTTTTGAGGTATGTGTAGGGTTATGGGAAGCCATGGCTACGGAAGGAGGTGGTGATGATGGGCGTGCGGCAGGGTGGGCTGGGTCTTATACCTTTGGACACACGAGTGAAGGCAGTGTATGTGAAGCAGCGATACTTGAGGGTGGGAGGGGAGAGGGGTAGAAGGGTGGGAGAGGTCATGAAGGATGTGCAAAAATGGTGGAAGGGAAAGGCACTACTGGAGTGTGAAGATATGGTGCGAAATTTGTTGGCAGTAAGGGAAGCAAGAAAAGTAAGGGTAAGTAGGCTTGGGAGGACAGGTTGGCAGGGTACAGTGATACAGGGAGTAGCTACATACCCAATGTATGATTGGAGGGGCATTTGGGAAGACTTTCGGAAGATCAGATTAAAGCCAAGGGTTCGTGAAGTGGTTTATAGATTCTTTATGGGAATTTTAGCTACAAGGTCAGTGCTATATAGAATGGGTTATGTAGGTGCTGGCACTTGTTTGCATTGTGAGGAAGAGGAGACGGCTTTTCATGCCATATATTTTTGTGAAAACTTGGGTTTAGTAAGGGCATGGTTAGCGAGAGTTCTGGGTATAGTGGCAGGAGGGGGGAGAAACATATCGACTTTGAGGGCTTTGCATTTTGATGTGGGAGGGGTTTCCAAGGACATTCGGAGGGCAGTGATGTATGTTGTGGCAGATTTTTTGTATGTGTCTTGGTGCATGCGGGAGGTGGGGGGTGAATGTAGGGTGCGGGCGCTTGCGGCGAGTGTGTATCGTACAGTATGCAGAAATAGGCTACTATATGGGAGGTTGTGGGAAAATAGTTTTCCCTTGGGTTATCGTAATCTGTCGGTAGGTGTAATGTTAGGGTTGGGTGTAGTTTAGAGCTGGATTGGGCTGGTTCTCCCTAAACTGGCATTCTTGTTTTTTTTTTTGAGACTAGTGGAGGATGGAAGGTGGAATAAAAGTGTGTGGTAGTGGAGCATATGGGTGTAAAGTCGTTAGGAATAAGGGGGGGCATAGGGGGGGTGAACTGGTGACTATTGGTTAAGAGACAGGGGTTTTATGACTTTCGACGTCAGGTACGAACTTGAGCATGGAAGGGAACGTGAGTTTGTGTTTTTTTTTTTTTTTTGTTTTTTTTTTTTTTTTTTTTTTTAATACAGATAGCATGGGGTCAGGGGATGGCAGGGGGTGGCTTTCTGAAGTGTCTTTTGCCAGGTTGGTTTTGTTAATGATTGAGGTAGTACTGCCCGGTACATGTTTTATTAGGAGCCATAAGTTATATTGTGTAACTTAGTGCGTGACAGAGTAAGTCTGATATTGCTCTGGAACATTGTTAATAAATATATATATCTTGTTGAACATAATACATAAAAAAATGGGAATATGTATTAGTGAGAAAAAATAAAAAAGTATCTGGAGTTGTTAGGAGGATAGAAGTTATTTGTAGTGTAGATGTAAATTTTTTATTGTCTCAGGACTTGAATATGTTAATTTTTTTTAGTCAATGTAAATGTGAAAGTTTATTATTAATAATAATATTGATGTGTCAGAATGGTGAAAATGTCTAATAAGCTCAGACGGTGAAGATGGGGTTCTCCTTTTGATACTAAATGTGTATTTTGCGTTGAAATGTAATTTATAAGTAGGTTCAAATTTACTTAGTACGTCTTTTAGTTATTCTGTAATAGTATGTTGGTGTGATCATGTAATTATTAGTTATTTCTTCTTATGTATCCTTTGCTGCGCCAGAAGTGTGGCACTCAGTCAGTCCAGCAAAGGAGGTGGGGTAGGGATTGCTATATAAAATTCAAAAGCATAATAGGATGCAATAGAAATACTGTTAAAAAAAATGTGAAGGTAATGTTCTTGAAATGTAATCTGTTTGTTTTTTGTCCTATTGTCTTATGTATGGTTTTAAATAACATATAAGTACAAGTTCTTAAGTGTTATGTAACACTTCATTAAATATCTAAGTTAGTACTGATAGTTCTGGTATACTTACCGTTATTATTATGTAATGTACGTCGTAAGTGACAATATTATGGTTAGGAAGCCTCGAGTGTAAGGCATTTTGGGGATGGTCAAGGTGGTGTTTAGTGGTGCACTGTATATAACAGACACATGTAAAGTAGGATGGTTGGGTTAGAAGGTTCACTGGACCTCGTGTATCATCATGATGTCAGAGTTACCATATATGGGAAATGTTTAGTTCAGGTATAAGGATGCATGTTTGCATGGTAATTATATGGGGTACTGTGATTATGAATTATATGGTGTACTGTGATTATGAATTATATTTTGGATACCTGTTTGTTAAGGGATTGTGGTCTTCTATATATTTATTCTTTTATGTTGTAATACAACGTTTTAAATAAAATATAAAAAAAAATTCTATATTTGAAAAGGGTCTCTCTTGTCAATTAATACATACAGTAATGGGAGGGCAGTGTTGATTTCTTCTAGAGGGGGAATGTATAAAAAACATAACTTTTTCTAAACGAAATATTTAAGATTGAATAATTTACGGGAATTATGTTAACAAACTGGGGATACTTACTGCTACTTACGACTCCCATGCTGAGCTTAGTATATTGTTCTGCTAGCTGACCTTGTTCTGAATAGTGTGTTCTTAAATATGTCCGCTACCAGGCGTTCACCATATGTCCGCTACCAGGCGTTCACCAGGTGTCCGCTACCAGGCGTTTACCAGGTGTCTGCTACCAGCCGTTCACCAGGTGTCCGCTACCAAGGCGTTCACCAGGTGTCCGCTACCAGGCGTTCACCAGGTGTCCGCTACCAGGCGTTCACCAGGTGTCCGCTACCAGCCGTTCACCAGATGTCCGCTACCAGGCGTTCACCAGATATACGCTACCAGCCGTTCACCAGGTGTCCGCTACCAGCCGTTCACCAGATGTCCGCTACCAGGCGTTCACCAGATATACGCTACCAGGCGTTCACCAGGTGTCCGCTACCAGGCGTTCACCAGATATCTGCGGAGACGATGCATTTCAAGCATCCATGCCAAGGTTATCATTAGTGTATTTACAAAGTGGCTGAATCGGTGTTTTTTGTCAGTTAGGGTAAAGGATTGGGGAAGGGGGTAGAGACCCTAGACATGATGCTGGAAAAAAAATTACTGAAAGCATTTTGCATTTCCGCCATTTCTATATGTAAAGGAATTGTCATTAATTTTGAAACTGGGAAATTAAATACAAATCTTACACGCAGTAGCAAAATAAAGTCGTCTTGACGCTGGGTTCTCCATCCACTTCTTTGAGTCAAACCTAATGAAAATATCTAATCTTTCCCACTGAAGTAAACTTCACAATATTATAATTAAAATAATAAGAGGCAATTCAACTGAATAAAAAAATGTAAAAGGTAATCAAGTTACATCTAAAAAAAAAAAAATTAAAAGTAATCAAATTAAATGAAAAAAATTAAAATAGTTATTTAGCGAACTTTCGCACCGTACTCTATATGACCCATGGGGGTTTACAGCTTGAATTATAAAAACGAGACAGCTATACGTTATTAGAAGTTACAATTCTCAGTAACAATCATCGATGGGAAGCATCTGGGAAATGGAAAGTTATGAGGTATGATCCAAGGAAGGGGAGGGCAGCTCCAACTCCTTGAACCAAGAGCCTCTCACCAGCATTAAGGCACCTACACACTTAAACAGGCCACTAATATAAAAAAATATTCGCATAAATAAGATGTAACCAATATTCTGACTGCTCTGCGATAAGAGAACGGAGGATCGAACCTTCACTCACTGCACTGACTCACACGAGTTTAACGATTAATGGAACAAATACAACTTTACATATTATTATTATTATAATCAAGGGGGAAGCGCTAAACCCGGAGGATTATACAGCGCCTGGGGGGGGGGGATGTGGAAGGCATTCAGGCTTAATTCGGGGAACTGGAGCACAGATCCAATTCCCTAAATCAAGAGCCCCTCACCAACATCAAGGAACCTTCCTTGAGGGGTCAACTTTACATAATAAAGCACAGCATACTAAACATGAGTGATAATTTTTCTATACCGATGACAGTAGAAGAACTTTAAGAACCTTTCTGAAACCTTCGTCAGAATCTAGGAAGTAAACCTTATAAAAATAAGCCACTCAACCTTTGTTCCTTCCTCTTAGGAAACACTACGGTCAGATCTCCTTCAAGCCCTCTATTTAAGTCATGAATCAATAATGTCAAACACTGGTATAAAACTGCAAGGCAGAATATGCAATACGAACGAATACAATTTTTTTTTTGCAACTATAATCATAGCATAATAGGATTGTTACGTCTTTCAAGTTACCAGAAATGAAATTAACATTCAGTTCCTGGTAACAACTGTTTCAAACTGTGGTAAGCAATTCTTGCTTCAAAACGTAGTTCAGATATTGTGATTAGACAAGTTTCCACTAGTAATATCAAGCAAGGAGTAATTTGTAATTAAAAAAAAAAAAATTTAATCATGCACCGCATAACGACGTTTCGGTCAACGGCGGACCACATATACGATGGTGGTGTAAAGAAAACTGCACTTCCAGTCGTATAAAAGTATAGCACATACAATAATATACAATACATAATTATAGTTGTAATCAAAACCAAGCGCTAAACCCACGAGGATCATTTAAACAGTACATAATACTAATAGCAATAAATAACTGCTACTGGTTTATGTATTTACTGTACTTTTTGTCGTTTTTCTGGAGCATACTCTTTCTACTTGTTTAAAAAAAATGTTTACTGTAAAACAGTAAGGAGTGTTACGCCGGCAGCAGCCTCATACATCTCGTGTTTACTGCGTCTCTTGATTTAATCGTGCTTGATTTAATCTCGTGCATTACCTGCTTACAAGTAAATCTACGATGAAAAAAACCAAACCATATAGCCTAGGTGTGTAGTAGGCTATACAATCTAGGTTTGTGCAAGTACACTATGACAGTCACTGAACAACGAAATCGCCTAACGACGCATTCTCAACGTATCCCCATCGTTAAACGACGCATGAACGTAATCTTGTAGTTTAAAATTGAAATAGTCCAGTGATGAGTACTCTGGAAACTAAACAACTGAAGCTAAACAACTTCAGATTTAGAATGGATAGAGAAATAGGTTGGATATATGTTTAACAAGAGGTGAAGGTGAAAAAACTTCCAAATAGTGTCAATGAAGTGAGAACATTGGATAGCTTTAAATATAAGATGGACATATATGAGTGGGTGTGGTTGGGTGAGAGTTCGACCTGCCTCGTGATGTAAGCCAGTATTATAATAAAAGAAGAGCTAAACCTACAACCCTGCTGCAGTATTCCTTCATTTTGTGCTTCCAACGAGCTTTCTGGAGACGAAGTTTCCACTGCTTCCACTACGGTAGCAATGTCGAAGTTAATGTGTAGGTCCAAACTCCCGTGGACTGGGGAGGGAAGTGAGTCGTCAAGGCGACCGAGGCGTGTAGTGACGCTTGTGCATGGCAGAATTGTGCATCATGGAGGCTAGTTGTTAACTCTTCCAATAGGCAAGGCTACACAAGTGAGCCCAGGTATGCATAACAGGTGAGCGTACAGTGGAAGCTAGTACAGTAATTGATTCACGAGAGTCCAACACCTCACCTCCGTCGGTGTATGAGAGGGACTGTTCAAGCAGCTTTATTTTCCACCCGTGGTGGGGGAAGAGTTGGGGGGGACGACTAGATACCCGACCAGGAGCTCTGGGGTGGCCAGTAACTGCAAGTAAACTGTTCCTATAGTTCAACACACAATATCCAGACAAACTTCCTACTTGCCAGAATTACTGAACTAATACTGAAGTAGTGTTGGTCTTCAGAATTTGTTTCTAATATTATTAATTGTATCCAACTATTTAATAACTCTTAGAGATAGCTCGGGTTTTAGTTCTTCCCGAAATATCGTAAATACCTGTTTTATTTTCCTTTAGAATGTATAGGCCTATTCCGAACACTCAAATTATAATTGTCAATTCACATCAAATGGATGTTCTATCTAAATATTTGAAGACCGGTTAACGCTAAAGATTTAGCGCAGTAAAGGATATTTTGTTTAAAAACATGTAAAAACACAATTGTACAGCCAGGAATAATGACAATAGCAGCTCTTGGCATCGGGTTAAGTGCGACTCATAAACTTTACAAGTTACATCACAAACTTCATCACCGGTGACTCACTCTTCAAGATCATGATCAAAAGGGTATAAGTAAGACCCCAGTGGGGTGAGCGGGGAAGACGGGACAGGTGAAGAACAGAGTTGGAGAGGAGTGTCCTTAGTTGTAGAAAAAAGAGCCAGGAATTAACCCAGCAGCTAGGCGATGGTGGGCCAGACTTAATAAACAGGAATTGCAGGCTCTGTTGCGATAGTCTTGTGGAAATTGGATGTCAACAGACTTGACAAGCTGGCAGCAGGTTACATCGCAGGCAGGGAAGAACATTAGAGGGCAGCATACTGGTGGAGTTATTTGACTAGTTTAGGGTGGCAGGTTTGTGGAGGCGCCATTCTCAAATTTTTTGAATTTGCTTTTAGAGAGGTGGTAAAGTTTTGTCTTGTTTCCAAAGGTGAAACGAAGAGGCTTGAGAAATTCCAGAACTTGGGTGATTGAGAAGTAATGTGGTTGTTCGTAGGTAAACTTGACAGTTCCTGCACCGAGGCCTTTGTAGAGTTCAGTGCAAGTCATGGTGTCAGCGTTTGATGGAGAAGTGTAGAATGTAAGGTTTTCCCATGTTGGTGTGCTAGAATCGTCAATAAATCTTTCTTAATCTTCTGACATGTATTCAGTAGTCGAGTCTACCACTGTGCTAAGAAGTGACTGTGGGTTGACAGGAGCAGTGGAGAGGTGTACTGGAGGTGTAACATCAGGTTGGGAGGCAATGGTCAAGGCAGCATGAGCGATGGTGTGGGAGGTTGTGGAAGGTACAGGAACAGCTGCTTGGGCAATAGGAGACAGGTCGGCAGGAGTAGTGAAGTTAATGACGTTAGGAAGAATTCTGAGGATGTCAGCTGAAAGTGTGCAGTCAGGGAAAACGAAGGCAGGCATGTTAAGTTTGAATAGTTCATTGAAGGTGGAGATGAATGAGCCAGGATTTGCTGCATTGGAGAGGTGCGCATACATCATGCAATACACACAGCACTTTTAGAGGGAGCAGCGTCAGGGAGTTGCTGGGTAGAGATGATTGCTATGTGGCTTGGAGAATTTTGGTGCCTGTCTGGAGTTTTGAAATGGTGGTGTATGTCGGTGATTTGGACTGTTCTTGGCTTCTTCTTTAATTTTCTTCGAGAGAACTTCTTTTCGCAGTGGGCATTTGGCTGCAGTTAAGACATGTTGGAGTGGCATTGGTGGTGGTGCAAGCTTCGAAGTCGTGACCTTATGATAAGATACTCTTAAGATACTCACATTTTAAAATTTCAGCAGATGCTTCTGTCACACGACCTTCATTGAGGGAGGGAGGGGCCTGTCATGATGCTGCTGAACTGCTCTGGATCCAAGTAATTGGAGCCATTTTATCTTTTCTTGGATCAGACCCTATGTTACACAGTAATAAAGAACTGAACTGGGTCACCTGATCATGTCAAGGTCAGTCATAACACAAGGCAATTTAAGAATAGTCAAAGAATATCTGTGACCGGTTTCGAAAGTTATCCACTCTCACAGCTTGTTTTGAGGCCTAGCTTTATTTTTGATTGCCAGTTCTTCAAGGTATTGTTGCTGGCGGCCCGCAGGCCCACATATCTATTACAGCCTGGTTATGTGGCACTTGGCGGAGATATTTGTCAGATTTCCTCTTAAATACTTTTGCACTTGTTCCGGCAGTGTTTCTGACAGTAAGCTGACAAACAGCCTGGTTGATCAGGCTCTGATCCACCAGGAGGCCTGGTCACAGACCGGGCCGCGGGGGCGTTGACCCCCGGAACTCTCTCCAGGTAAACAGAAGGCTACGACACTGATATTTGTTGTTAAAAATATTCATAATTTTTCAACATTTCCTGCACTGTTAGCATTCTTAAAGTAAAAGCATTGTGAGTTATTTTTTAGTACTGTAAAGATGAAAGTTTAATTGGTAGCATGTATATATATATACCTAAATATGTAAATTAACAATGACCCCAATGGAAATAAGTGAAAATGTTTTACTTTACTGGGTTATTCTAGGCTAAACATATATAATGTATATATTATTATCATTATTATGGGGAGCGCTAAACCTGAAGGGATTATACAGCACCTGAGTGGGGGGGATGGAAAGTATTCTGGCTCAATTCAGGGAACTGGCGCACAGATCCAATTCCCTAGATCAAGAGCCCCTCACCGGCGTCAAGGAACCTCCCTCGAGGGGATAATGTATATGTTAAAGCCCTATAATATTTGTGTGCCATCAATCAAATTACATAAATAAAATATTTATTTATCCAAAGTCTAAATAGAAACTTGCCTTCGCTCCCCAGGCTCCGTATCAGCCTTACGAGCTCGAAGTGTTTTCCCATGAATATAATAATTGCCTCTTACCTTCCACGGGCTTTTAACTTGGTCTAACGCTCTTGATTCTCGCTACCACACACAGTTATAGATATTTAACACAAAAGTTTGGTAGTGAGAAGTATTGGATGTAAGCTGGTTAAGCTGTGGTACAACACAATTCAAGGTTACATACAGTCACAGCTTTATTTCTCTGTATATATACCGAGAGTTTACTTTAATCCCAATTTTGTGGATTAAAGTATCCTTGACCGGTGATGTAGAAGTTACATGCACACTTAATGACATTCATGTAATCGATAGGCCTTAAATACAATAAACTAATCCGGAATAGAGCCGAGTGAGATCCGTGATGCTCAACAGTGTATATTAAACTGCTGCGTACAGAACTTGTTACTAAGTCTCACCTTCAACAAGGCTTCCAATACTCAATCTCCGTCTTTTATCTTATCCACTCACTGACAGTTTTTTTAACTCTAAATATTTTCCCTTTGTGTATTTTTTTTTGTGTGTATATTTAACCTTAACGGATATAAATAATTATTTTGCCAGGATTGCCTCAAGGTCACATACTGGTGCTTGCTTATACTGTACAATCCTACACAAAGTATATTATAACAGTCTTACGAGAACATGGACACCTATAACCAAAGAAAAGATAGGTTGCAGAATATTATAGAACAATCAAATTATATAAACAAAATATTTATTATGTATTACAGAGTTATGGCCCTGTAGAGCCCTGGATCCTGTATTTGCCTCGTAATAAATCATGTAATATATGCTGGAACAGTTCTATAAATTTGATAGATCTCATTTAATGTATTATTCTATACAAAACACGGTTGAATATTGTATTTTATACAAAGAAATAAGATTAAAGTTTCCCATGTATAGCGACAGTTCTACCTCATATTACCATACAACACAAGGCTATATTTCTTCCAGATATTCTTACACCAGTCGTTGCCATAGCTAATAACAGTAACAAAATGGTACTTAGTGGGTTGGAATGAGGAAAATTAGAACATTCTTCTTTTTATGGAAATACGAGAAGTATAAAATTACTTGTTGAAACACACAAATTTGTAGCTGGCACTTACCTGGAGACCTGGAGAGAGTTTCGGGGGTCAACGCCCCCGCGGCCCGGTCTGTGACCAGGCCTCCTGGTGGATCAGCGCCTGATCAACCAGGCTGTTGCTGCTGGCTGCACGCAAACCAACGTACGAGCCACAGCCCGGCTGATCAGGAACTGACTTTAGGTGCTTGTCCAGTGCCAGCTTGAAGACTGCCAGGGGTCTGTTGGTAATCCCCCTTATGTGTGCTGGGAGGCAGTTGAACAGTCTCGGGCCCCTGACACTTATTGTATGGTCTCTTAACGTGCTAGTGACACCCCTGCTTTTCATTGGGGGGATGGTGCATCGTCTGCCAAGTCTTTTGCTTTCGTAGTGAGTGATTTTCGTGTGCAAGTTCGGTACTAGTCCCTCTAGGATTTTCCAGGTGTATATAATCATGTATCTCTCCCTCCTGCGTTCCAGGGAATACAGGTTTAGGAACCTCAAGCGCTCCCAGTAATTGAGGTGTTTTATCTCCGTTATGCGCGCCGTGAAAGTTCTCTGTACATTTTCTAGGTCGGCAATTTCACCTGCCTTGAAAGGTGCTGTTAGAGTGCAGCAATATTCCAGCCTAGATAGAACAAGTGACCTGAAGAGTGTCATCATGGGCTTGGCCTCCCTAGTTTTGAAGGTTCTCATTATCCATCCTGTCATTTTTCTAGCAGATGCGATTGATACAATGTTATGGTCCTTGAAGGTGAGATCCTCCGACATAATCACTCCCAGGTCTTTGACGTTGGTGTTTCGCTCTATTTCGTGGCCAGAATTTGTTTTGTACTCTGGTGCAATATATACAACGGAAAGCCAAATATTATTCCAGTGAACTTTCTTCACCAGTCGCCCTACCGTAGCCAACAAGAGTGATACAATAGCATTTGATGTGGTGGAGTTGGCAAAAAAAATTTAGAAAAGTGAAATACAGTGATCTATAAGTACCCAAAACCTCAGGCTGTGAAAAGGGTGCCAGAGGTCACCAACTCCCTTCAATACGCTGTAGACGCTACCAGTAATCACCAGATCACCAAATACGCAAGTCAAATAATAATAATACTAATACTAATACTACTACTACTAATAATAATATCTCTACAATTTATAAAATTATATATATATCAAACTACAGTATATATACCAACATATAAAACAAAATACTTTATAGTAGACTCTTATCCTAGCCAGCCTACCAGGAGAACTGTTGAGGTATACCAGAACTGTTGAGGTATATCAGGAGAACTGTTTAGGTATACCAGGAGAACTGTTTAGGTATACCAGGAGAAACGGTCATGTAGTCAGAAACTGTAAGGTTGGAGGTGCTGTCCTGGTAGACAGTAATGGTGAAGCTGGAGGTGCTGTCCTGGGAGACAGTAATGGTGAAGCTGGAGGTGCTGTCCTGGTAGACAGTAATGGTGAAGCTGGAGGTGCTGTCCTGGGAGACAGTAATGGTGAAGCTGGAGGTGCTGCCCTGGTAGACAGTAATGGTGAAGCTGGAGGTGCTGTCCTGGTAGACAGTAATGGTGAAGCTGGAGGTGCTGTCCTGGGAGACAGTAATGGTGAAGCTGGAGGTGCTGTCCTGGGAGACAGTAATGGTGAAGCTGGAGGTGCTGTCCTGGTAGACAGTAATGGTGAAGCTGGAGGTGCTGTCCTGGGAGACAGTAATGGTGAGGCTAGAGGTGCTGTCCTGGGAGACAGTAATGGTGAGGATGGAGGTGCTGTCCAGGTAGTCAGTAAATGTACGCATGAGGGAATGCATATAAATGACCTCGAGGGAGACAGGAGCTGTAGTGGGGAAACAAGTGTAGTCAAGGACAAGATAAAACCAATATTACAAACTAGTAATACCACAGGAGATAGCAAATAAGGGAACTCCACTAGCAATAGTGAGGATACATTGCCAAAAACAACTGGTGAGAGCCCCATTGTTAGTGCTAGTGAGGGTAGGAGAGAGACAGGTAAACATGCACCAACAGGGAATACAGTCACAGAAACCCAAGGCAAACGGAAACCAAGCCTGTGCACATACTATGCACTTGGTATCTGTAGGCATTCGAAATCTGGAAAAACAGATGGGACGTGCAACTTTGACCACACTAGAAAATGCCGTGCCCATATGACAACAGGAAAATGCAAATTCCCTTCCTGTAAGCTTTTTCACCCTGAAATGTGTCCCTCTTCAGTACAGGAAAGACTGTGCTATAACTTAAATTGCCAGGCACACCATCTAAAGGGGACAAAAAGATACAAAACATCCAGACCATGGGAAAACCTCGGTAGCCACAGCCACTCAAGAGGAAGAGGTTTTTGAGTTCCAGGAAGAAAAAAAAATGGCAGAAAATGGCAGAAATCGTACACCAAATCCAGTCATTCCTGGAGTGGAACCACAGTCGATGGCCTCCACTCCAAACCAACAGATACAGATACTAACGCCGGAAAAAAGCCCCCTCCCCCCAGTACCACCAATACCACCAGTCCGATGACATTCTTCTTTGCAAATATATAGGGTCTAAAGCCAGCAACGAACAACAAAATACCTTTCATCCGTGAACTGCTTGCAGAGGCAAATGCAATGTTCGCGGCTTTCACAGAGACCCACATAAAGGATCACTTGGACAACGAAATATGGATCCGAAGTTACAACCTATACAGATGCGACAGAGTGAACAGGCAAAAAGGGGGTGGGGGGGTTGGCCTGTATATCGCAGTCACTTGTTTGCACAGAACTGCTTAATGCCTCAAATGATGTAGTGGAAGTTTTAGCAGTAAAGATCGAGAACCAAAACCTAGTCATTGTGGTAGTCTATAAGCCTCCGGATGCAACGTCCCAGCAATTCCAGGAACAGCTGTTAAAAATTTGACCAGTGTCTGGAAAATCTTCCAGCTCCTGCCCCCAACATCTTGCTCCTGGGGGATTTCAACTTGAGGCACCTAAAATGGAGGAATATAGCAAATAATGTTGTTGCCGTGATAACACCAGGAGGCAGCTCTGACGAGAACTCACACACACACGAGCTTTTAAATCTCTGCATAAAATTCTACTTAAACCAGCAAATAATAGAGCCTACTAGACTGGAGAACACACTAGACCTCATCTTCAGTAACAATGATGATCTGATACGACATGTCACCATATAAAAAACAATATACTCAGATCACAATATAATCGAGGTTCAGACATGTATGCGCGGAGCCCCAGACCGACATAATGAGATTAGTCACGAGGAAGCCTTCACCAAATTCAACTTCAATAACAAGAACATAAAGTGGGACCAAGTAAACCAAGTCCTAACCGATATAAGTTGGGAAGATAGACTAAGCAACATAGGCCCCAACTTATGCCTAGAACAGATTAACTCGGTGGCACTCGATGTATGCTCAAGGCTTATTCCTTTATGAAAAAGGAGTAGTAGATGTAAAATAGAAAGAGATAGGCGCTCCCTATACAGGCGAAGGAAAAGAATAACAGAGCGGCTAAAAGAGGCCAATATATCTGAAATGCGTAGGGAGTCACTGGTCAGAGAAATAGCAAACATCGAACTTAAGCTAAAGGAATCTTAATGGAGTCAGGAATCGCGGGAAGACCTAAAAGCCATAAATGAAATCGAAAGAAACCCAAGTATTTCTTTTCCTATGCCAAATCAAAGTCGAGAACAACATCCAGTATTTGGCCCCTACTTAAACAAGATGGGTCCCACACAGATGACAGCAAGGAAATGAGTGAGCTACTCAAGTCCCAATATGACTCAGTTTTTAGCAAGCCGCTAACCAGACTGAGAGTAGAAGATCAAAATTATTTTTTTATGAGAGAGCCACAGAATTTGGTTAACACAAGCCTATCTGATGTTATCCTGACACCAAATGACTTCGAACAGGCGATAAATGACATGCCCATGCACTCTGCCCCAGGGCCAGACTCATGGAACTTCGTGTTCATCAAGAAAGAGCTTTTACCATCCTATGGAGAGGGAGCATGGACACGGGGGTCGTCCCACAGTTACTAAAAACAACAGACATAGCCCCACTCCACAAAGGGGGCAGTAAAGCAATAGCAAAGAACTACAAACCGATAGCACTAACATCCCATATCATAAAAATCTTTGAAAGGGTCCTAAGGAGCAAGATCGCCACCCATCTAGAAACCCATCAATTACACAACCCAGGGCAACATGGGTTTAGAGCAGGTCGCTCCTGTCTGTCTCAACTATTGGATCACTACGACAAGGTCCTAGATGCACTAGAAGACAAAAAGAATGCAGATGTAATATATACAAACTTTGCCTTCGACAAGTGTGACCATGGCGTAATAGCGCACAAAATGCGTGCTAAAGGAATAACAGGAAAAGTTGGTAGATGGCTCTATAATTTCCTCACAAACAGAACACAAAGAGTAGTAGTCAACAGAGTAAAGTCTGAGGCGGCTACGGTGAAAAGCTCTGTTCCACAAGGCACAGTACACGCTCCCATCTTGTTTCTCATCCTCATATCTGACATAGACAAGGATGTCAGCCACAGCACCATGTCTTCCTTTGCAGATGACACCCGAATCTGCATGATAGTGTCTTCCATTGCAGACACTGCAAGGCTCCAGGCGGACATCAACCAAACCTTTCAATGGGCTGCAGGAAACAATATGAAGTTCAACGATGAGAAATTTCAATTACTCCGATATGGTATACACGAGGAAATTAAAACTTCATCAGAGTACAAAACAAATTCTGGCCACAAAATAGAGCGAAAAACCAACGTATAAGACCTGGGAGTGATCATGTCGGAGGATCTCACATTCAAGGACCATAACATTGTATCAATCGCAGCTGCTAGAAAAATGACAGGATGGATAATGAGAACCTTCAAAACTAGGGATGCCAAGCCCATGATGACACTCTTCAGGTCGCTTGTTCTATCTAGGCTGGAATATTGCTGCACACTAACAGCACCTTTCAAGGCAGGTGAAATTGCTGACCTAGAAAATGTACAGAGAACATTCACGGCGCGCATAACGGAGATAAAACACCTCAATTACTGGGAGCGCTTGAAGTTCCTGAACCTGTATTCCCTGGAACGCAGGTGGGAGAGATACATGATTATATACACCTGGCAAATCCTAGAGGGACTAGTACCGAACTTGCACACGAAAATCACTCACAACGAAAGCAAAAGACTTGGCAGACGATGCAACATCCCCCTAATGAAAAGCAGGGGTGTCACTAGCACGTTAAGAGACAATACAATAAGTGTTAGGGGCCCGAGACCGTTCAACTGCCTCCCAGCATACATAAGGGGGATTATCAATAGACCCCTGACGGTCTTCAAGCTGGCACTGGACAAGCACCTAAAATCGGTACCTGACCAGCCGGGCTGTGGCTCGTACGTTGGATTGCGTGCAGCCAGCAGTAACAGCCTGGTTGATCAGGCTCTGATCCACCAGGAGGCCTGGTCACAGACAGGGCCGCGGGGGCGTTGACCCCAGGAACTTTCTCCAGGTAAACTCCAGGTAATACCAGAACTGTTCAGGTCTGCAGGCGAAACTGCAGACCTGGAGAATGTACAGAGAACTTTCACGGCACATATAAGTACAATAAAACCTCTAAATTACTGGGAATGGGTGAAGTCCTTTGATTTGTACTCCGTGGCACGAGGATGAAAAAGATACATGATAATATACACTTGGAAAATCCTAGAGGGACTAGTCCCAAATTTGCATACGAAAATCACTCCCTTCGAAAGCAAAAGACTGGGCAAGAGATGCAACATCTCCCCAACGAGTACACTAAGAGACAACGCAGAAAGTATCAGGGGCCCAACACTGTTCATCTGCCTCCTAGCATACATATGGGGGATTACAAATAGACCCCTGTCTGTCTTCCAGAAGGCGCTGGACAGGCACATAAAAGTCAAGTCTTGGATCAGCCGGGCTGTGGTTCGTATGTCAGTTTGCGTGCGGCCAACAGTAACAGCCTGGTTGATCAGGCTCTGATTCACCACGAGGCCTGGTCACATACCGGGCCGCGGAAGCGTTGATCCCCGAAACACTCTTCAGGTATGTAACTCTTAAGCCTCTCTCTCTCTCTCCTTTTTTTTTTTTACACAAGGTTTAACAAGCTAAAAGCTGTTTCCTACATTAGCTCATTTAAAAGCCTTTTTATTGTTATGAGACATACAATTAGGGAACAGGTTGAAGTTGGAGCCATCTGTGGACCAGCAATTTCATTTGATCAACTGACTTTATTTCGTGGATATCATTATGCAGTACGAACATGTTCCAGACTCGAGTCATCCTGGGAATAAATGATCTTAGATGTAGTGATGTTCTGGATAAGGATACAAAGTAAAGTTACTGCTTGTTGCCCGTCGTGTTGTGTAGAAGCTCACTCCTCGCTGTCTTCGAAGTGGAGCTAAGTGTGGTACTTTGACAATATTGGCCTTGTACATAATAATAAGATTACCCACATCCCTCCGGTGTTAAAGGCTCTGGTGAAATGACAGATCTATCCAGGTTGGGTCCAAGCGAGAGATGAGGCGTCTTGCTCTGTTCTCTACTCTGTCAAGAAGTCGCAGATGAGAATAAGATGGTGGGGAGGGGGAGGCAGTCCAAGACAATGGAGCATACTTGTGCCTCGTACAGAATCTTGCAACCTCTACTGTCGAGCAGATGCGAAATTTTCTCTCTCTCTCACCAGCAGGGAACCCATACCTGAAAAACCATGCTAAGAAACTGGAGAAAGTGCAGAAGTTCGCAACAAGGCTTGTTCCTGCGCTAAGGGGTATGTCATAGCTACTAAGAGAGGCTAACGATATTGTAGGACAAAAGAACCTGGGGAGACATGCTAGCAGAATACAGAATACTTAGGGAATTGATTAGGTAGCACTGATAGGCTGTTTAAGAGGTGAAAAACGGGAAATCGGAGACACCACTGGAAATTAAAGAGACAGGTGAGCCACATGGATGTTAGGGAGTATTTCTTCAGTTTCAGAGTGGTCGGAAAGTGGAATAATCTTGAGGCAGGCTCCATACAGTTTTAAGGCAGGCTAGGGCCCACGAGGCTACGAGAGAGTGAACCTGGAGAGTGGCAAGTTCGAGGCGGGACTCCGATCTGAGAATCGACCCCTGCACTCACAAATAATGTGATGAATTAGACACCCGTGCAACATTTGGGTATCTTTATTCTGTAGACGTTTCGCCAACTAGTGGCTCTATCAATACAATGCAGAGGTTATTGGATGACCTATGGATCATACAGAGCCTGGAGAATGAGAGACAATTAAATTTAATGCAAGAAGGGAAAGAATAAATCTAATTCCTTGGATCAAGAGCTCCTTACAAGCCTAAAGAAACATCTCTTGAGGGAGTGGGAGGAAGTGTCAAGTTGGTTTAAGATAAAACGGGGTGTTCCCACCGATCTGTACTGGGAAAACTACTGTTTTTTTTTTTGTTTGTTTTTAAATGTGAGTGACCTGCTAGATAGGATCGAATCATATGTGTGTCTGTTAGAAGACAATGTAAAACTGTTGAGAAGAATTTGAACAAGAGAGGACAGTGTGGCTGCCATGTTGTAATAGTAGTCCAGGAAGTGGCTGCTGAATATTAGCCCTAACAACTGCAAGGGAAGGGAAGACTGGAAACGGAATACAGGCTGGGAGGTAAATAAGAGGGAATATCGGAGATAGAACACAGACTAGGAAGTGAGAAACTACAAGTATCAACAAAAGACAAGGCTAGGAGTAAGCATCACCGAAAGGGCACAAAAATCACATGAATTCGGCTGCCTATGAGAGGTTACAAAAATCTCAGCGCAGCCTTCAGGAATCTGAACCAAATATATCTTAGGATAGTACACACAACGTACGTGAGGTCCATCTTAGAATGTGTAGCACCAGCCTGGAGCCCCTACCAGAATAAGCATGTTCAAAAACTTGAAAAGGTGCCAAGGTGTGCAAGCAGACTTGTTATGAGTAGATACTAAAAAAATTAAGCCTGAGGACCCTGGATGAGAATAGGGTTAGGATAGAGAGGGGGAGGAGGAGCATTAATTACAAGGCCTGAAACCCTTTTTTTTACACAATAAAAGGTAAAGCGGATTACCTGAACAGGTCAAGGCAAATCCCAGAATGAACCAGTTAAGGAAGAGCTAAAAGTTCCCAATGAATGAAGCTACAGAAAGGGAAGAAAGTAATTTCTTGTATAGCTAACATTAGTGTAACTGCTATATTAGGTTCATTTTCTCCACATAATGCTCATGTATATTACTCGGCTTCCTGTTGTATCTGTTTTTATTGTAAGTGATTTTCACGCAGTTCAAATTCAAATTCAAATTCAAAGTTTATTCTCTATAAGGATTACAATGCTGAGTTTACAGAAATTTGGTTATTGTGTGCTTTACATGTAGTAAAATTGTGATTACAGAGTGTACCACTAGAACGCTTAGCATGGCTAGGCATTTCGGGCAGACTTAGTTTTATTCTTAATTGTAAAATATTACAAATTATGAGGTAAGTTGGTATTATGGCTAAGTGACTAAATACTAGTTTGTGAGTTTAGCAATGTGAATGCTTTTGTTTTGGCACAGTACATAGTTTCAGTATTGGAGTATCACAGGATTCATTATTTTAAGATTGAGATTAATATTTCTGTTTATGGTCAAATGAGTGAGTGTAAGTGTGAACCACCAGGTGGTATTCGTGTAGTTAGTTGACGGGGTGTATCAGGGAGATAAGATGTTTTCTAATGGTAGTTTTGAAGGTGATGAATGTGTCTGCAGTTCTAGAGTTCTCAGGTAGGGTATTCCAGATTTTAGGGCCTTTGACGTACATTGAATTTTTGTAAAGGTTTAGTCGGACACGGGGAATGTCGTAGAGATGTTTGTGCCTGGTGTTATGCCTGTGGGTTCTGTCACAACTATCAAAAAAGCGTTTTAGGTCAAGGTTGATATTAGAGTTTAAGGCCCTGTAGATGTAGATTGCACAGTAGTAAGTGTGGATGTACTGAACTGGGAGTAAGTTTAGGTCTATGAAGAGTGGGGGGGTGTGTTGCCAGGGATGGGATTTAGTGATTATTCTTACTGCAGCTTTTTGTTGGGTTATTATTGGCTTTAGGTGTGTTGCTGCAGTTGATCCCCAAGCACAAATAGCATAGGTGAGGTATGGATAAATAAGTGAGTGGTATAGTGTGAGAAGGGCATTTTGCGGCACATAGTATCATATCTTGGAGAGGATCCCAACCGTTTTGGATACTTTTTTGGTTATATGCTGGATATGGGTGCTGAAATTCAGGTTGTTGTCAAGGTATAAGCCTAGGAATTTGCCCCCATTATTTCTGGTAATTAGAGTGTTGTCAATCTTAATGTTAATTTGTGCATCTCCTGCTCTGCTACCAAACATAATATAGTAGGTTTAGTCAGTGTTAAGCGTAAGTTTATTGGCTGTCATCCAAGTCGATATTTTAATCAGCTCCTCATTCACAATGGTGTTGAGGGTGGCAAGATTAGGGTGAGAGATGACATGAGTCGTGTCATCAGCAAAGAGAATGGGTTTCAGGTGTTGGGATACGTTTGGAAGGTCATTGATGTATATGAGGAAGAGCAGGGGACCAAGGACACTTCCCTGCGGAACTCCAGTATCAAGTGGCCGTGTTGCTGATGCTGTGTCTTTAATGGTGACATACTGATACCTATTAGTAATGTAAGATTTGAAATAAGCATGCACATGGCCTCTTATACCGTAATGATCAAGTTTGTGGAGTAGGATGTCGTGGTCTACTGTGTCAAAAGCTTTTCTTAGGTCAATAAAAATTCCTAGTGGATATTCCTTATTTTCCAATGCTGTGTAAAGCAGATCTAGCATTTTTATGATTGCATCATTAGTGCTTTTATTTTTCCTGAATCCAAATTGGCAGGGGTTGAGTATGTTTTGAGCCGTTATAAATGAATACAGTCTCCTGTGCACGAGTTTCTCAAAGATTTTGGATAGCAATGGTAAGTTAGATATTGGCCTATAGTTGTTTAAGTCTGTAGGGTCACCACCTTTATGTATTGGTGTAACCCTTGCCATCTTGAGTAGTTTCGGGAAGGTGCTAGTCTCCAGTGACTTGTTAAAAAGTAATGAAATAGCATGCGAAAGGACATGGGCCACTCGCTTGTACAGTAATGGTGGGACATGAGACAGATTCCCTGAGTTATTTTTAAGTGACTTTATAATCTCAGTGACTTCCGTGGGCTCAGTTGGTGCAAGATAGAAGGAATTAGGGAAATTCCCATCTAGGTAGTCCCTGGCATGGGCATTGGTATGTGGGATTTTACTGGCGAGATTAGATCCTATGGTTGAGAAGAAGTCGTTTATCTTGTTAGCTGTGTCAGTGGGATGTAGTGGTGTTTCATTAGGTTTAGTTAGGACAATATTCTTGGTTTTTCTCAGTTTGTGGGTCCCTAGAATCTGAGAGAGTGTTTTCCAGGTCTTTTTTATATCTCCTCTAGTGTCTGTGAATCTACTGGAGTAGTATACTTGTTTGGCTTTCTTTATTACTTTGGTGAGAGCTGATGAATAGTGTTTAAGAATATCTTTGTGTATTAAGCCCTGTCTATATTGCTTTTCATATTGGTGTTTCTTGTCAATGGATTTCAGAATGGTGCTGGTTAGCCATGGGCAACCAAGCCGTTTGTTTGTGATCTGTTTTGTTTTTATAGGACAATGTTTGTTGTATAGTCTAAGTAATTTGTTAAGAAAAATGTCTGTCCAGTCATCAATACCATTGGCCTTGGAGAATTCTGTAGGCCAATCAATAGTCTCTAGGTCAGCTGTGAACTTCCTTACTGAGGTCTCGTCATGGAGTCTAAATGAGACTTTGTTGTATTCAAGTGGTGGTTTACTAATGTTTGTCAGGAGGAAGGTAGGGTAGTGGTCTGTAGTGCTATCTGTGATTATCCCTGATTTAAGGGGGGCTAGTATATTGGTCCATATGTGGTCTATTATGGTTGCACTTGTCTCAGTGAGCCTGGTTGGTTTAGTTATTGTTAGTATGAGAAGTGTGTTGCTCATATTGTTGATGAAATCAGTTACAGGCTGATCATCTAGTAAGCCAAGGTTGATGTTGAAGTCTCCAGCTAAGAGAAGGTGGTGCTTATTCATTTGTCTGTTTGTTATTAGTGACTTTAATTTCTCACTGAAATTTGGGATGTTTGTGTGAGGTATCCGGTAAATGGCACCGATTGTTATAGGCGTCTTAAGTTTTTTTTACAGTAAAATTAGCAAAAATGTATTCCCCATATTCATCACTAAAGCAAGTGGTGCTAAGACAAGATAATTGGTTAGAGTAATAGATTGCAATACCACCCCCAACTTGGTTTGGTCTGCAGTTGTGAATTGCTGTGTATCCTGGTAGAGGGTAGATATCTATTGTGTCCTGCTTAAGCCAGGTCTCAGTAAGAATAATGCAGGAGAAGGGTGTCTTTAGTGATTCAAGGAGTGCTAGGAGGTCATCATAGTGTTTGCTTAAGGACCTGATGTTGTAGTTAAGTACTGATAGACTTTTAGCATTGTTTAGGATAGTGGTGGCTTGTGATGCTGTGTAATAAAGGCAGTTACTTTCCAATAGGTTTTGATTGGGTGTCAGATTATGGAGGTTTAGATCAGGGTCAACGTGATCAATCATCTTCTAGGTTTAGAATTATGGTTATTTATATCCTGAGTTGTGTGTTGAGTTCTAGTACTGATATCTGTAGTGGTAGGAAGTTTGGACAAGTATATAGCTAGAGTATTTTGGTCATGTAGAGTAGTCACTACTACACATAATGAAGTTGATGTTGTCTGTGTGTTGTGCTGGAATGAACTAAAGTACAACTAGGTATAAACTAGTAATATAAAAATACAAATTAAAAATAGAACAAGACTCTCACTTGTAATTGCTTAATTACTTAATTGCTTTTTTTTTTATAGTTATAATCATGATTGATTTCTACCATATCTTATGCTAGGCTGTTAATAATAAGATAGGACGAGAGCCACAAAGGAAATATGTCAGTTTAATTTTGGGGGTTTATCCTTTTAATGCACTCATTAGGTAATATGATGACTAAAGCTTGTGCAACTGTACTTTTGTGTAATTGTACCTAAATGAACTTTATTATGTATAAAAAAAACTTAAGAGGAACTGATAAGGCGGATAATGAGATATAAAATTTGAGGACCAGGTACAAGGAGTTAAAACTGAATTTAAAACACAGGAGTCATAGGGATGTAGAGTGTAAGTTTATTTAAGCACAGATACACATAAATACAATCATCATACATAGTGTAAATTACCTAGCATACCCCCCCCCCCCACCCAATCAAATGTGACTTTTCTCCATTGGGGTTCTTGTAATATCGTAATATTTAAAGCTTATAAGTTAAAATAGCTAAATAACTATGTGAAAATCAGTCACAATAAAAGAAGATACAATAATACAACACAATAATAATAATAATAGGAATAAATTAAATATAATTAGGCTTAAGAGGCTAGAAATCAATAATACCGGCCCATGGAGCTTACGAGGCGGGGCCAGGAGCTAGGTTTTGACTACCACAAACTTAAATAGGCGATTACAAATAGGCGAGTAGACACAAGCAAGCCAGAGGATCTAGAGAACTTTAGTTTATGTTAATATTTAATCCATTTTCTATTATCGATTGTACTTAAGTTTTCTGTTATTCTCCAGCCATATTTTATTTGGCCAACATCGATTTAATTTAAGCAATAATTTAAAATGCTTTTATTTGAAGATGCGATTATAATATTAATTAAAATAGCGCATATACTAAATACGTTCGTGGCCTGGTAGGCAAAACTCTTGCTTCACACACAGGTCCGGATTCGATTTCCAGCAAGGGACGTGTTTACTTACACCGGTTGTCCATGTTCATCCATCAGTAAAGATGGGTACCTGGATGTTAGTTGACTGGTGTATGTCGCATCCTGGGACAAAACTGAATTTGCCCGAAATGGGTTCAGAGCAGGTAACTCCTGCCTCTCGCAACTACTGGATCACAATGATATGGTCTTGGATGCACTGGAAGAAAAACAGAATGCAGATGTAATATACACAGACTTTGCAAAAGCCTTTGACAAGTACGATCATGGCGTGAGAGCGCACAAAATACGTGTTAAAAGAATAACTGACAAAGTGGGGAGATGGATCTTCAACTGTCTAACCAACCGAACACAAAGAGTAGTGGTCAATAGAGATAAATCGGTAGTTGCCATAGTGAAAAGCTCTGTTCCACATGACACAGTATTCGCCCCTATCCTGTTCCTCATCCTCATATCAGACAGAGACAGAGATGTAATCCACAGTACTGTGTCATCCTTTGCAGACAATACTAGGATCTGCATGAGACTGTCATCTATTGAGGACACGGTTAACCTCCAAGAAGATATAACCCAAGTTTTCTAGTGGGCAAAGGACAACAATATGATGTTCAATGAGGACAAATTCCAACTACTCCGTTATGTAAAACTGGAAGAGATAATAACTAGAAATGAGTATATTACAAACTCTGATCATACAAGAGAGTGGAAAAATAATGTGAGGGACCTGGGAGTGTTAATGTCAGAGGATCTCACCTTCAAGGATCACAACAGTATCACGATCACAACCGCAAAGAAAATGATAGGATGGAAAATGAGAACTTTCAAAACAATAGATGCCAAACCAATGATAAGCCTTTTCAAATCGTTCTCTCTCTAGGCTGAAATACTGCTGTACATTAGCATCTCCGTTCAAAGCATGTGAAATTGCAGATCTAGAGAATGTACAGAGAACCTTTACTGCACATGTAAATTCTACCAAACACCTCAATTACTGGGAACGCTTGGAAGCACTTGACTTGTACTCGCTGGAACGCAGGCGAGAGTGATACATCATAATCTACACTTGGAAAATCCTAGGACTGGTCCCGAATCTGCACACAAGAATCACTTCCTACGAAAGTAAGACTGGGCAGGCGGCGCAAAAATACCCCCAATGAAAAGTAGGGGCACCATTGGTACACTAAAACCTTAAATGTCCGGGGCCCAAGACTGTTCAAGCCTCTCACCATGCATAAGAGGAATTACCAATAGGCCCCTGGCTGCCTTCAAAAAGGAGCTAGACAGATACTCGAAGTCGGTGCCGGATCAGTCGGGCTATGGTTCGTACGTTAGACTACGTGCGGCCAGCAGTAACAGCCTGGTTGATCATGCCCTGATCCACCGGGAGGCCTGGTCGTGGACCATGGTGCGGGGGCGTTGATCCACGGAATACCCTCCAGGTATAACAAGCTGCTTTCTATATAGCAGTATGTCAGCTAGGCCTGTATACCTTGTACCTGTACTTGTAGAAATAAAAATATATCATTATCATATATATACACTTCATATACACCTTCAAAACTAAGGATGCCAAGCCCATGATGACACTCTTCAGGTCACTTGTTCTATCTAGGCTGGAATATTGCTGCACACTAACAGCACCTTTCAAAGCAAGTGAAATTGCTGACCTAGAAAATGTACAGAGAACCTTCACGGCACGCGTAATGGAGATAAAACACCTCAATTACTGAGAGCGCTTGAAGTTCCTGAACCTGTACTCCCTGGAACGCAGGCGGGAGAGATACATGATTATATATACCTGGCAAATCCTAGAGGGACTAGTACCGAACTTGCACACGAAAATCATTCACAACGAAAGCAAAAGACTCGGCAGACGATGCAACATCCCCCTAATGAAAAGCAGGGGTGTCACTAGCACGTTAAGAGACAATACAATAAGTGTCAGGGGCCCGAGACTGTTCAACTGCCTCCCAGCATACATAAGGGGGATTACCAATAGACCCCTGGCAGTCTTCAAGAAGGCACTGGACAAGCCCCTAAAGTCGGTACCTGACCAGCCGGGCTGTGGCTCGTACGTTGGATTGCGTGCAGCCAGAAGTAACAGCCTGGTTGATCAGGCTCTGATCCACCAGGAGGCCTGGTCACAGACCGGGCCGCGGGGACGTTGACCCCCGGAACTCTCTCCAGGTTCCAAGTAAACTGTTTATAATTAGACAAGGACCCATATGGAAATAAGTCTCATTAACTTAAATGCTTACCCGAAGTTTAATCTGTCTTATTTACTAAAATAATGCTTGCCTACAACATCCATAAGCCCTCTGAACCATTGTGCAAATTATACTATCTGTGGCAGGTGCCGAGTATGTTACAACTTATTCAAGTGTGCATCACACCACGCTTGCATTACCTCTGTAGTAGCCAAACTGGCAGTTAGGTTGTTGTTAAATTAGACACATGTGCAACTCTTGGGTATCTTTATTGAGGAAACGTTTCGGCACACATTGGCTTCATCAGTCCATACAAAGGATAAACTTGAAGAACAGGAGGAGAATGAGGTAATCAGTCCCTCAACCTTGAGTCGATGTGGTCAGTCTGACTATTTTGGGTTATCCTAGGTTCACTACACATATGCTGCTATGTATGATAATCTATGTGACTGTATTTGTGTATACCTGAATAAACTTACACATACAATGCTGGTCAGACTTGTATGGGGTGATAAGCCAATTTTAGTGACTCACTTTTGCTCTGTTGTTCAGTAATATTTTGTTGTTCAATTGCACTGCAAGTATTGAGTGTATATTAGTAAACGAAATATATGGATATTTAAAAACTACCCTTTGTGTTTGCTTTAATTTTTTTTTTGTTAGTTCATTGTCTAGACTTCCTGGCCAGGTACAACAGGCCTTTCTTATCTGTGTTCACATTAGATGCCTGTCCTGAAGCAGTTATTTTGTTACACTGCATTGCAATGTCTTATGTTACTGTTATATTGCATTACTGGTGCCGTGCCTCAGTAGCTTATCACCCTCTGTCACAAAGGAAACTGGAAAGATTCCATGAAACTTTGAAAACAGTGGTGCAAACTTATTGCCTAAATCTTCCTACAGACTGGTAAGAGTCATCAGTTTGCTACTCTGGCCGAGAGATAGTGCTGCAGTTTACTGGGTAGTCTTTTTGTTAGTCATGCGTCGTAAGAGGCAACTAAAATGCCTGGAGCAAGGGGCTATAAAGAGAAAAAGGTTTTTTTTCTTTTTGGGCCACCTGCCTAGGTGGGTAACGGCCGATGTGTTAATAAATATATATACATATGTAGGTATGTGTGTATTTATCTGCTTTAATCCCTGTTTCAGAGATTATGTCTTCTTGTCTGGTGGATTAGGTTAGGTAATATTTGTCAGGAAACAAGACAAGCGTTTCCTGACGCTCCTAGGTGATCTTCTGAGAGATGTGTGTCTACGTGACGTATTTGGGGGCGGGGCTTGGGAGGTGGAGCACACTTTTGTTAGACGAGGATATGCGGCGAGGCTAGATCGGGTGTACATCACAAAGCGGGTTAGAGTGGAGTCCTTGCATACGGTGGAGGTGGAATATTCAGATCACAGGGCAGTCGTGGTAGACCTGGGGTGGGATGGGCTGGCCAGGAGGTGAAAGAGTTATTGGAAACTAAACACGAGGATTCTGAGTGATGAGGAGGGGCAGGGAGGATTTGAGACATTGTGGGCAGAGCTCAGTGAGGAACAGCGGGGCATAGAGGATTTACTGGGGTGGTGGGACGGGGCAGCTAAGGCACGAATACGTAAATTTTATGTGAGGGAGGGGAAACGCATGATGCAACAATCGTATGGGCTCCTTCAGTACCTAGAGGGTAGGTTGAGGGATTGCTATGGGAGAGGTGGACACGGGGGAGTATATCCTGTAGAGGAGATAGAAACGTTGAAGGGAAGGATTCGTGAGCTGCAAAATGAACGGTTTAATGCGGTGCATGTGCAGGGGGGGGGGTTGAGGAGGTGTTATGGGGCGATCGACCATCGGCGTGTGTTTTACGAGGTCAGCAGCGACGTCGGATGGCCACAGAGGTTGGTAGGTTAATTGTTCACTCTGAAGTGGGGGATTATCGTGAGGGGCAAGTGTTGAGGACGACTGAGGGAATGAGTGGTTATGCGGATGCATGGTATGAGCAGTATTTGGGACGTAGTGCAGTGGGAGGTGCAGCATTGCAGTGTCTGTGAGCTAGTGCCATGTTCATTGGGGCGTAGTGATCGAGTAGCGCTGGGTGGGAAGATAGATGAGGGCGAGGTTTGGCGGGCATTAGTGAGTATGCGTACGGGAAAGGCTCCAGGGATTGATGGATTACCCTGTGAATTTTACCTGCAGAATTGGAAGTTAATGTGTGGATTCCTGGTGGAGTTGATGAATATCATGAAGGAGAATGGGGTGTTGGGGGAGTTGCAAGCCACAGCAGTGGTTGTTCTGGTCCCAAAGGGAGAGGTCCAAAATACCCTCAAGGATTATCGGGCGATATCTTTACTTTGTGCGGATTACAAATTGTTTGCGAAAATACTGGGAAATCGCCTGAAATGTGTCGTGGGGCGTGTCGTATCTGGAGGGCAATATGGGTTGCCTGGCAGATCTATGGTCGAGTCACGGACGTCTTAAGGGGTTTGTAGAGGATTTGGGGGGAAAAGGTGGGGGCTTACTTGCTTTGGATTGGCAGGGAGCTTATGATCGTGTGGAACGGGAGGCGTTGCAGCAGATCCTTCTAAAGCAGGGATTTGGGGAAGAGGTTGTGGAATGGGTGGAGACATTGTATCGAGGGGCACGGGTGCGTGTGCAAATTAATGGTCGCATAGGGGAAGCAGTGTGTATGGGGCGGGGTCTCAGGCAAGGATATCCACTATCTCAAATCCTGTTTGCCTGTGTTCAAGACCCTTTTTACAGACTCATTGAGGCACGTATCTGTGGGGGTGTGGGGACAGGGGAGGTGGGGTGTGGGCCGGGGATTGTAGGATACGTCGACGACACGACGGTACTTGTGCGGGAGGGGAATAGTTTGAGAGAGGTGGGAGAGGTCATTCGTACGTTTGGGGAGGCTACGGGGATGAGGGTTAATGTGGAGAAATCTTGCTTCTTAAAGTTGGGAAATTGGAACTGGCAGGGGGATTGGGATGCTGGTGTGGAGTGGAGGGTGGTGGATAGCTTAAAGATATGTGGTCATTCGCCGCTTGACCAGAGCAGAGTGCGGACGTGTGACTACTGCCCTCTGCTGGCCATTGGAGGAGACTTATATTTTCACAACATGGCGCAGTCTGTGAGAAGGCGTTTGCACACGGTGTGCATTGAATTGTTGCGTGGTGCGATAACGCCTCAGTCTGCACAAGTGCTTTTACCGCAAATTATCCGTGACACCTATGGTGTTGCGGATCAAGAACTGTATGGTGTGGCACTAAATGGTGCCTATCGTATTTTCGTCAAGCTGAGATCAGCTGGAGTGTATGAACGGCTGGTTGACAAGTACCAGGACAGGAGCGTGGATGTTAATTCAGCGATACGTGTTCGCCTAATCCACGTGTCTAAGCATTACACATGGGTGAAAGTCCGAAATGTGCCATTTGAGGCGGACGAGACTGATCTGCGGTATGTATTTGAACAGTATGGACCTGTACACCTGGCTATGGCTGGTAAATGGACGGATGGGGCGTATGCCGGCTTGCCGGATGGTACGTTCACGATCAAGATGGAGTTGAGGCATGCCATCCCGTCTTACGTCATACTGGACGCATTTAGGACACAGGTAATGGTGTACTACGCTGGGCAGCAGAAGACGTGTAGGTTATGTGGTGCATATGACCATATGGCGGCCCAGTGTGGGAGATGGCAGCAGAGAAAGGACCTAGGTAGTGAGATGGTGAGAGAGCCAGAGCCAGAGGTGGGTCATGCTGATGAGTCACCTGTACATAGAAGTGGCACTTCCTGGAGTGAGGAAGTGGAGCGTGAGCTGCCACTGGTGGGTACCAGCCCATCACTGTCACAGTTAGTGGGAAGTGAGGCATCTGCCTTGGAGAACGGGAAGACTGTGCAGATTGGTGACGTGCGGGTAGAGGGAGGCCTACTGGTGAACGTGCAGCAAAAATCCTTTGAGAAGCAGGTATCTGAGGACCACTCGCCAGGAGTGGTGGAAGTGATTGAGGTGACTGCTGAGATTCACAGGGAGGCATCCAGTGAGTTAGAAATGGATGCAGAGTGTGTCAACCGTAAGAGGGCGGCGACATATTCCGACTCGGATGATGTTTTGACCCCGGCACAGAGACCGGGGAAAAAGCCGTGGGTTGATGTGGTGCGTGGGAGCACTAAAGGTACGCCTGGTCAGGTGTTGGATCAGGGGAAGCCACCAGTGGGCAGTGGAGAGAAAAGTGGACGAAGCAGACACACTGAAAGCGTGTCAGTGAAAGGTGAAAAGGGGCAGAGGGTGAAATCACATAAGTAGGTTTCCGGTGCATGACAGTGAATATTAATGGATTGTGTGCGAGTGAGAAGCGTCTGTGGGTAAAGGGATTTTTAAGACGTTATGCTATAGACATTGTTTTTGTGCAGGAACATAATTTCAAGCTGGGAAAGGAATTGGAGGTGGATGGGTACAGAGTGTTTATGATGTATTCGGAGCGAATGAAGGGAGGGGTGGGAATCCTGATCCGAGAGACGAGCCCGTTTGTTGTTCTTAGGAGTGAAGGGGGGGGGTCGTGTGTTAAGAATAGATGGGTGGTGGAGAGGTGAGCGGATGGCAGTCGTTTGTGTGTATGTGCCGGCTGAGAATGATGTAAGGGTAAAGAATGAATTTGTGAATAATGTATTGGTATATTATTTGCGGTCATTACCGTCAGTGACAATAGTTGGTGGCGACTGGAACTGTGTGGTGCGCAGGAAGGATGTGGAACCGAGAGGGGCAGGGTGTTTTTTGGCAGGTTTAGGGGATCTATTGAGAGGTGTGGGATTGAGGGATATAGTTGATGGAGGGGATTGCGAGATAGAGCACACATTTCATAGAAAGGGATATGCTGCACGATTAGATAGGTTGTATGTGACAAGGGGAGTGAGGGTGACGCGGGTGCAGACTGTGAATGTCGTTTATTCAGATCATAGGGCGGTTTATGCTGATTTAAATTGGGACGGTTTGCCTAAGAGATATTTGGGGTACTGGAAGCTGAATGTACGACTACTGGGTGAGGGGGTGGAGGGAGGGGATTTTGAAAGTTTGTGGGAGGACTTATGGGGTGGGGGTAAGAGTGCAAGCGATTTATTGGGGTGGTGGGATGGGGTTGCGAAGACGAGGATCAGGCAATATTATGTGCGAAGGGGAAAGAATGAGGCATGGATGACATATGGGCTTCAACAGTATTTAGAGGGGCGGTTGCAGGGTTGTTATCAGAGGGGTGCTGTGACAGGTGTGTATCCAATGGAGGAAATTGAAGCATTAAAGTGGCAGATAAGGGATATGCACAATGAGAGATTTGATGAGGCGAGGGTGCAAGGTGGGTTAGAGGAGGCGATTTGGGGTGACAGGCCGTCAGCCTGTGTGTTACGGGGTCAGCGGAGACGCAGGTTGGCAATGGAAATTGATAAGCTGGTAGTACACGAGAACTTAGGTGGGTATACGAAGGGTCAGGAGTTGAGAACTACTGAGGGTATGAGTGGTTTTATGGATAGTTGGTTTGGAAAATATTTGCGGAGTGTAGGAGTGAACGGTGAGGATTTAGAGAGATTGGGAGAGAATGTATCTTGTGTGCTGAGTGGAAGTGATCGTATGGCATTGGGAGGGGATATTGAAGAGGGGGAGGTATGGAGAGCTTTGGAGAATATGGCGAGAGGTAAAGCGCCAGGTATAGATGGGTTACCTTGTGAATTCTATGTGAATCATTGGAGTGTGTTGAAGGATTTTTTAGTGAACCTGATGAATGTGATGAAAAGTGAGGGGAGGATGGGTGAGTTGCAGCGTACTGCAGTAGTAGTATTGATTCCAAAAGGGGAAGGCCCTACTACAGTGCAGAACTACAGGGCTTTGTCGTTGTTATGTGCTGATTATAAGATATTCGCAAAAATCTTGGGGAACAGGCTGAAGTGTGTGATAGATAGAGTTGTTGCGAGAGGTCAGTATGGGGTGCCTGGAAGGACGATGTATGAGGGACATGGAATAATAAAAGATTTTGTGGAAAGTATGGAGGGGGAGAATGAAAGGGGGGGAGGTGTCTTAGCATTGGATTGGCAGGCTGCGTATGATTGCGTAGAACGAAAGGCACTGTGGCATATCTTACGGAGGCAGGGTTTTGGGGAAGAGATGGTACGTTGGATTGAGACTTTGTATAATAGGGTAGGTGTACGTGTGCAGGTGAATGGGAAATTGGGTGAGTGGGTTTCAATGGGTAGAGGCATAAGGCAGGGTTGTCCTCTGTCTCAACTGTTGTTTGCTTGTATACAGGACCCTTTTTATAGGGCAGTGGGGCGATGTTTAGGGGTGGTACATGGTGTGGAGAATGGTGGGATGGGAATAATAGGGTATGTGGATGATACAACAATTCTAATGAGCAGGGAGGAAAGTTTACATGAGGTGGAGGATGTAATTGGTGGTTTTGAAGGTGTTACAGGTTTAAAAGTGAATGTGGAGAAATCGAAATTGTTGGTCTTAGGGAATTGGGTAGGGAGGGCGCGATGGGAAACAGCTGTGCGTTGGTGTGTGGTGGATAGACTAAAGGTGTGTGGGATAATTTATATGGGGAATGCCGGGGAGGCACGGATGCTTAATTCTGGGAGGGCAGTGGATAGGTTGGTGGGTAGGTTAAATGTTTTGAGACCCTTGCATTTGACGATACATCAACGTGTAATAGTGGTGAATGTGATGTTATATAGTATGGTCTGGCATGTGGCAGCAGTATATCCGTTGGCAGGACCGGACATAACTAGAATGCTAAAAAAGGTTTTTCGATATATATGGGGTTCTGGGTGTGATTGGTTGGGTAGAAGTGTTGTTATGCTACCGGTCGACAAAGGTGGATTGGGTTTAATAGATATAAGATTAAGGGTTAAGTGTATATATTTGAAGAGGGGGTTTCTCCGAGTGGAAGGTAGTGTGGGGAAGGGTGTGCAAGCATTATATGAGGAGGCACGAAGGTGGTGGGTAGGATCAGAGATGAGAGAGTGTGAGGATGTGCTGCGAGCTTTATTGTATGTTAGAGATCCGTCTAGGATACGGGTAGGTGTTCTGGAGCGTGCTGTAGGGGTGAGGGTGATTGCAAATGTTGAGGGCATATACCCAATGTATGCATGGGGAGACATTTGGGTAAGGTTGCGGTTGGTGCGCATCAGACCAAGAGTGAGAGAGGTAATGTTTCGTTTCCTTCATGGAATATTGCCGTCTGGTGTGGTGCTTCGGGAGAGAGGGTTGATGGTGGAGGACGTATGTAGGGCGTGTGGGGATAGGGAGACAGCTTTTCATGTAGTATATTTTTGTAAAAATTTGGAGTGTATACGGGAGTGGATGGGTGGGATTTTGAGGAGGGTGGGTGGGGGAGGGATATCGGTATTAAGAGCATTGAGTTTAGATGTGGGAGGTGTGGAAGAGTCTGTGCAGCGTGCTTTGGTGTACATCATAACTGATTTTGTTTTCGTATCATGGGCCATGAGGGGTAATGGGGATTGGATGGTGCGAAAGAAGGTATTGGCTGCAACAATGTACAAAACACTTAGTCGCAATAGGGGGATATATGGAAGTAGATGGGAAAGGGTTTATCCTGAAGGATATCGAAGTATGAATGTCAGAGGTTTGTAATGTATTATTAGGATTGGTGGTTGTATTAAAGCACAGGACACGAGGGCGTGATAAATATGTCTGTGTACCAAATGTACTGCTAATAATGAGATAATACAATGTGTGTGATTTTTAACATACATCAAGTGTATATAGCAGTATGTAAGAGAGAATTTCATGTACTCAGTATGGGTTGTATATTGGTATTCGGTGAAGTTCAAGGAATATTATTGACGAGTGATGGGTATATAAGGACGTGTTGATGTACAATGTGTTAAGTAGGGTTAGGATGGTGAGGCAAGAAATGCTGCGGTCTGTAGAATAAGAATATAGTCTCGTTTCAGTTAATGTTTAATAGTAATGACTATGTATATTTCATTATATGGTAGAAGAAGTTTGTTACTCAACACTGGAAATTATATTTGAAAAATATTACTAAATATACGTGATTGTGTAAGTTCGCTTGTGGTGATGAATGTAGTTTTTTTTTTTTTTTTTTTTTTTTTTTTTTTTTTTTTTTTATTTTTTTTATATATATTTTATTTAAAACATGACATTACAAATATAATATGTAAAACTCATTTAAGTCGATAATTAACACAATCCTCCCTACAGCTAATATTACACACCACACTTACAACTCCGTGTGGGTACACCCCCCCCTCCCTGCTCCCTCATCCTATCACTTAACCCAAACCTGTTGGAGCTACCCAACAGAATTACATGATATGAACAACACTTTTATATACACATCCCTCGAAATGGTACTTAATAATCGACTACAGACCCTACAATGCATTGCACTGATCATATTATACAGACATATTACCCCCCCCCCCTCCGTGGTTATCCAACCACCCCACTATTAACAACCTAACATACTATAAACAATGAATGTTGCCTAATCTAAAGTCACACAGCAACGATCCAACATTAATTTATGTAATTGTCCTAATGGTTCAGTTACATAACAATATGTATTACATAACAATGGTGATATAGAAAAGTCACAAAGACATACAAAATTACTACAAAACCATAAGAATAAACTTAGTCTCAAAATCCAACACATGTAAGCCTTTACACATTTAAACATGCAATTCCAGTGTTAAAACAATAACACAGCTTCAACTATGACATTCAAGCTCTATACAGCTTATATGGACATTACATAGTACTATTGACAACAGTACAATACAACATAAAATATAACCATGACATAAGTAACACATAAAGACTGTGCCTAGCACGCACCTAACCACAAAAACCTATAACACCACTGTTGCCCAACTTTATTACACTATCTGACGTGCATTAACCTCTTTACTCTCAAAACAAAACTGAATTGCAGAACACCAGTGACGAACAATAATGCACAGACATTAATACAAACATATCACATCATATCTCTGGACACCGTGCATGATCACAGCATCAACACTATGCAGTGCAAGGCACCTAGAAAAACAAGTTGGAGCAAATACATGCAATTATTATAGCAAATCTCCAAATTACAATGTCATTACCGTAAATCAATATTACCACACACAATATGTATAATAAGTATAAAGTCCAGTCACACAAAAACTGGCCAGCTCCACAGGTGGTAGCACCCGTGGTCCACATATTATTCACTCATGCATCACTCATCCATCACTCTCGCAAAACTTTTGTTATCCATTACCAGGGAGGCAACCCTGTTTTCACCCCTGACTTCCCTACCCCAGCATCACTTTCCAATCATACCCTCCCCTCCCTCGTATATTACAAGTCTAATAAAACCTGTAACGTAAGTTGCCTATATCCCTCTGAAAAATCCTTCACCCACCTCCTCCCATAAATTTCCTTATTTCTACATACCGTTTTATAGAACGTTAACGCTAACACCCTCCTCTTCACCTCAGTAACCTGTTTGCCCCGCAATCCCCACACTATATAGATATAATCTGCCATAATGTACCCCACAGCTCTGATTACACTTTCCTCCCAACCCCCCACGTCGAGACTTAATGCTCTCAATACAGAAATTCCTTTACCTCCTATCCTATTTATCACCCTATTTAACCACCCCTTGACACTCCTCAGTCCATCACAAAAATATACTACATGAAAAGCCGACTCCTCCCCACCACATATCCCACACTCCCCCCCGTCAACGACTCGTCTATCCCGTAGAACCACACCCGACGGTAAAATGCCATGCAGAAAACGATACATTACATCCCGAACACGAGGTTGCAACCTCATCCTACTCAACCTATTCCATATACTTCCCCATGCATACATGGGGAAAATTCCCTCTACAGGCGCTACAACCCTCCCGGCTAACAATCTACACAACCTACCTATTTTAACCTTTGCTGGCTCTCGATCCCACGCCAGAGCCCTCAACACAGTTTCACACTCATGCAACTCAACTCCTGTATACATCCGTTGCAATCTGTTATGGATCCTGGCCAAACCCCCCCCACCCACACTTTCCCTCATCACCTCCCTTTTAATGAAGACACATTTGACCCTCCGCTTTAAGTCCAGCAATCCCAGCCCCCCCTTACTTACAGGTAACATTACCACATCCCTCTTAATCCAATCACAGCTCGAACCCCACAAGAATTTAAAAACCTTCCTAAGTATGTTCTTTATTGCTGGCCCAGTTAATGGGAACACGGCTGCCACGTGCCATACTTTGCTATACAGTAAGATATTAACAACAATGGCACGCTGCACAAGGGTCAAATGATAAGGTCGCAATGCACCCAAGCGTCCCTGAATCCTTTCTACCATCCTAAGCGAGTTTTCCATGCGTGCCACAGGTAGATCGTCTGCATAAATAAGACCGCAGATTTTTAACGAATGCACCTGCCTCCTCACAACTGCACTACCCCAATCAACCCTACCCGCCCAAGCTCCTAACCCCATGACCATGGATTTATCTGAATTTACCCTCATACCAGTTGCCCCTGCGAACATTTGTACTACCCCGTCTAATGTGTCCATTGACATCCCCTCCCTGATCAGAACAGTTGTATCATCCACATACCCAATTAAAACTGGCCAAACCCTCGCAACCTCACACCCTGGTCCCTCTACGTGACACATACGCTGCTCCATCAATCTATAAAAGGGGTCTTGTACGCACGCAAACAATAATTGTGACATAGGACACCCCTGCCTAAGTCCCCTACCCATTACAATCTTCCCACCCAATCGACCATTAATCTGTACCCTCGCCATTGCGCCTCCATACAACGCCTCAACCCAGCCCACTATTTCTTCCCCAAACCCCTGACCCCTGAGGATGGCTTTCAATGCTTTCCGATCCACTCTATCGTATGCCCCTTGCCAATCGAGCGCCACCAAACCTCCCTCCCTCCCCCCCCCTTTTGCCTCCACGAAATCCCTAAGTAACCCATGCCCCTCCACCATAGACCTCCCTGGCAAACCAAACTGAGTTTTTGATACTACCCGCCCTACCACACACTTGACCCGATTTCCCAAAATCTTTGCAAACAATTTATAATCTGCGCATAACAACGAGATCGCCCGGTAATCCCGAAGCGTATGCTGCCCCTTACCCTTCGGTACCAATACAACGACAGCCGTTGCCTGCTTCTCACCCAGCTCACCTCTCTCCTTCATGCAATTTAATAACCTAACCAGAAAATGCCTCAATAATTCCCAATGCTGCTGATAAAACTCTGCCGGGAGTCCATCAATTCCCGGTGCTTTGCCCTTTCGCATTCCACTTAAAGCCCTCCATATTTCCCCCTCAGTTATTTCCCCACCCAGTGCTTCCCTATCACTGTTACGCAACTGACATACCACACTCCCACACACCTGTTCTAAAACCCCATCCTCTACCCCTTCTCGTTGCCAGTACTTCTCATACCACTTGTCAGCAAACGCCCCCATTCCTACCGTAGCTTGTATGACCTGCCCCTCCCTGTACCCTCCTATCGATTCATGAACCTCCAACCATGGAATAGTCATTGCCTGCTGTCTTTGTTTCTGCCTACGCAATACGCACGATGAAGGTCTATCGCCCCATAACACCTCTTCCACCCCCGCCTGTACCCTCACCGCTTGGAACCTCTCATCCTGTACCTCACGCAGCCTCCCTTTAATTGCCATAATTTCATCCATTGGATAAGTGCCCGCCACCGCCCCCCTCGCATAACAACCCCGTAATCTATCCTCCAAATAGTTAGCAAGCCCATATTTTAAAGAATTGATACGTTTCCCTTCCTTTACGTAATAGTGCTTAATCCGTTCTTTAGCCACCCCATCCCACCACATCACCACATCCTCCACCCCTTTTATCTCTGCACGTAACCCCTCCCACAGCGTTGCAAATCCCTCTATCCCCTCCTCATCACCTAACACACTTGTATTTAATTTCCAATATCCCCTAGATATACCTGCTAGTGACTCCCACGCCACCTCTGCTACTACCGCCCGATGATCCGAATAAGCTACTTCTATTGTACGGAAAAATGTCAACCCAACCCCTTGAGATATATACAGCCTATCCAACCTAGCAGCGTAACCCCGTCTTACAAAAGTGTGCTCTACCTCCCACGCCCCTCCTCCAACCGCATCCCGCAACTGAATATCCCTCAAAAGATCTCGCAAGGCCGCCGACACGTGCCCCGCCCCTTTTGGTTCCACGTCAGCCCTCCTAATAACGCAGTTCCAGTCGCCACCAACGATGGCCACTGCAGGTAAACCACGTAAGAAGAAAACTAGTTCTTCACATACAAAATCCCTTTTTACCCTCACATCATTTTCCGCTGGTGCATACACACATACAAAAGATACCCGCTGTCCCATCCACCACCCATCCACGCGCAATACTCTTCCCCCTCCCCCCCCCTCACTTCTTAGCAACACAAACGGGCTTGCCTCCCTGATCAATATACCCACACCACCTTTCAGACGTGCAGATGGCAGAGTCATGACCTGAAACCCCTCCACCTCGAGCACTCTTCCCTCCTTGAAATTGTGTTCTTGCAGGAACACTACATCCACCCTATATTTATACAGAAACATTCGAAACCATTCCTTCTTCACACTATTACACAGTCCATTTACGTTCACAGTCATACACCTAAGGCCTCTTTATAGTTTCCAACCCTTCCTCCTCTCTTCATTCATCCCAGGGCCTCCTGCCCCAGAGCCAGCACAAGGCTTCACACCATCAACCCCTCCCCCTTTTTTGCGATGCCTCTTATCGTGACTGCTTCGACGTTGCTCTTCCTTCCTCCCAGACCTCTGCGCCGGCGTCAGGACATCATCTGAGTCTGACGCCGCCGCTCTCTTCCTCGTGATGCCCTCCACATCCATGTTATCTTCAGAGGTTCCCTCACGATGAACCTCTACCTCCACCACGCCCCGTTCCACAGCACACGGCGACAACTCTCTCTTACTAGTTGGCCCGTCAACCCTGCTATGTTTTTTATCCTTACATTCCTCTACAGGCACCGCCGTGTCTCTCACCAGCTCAGGAACAACATCCTCTGCAGGCGGTGTCAATGTCCTTAACACTTCCTGAAGCTCTTCCTCTAGAGCCTGCACCTCCTCCTGCACTTGCACTTCTGTACTTTTCCTTTGTGTAGTAACAGATCCTTTTACATCACAGCTTACCTCACACATGCCATTCTCCTCTTTGGAATCCTCCACCTCTTCACTCCACAAGCGCCCAGGCCCTTGCTTGCGCACTGGGCTCTCAACAGCTATCACGCTGGTAACTGGTGCTTCACCAGTTTGCGCTGGCGCCCTCCTCAGCTTCACGCACTCTGCCGCCATATGGTCGTACGCCCCACATATTCTGCACGTACGTCTCTGTCCGGCATACGATACCATAACTTGCGTCCTGAAGTCCTCCAACACGACGTAAGACGGTATGGGATGTCTCAGAGTCATCTTCAGGGAAAAGGTACCCTCCGGACGTCCCATGTAAGCACCTGCTGTCCACTTGCCCTTTTGTGCCAGATGTACGGTTCCATATGTCTCAAAAACACTCCTTATGTCAGCCTCATCCGCCTCAAATGGGACATTACGTATCTTAACCCACGTAAAGTGGCGAGATACGTCGATCAAACGCACCTTCACAGCTGGAGTAGCGTCAAGACTCACGTCTTGGAACCTCGTCACCAAAGACTCATACACGGACATGGAATTCAGTTTGACGAAGATTCTATAAGCCCCATTCAGGGCTACACCATACACCTCATCGTCCTGGATTCCATAGGTCTCCCTAATGATTGTTGGGAGTAAGACTTGCACTGAAGAGGGTGAAATCGCCCCACGAAGCAGCTCAATACCAATGGTATTTACGCGCCTCCTCACACTCAGCGCCATGTTGATACAAGGTAGCTCGCCTGAACAGCAGAGGGGTGCAGCGCACAACCTCACTCGACCGTGGTCAGGCAGCGAATGTAGTGAGGTGGGATGAATGTAGTGTATGGAAGTGAGGTGGGACGAATGTAGTGTATGGAAGTGAGGTGGGACGAATCATTTGTTATATTGTACTGTGTTTAGTTTTTCTGTGGTGAGGTGTAGAGATTGTTATTTTCTAACCTTTATTTATTTCGTAATTATTGAGGTGTTACGTATTATGTATTTGATATGAAGTTTAATATACAACAATAATAAGTGTGTAAAGAATTTTTGGATAATTGAGAATGTCTTCGTACATACAGTTTTATGTAAAATGTCAATACCTGTGACATTCTTTGGGTTATATTGCATATTGTGTTTATGGCTGCAATTTTGGATGTACTAAACCCACCTGTATATGAAGCTGTGGGCTGTCTTTAGTTTAGTTTTATGTATAAGTTTAGTGCTACGGTAGGGAATGTGGAGTTTTCTTTTGTTATATATATAATGGATACGTTTCATTGCTTACATTGTCTACATGTATAACTATGTATTGCGTTTTTCAATAAAATATAAAAAAAAAAAGATATGTGGAATCGTGTTTATGGCGAATCAAGTGCGGTCGAGAGAGGTGAACTCAGAGCATATTGTGGAACGGGTGCAGCATAGATTGGGGAGTTTGCGCCCATATCATTTGACATTGTTGCAGAGGGCCATTGTGGTAAACACGTTACTATACAGTAAGGTTTGGCATGTGGCGGCAGTTTACCCCTTAACGGGGCAAGGAATTACGAGAATTTTAAAGCAGGTGTTTAGGTTTATATGGGGTTCTGGGTGTGATTGGCTGAGGAGGGAGGTGGTAATGCTGCCGGTACGTCAGGGGGGGTTAGGGTTATTGGATCTATGGCGTTGGGTAAAATGTGTTTTCTTACGAAGGGAATATGTACGGGTCGGGTGTGGGGGGGGTTAAAGCTTCTGTATGAGGGAGTGCAGAGGTGGTATGTGGGTGCAGAGTTGAGGGAATATGAGGAGGTTCTGCGTACCCTCATGGTCCTACGGGAGCCTGGCAAGATTCGCATAGGGGTTTTGGCGAGAGTAATTGGGAGCCGGGTGGTGGTGCCGGTGGAGGGAATATACCCCATGTATGGATGGGGAGATATTTGGTGTCGTTTTCGTAAGCTGAAGCTCAGACCTCGGGTGCAGGAGGTTATGTTCCGTTTCCTGCATGGCATTTTGCCATCAGGAGCGGTCCTGCAGGCGAGGCGAATAGTAGAGGAGAGTGGGTGTGGAGTGTGTGGTGGCGAGGATACGGCATATCATGCGGTGTATTTTTGCGAATGTTTGGGGAATGTTAGGGATTGGATGAGTAGGATTGTCAGGCTAGTGGGAGGGGGGGCATACCGGTGTTGAGGGCGCTCGTTTTGGATGTGGGAGGGGTGCCAGGGAGTACACAACGTGCATTGGCATATTTAATGGTAGATTTCGTGTACGTGTCGTGGGGTATGCGTGGGAATGGGGATTGGGTGGCGAGGAAACGGGTACTGGCAGCTACCTTTTATAGGACGGTTTGCAGGAACAGGGAAATATATGGATTGCCGTGGGAGGGAGCCTTCCCCGTAGGTTATCGTAGTTTAACTATTGGGATCTTACTCGCTTTGTAGTGGGGGGGGAGGGTTGTCATGGCTGGGGCAAGGATTGAGAATGTCATCCGGGGTTTCAATGGGCTCGCCGTCGGGAGTGTGTGTGTGTGTGTGTGTGTGTGTGTGTGTGTGTGTGTGTGTGTGTGTGTGTGTGTGTGTGTGTGTGTGTGTGTGTGTGTGTGTGTGTGTGTGTGTGTGTGTGTATGTGTGTGTGTGTGGTGTGGGTGTATGGCTTAGATGGAAACGAGGGAAGGTTCAGTGTGGTTAGTAGGTGTTAGGAGGTACGTGTGATGCTAGCTGGATTAAGTGTGTGATCCAGTTTGATAGTGGAGAATTTAGGTTTATATCTTTGTATGTGTGTCCCATGGGATGACTCCCATGGCTTGCTCACTTACCATCACACCTCTGTCAGAGGGTTGAGGTATATATTATTGTTTAGAGGTATTGTATGCATGTATGCAGTAAGAATGCTTGAGTGTGGTTTGTTGTGACTGAGATACTGTTGCGATGTGACAGGCTTATATGCTTATGTACAGCTGGGAGACTGAGTGACAGGGAACTGTATGCTGCCGAGAGACAGTGGTGGTTGTCTAAATGAGGGAGAAGAGGGGGAGGGTGTAATAGAATGTTTTGCTATAGGAGACAGCATTGAACGTTGCCCTATTAAGGGCTCATCTCTGAATGGAGGTTAATGAGATAGGATTATATACATATATACGGATTACGGGGTTATTTTTCAAACTGTTCATACTGTGTACCTTGTGTGTGGTGAGAGGAGGCATGTAACAACTTATTGTTTAATGGCACTTTGTTTTATGTAAAAATTTATATGTTTGGTTTTGGTACATTTTAAGTGTATATTAATTTAGGTCACAACCCTGGTACTGTTTTTGTTAAGTGCTATGTTCTTGATGCAAGTTTTTCATGTATGGTTACAGTTACATATACAGAGTTTATACATGCAAGTTTTGTAGCATTTTTTGTTACGTATATTCAGGTGTGGGTAGTAAATCGTTTAGTTACAAGGATGGTGTATTTTTTATTATAGCTTCATGTTTAGTGATTTCAGTCAATCATATATAATTACATGTATATTGTATACCTGTGCTCTAAATAAAACACACAAAATTAGGGGATGAATAGCTACGGAATGTTTAGGTACATAAAATTCTATTATTACAATGTACAGTAAGAGGCCAAAGCATTAGTTTATATATAAAAACTTTTGTATATACAGTTTCATACAAGATATGAATACAAATGTCAGTTTTTGGCTAGTGGCCATTTTATTATGTATGTTCAGGGGTAGGTTGTCATCCGTTAGTTATAAGGATGTTTTCTTATAAATGTTTCATGTATTATGATTACGTCAATGTGTGATATGCATGTATACTGTATATTTTAAATAAAAAAAATCCCTGTTTCAGAGATTATGTCTTCTTGTCTGGTGGATTAGGTTAGGTAATATTTGTCAGGAAACAGGACAAGTGTTTCCTGACGCTGGTCTTAGCCAGATGGCGATCCGCCGTTGGAGATTTTGGTCATCTGACCGAGGCCTTCCGCTGGCTTACCGGTCCACCCCTTTAAAAATTGTGAGAAATTTGCATGAGGCTCACAGGCATATAATTTGGGCCAGGTACAACTAAAATTGCATTCACTGATGTTAGTTGTATCTCAAAGCTAATGGGGCTTCAAGCACTGAAGGTCACAGCACTGCCCCTCCCTTGATGCCCAACCCACTCCAAATCACACTCACACAAAGTTGGAACTATAAATAAATTTACTATCATTTAATAAAACCAGTAACTCTGGTAAATAAGAGTTGTAGACTGTATAGTAAAATTAATGACCTGACTTATTAATTAGTGGTTTAGTCCACAAAATATGCACATTATAATAGAATGTAATGAAAATGTACATGATGAACAAATATTACAGGTTACCATAATTGGCACTAGTTGGACCCCATTTACAAGTATCATTGTTACACAGAAATTACGCAAATTTAGAAATTCACTTACTCATAATTATATTTTTGATAGATCACATCCTAACACCTCCCTGGTAATAGCTAACAGAACCCCTGCAGACTATTGAGAGAGAAAGTGTACTTAATAGTTGATGAGCTGCTCAGAAGATCCGGCGTCCTCTCATTTTTTAACCACACATTATAGTTGTTTCACATAGAATTTATACATTTACCACAACGGAGGACGTTAAAGAAATTTCTAATTCTTGATTCCAGCCGATACACTCATTTTCTTCCTCGATGACGCTCTATTAATAAACCATTTGCCCAACCAGTACTACATCGCCATATTTCAGCGTCTTCCCCATGTATTCCTCCGCGAGGATGGTTTCCTCTTCCTCGAAAATTCTCGGTTAAATTAGCGTCACAATTATATACACATTAAATTATGTTTACATTTACATACTCTACATTCAGTAAAATTATAAATTTTTTCCACAATTATAGCTATAACCATTTTATGGTGGAAAAAAGGTTATATGTAGCCTTAATAACCGTAATGTTGATAGGACTTAACCCCACTAACCAATTATTAAAACACGTGTCTTGCTGGGCAGGACAGCCAGTGATGAGGATGTATACCAGAAAATCCAATCTTTGCCAATTGATTTATTAAACAGAAAAGTAAAGATGTTTATTAAATGTTTGTCAATAGCGAGGAGGAAGCCTCGTTGAAATTAAAAATTTACATTGTAGTAAAAACAGCAGAGTACAGCCAATATTAAGCAGCTGCTTCCTCCATTGCAGTTGCTGCAGCTTCTGTTGTTCATAATTATATGCTAGTTATTGCCATGATGCTGCAGCTGTCTTCGTTGTAGTTACTGGACGATTATATTTGGTTTCTTTACCCGGAGGAGTTAGGAAACCGAATAATGTCTGTTACTGTTGCTGATGCCACAACAAATGTTAGCTCTTGTTGCAGCCTTTGTTGATTCATGAGAGAGGGATGAAGGAGCAGGGAGGTGAGAGAGGGAGGGAAGAGGATGAATTTTCGCTAGAGTTCATCAGGGGCGTCCTTAGTCCTTCAGCAACTTCATATCAGTGTTCACATTTGGAATACTTCAAAGTGTGTTCATCTGACAGGGTTGTGAACTAGATATTCAGCATTTGGTGGTAGTTTCCTACTCATTGATACAATTCTTGAAGGTCTCAAGCTGTAGTAGAAGGGAGAAATTATAATTATTTTTGTTGGTAGTACTTGGTACGTGGTTCGTAGCGAGTGGTAGCTAAGTCTTTTTGTACAAAAAGCATTCAAAGACAAACTAGTGTATTAAGATTAATGATAAAATTTTCGAGTCTTGTAGAACGTTCCAAATATAGAATACAATACGTGTGTATTTTCAACAATGAAACTGTTTAACAAAATGAAAATATGATTAAAATTAATTTAAGCTTATAAAAGACAAATGAAACATCTCCAACTGAAATAGCAAGAGAAAAAAAATTAATGAACGCTGACCTAAAATAAAAAGTTCTAGGAAAGTTATCACTCTGAGTTTTCGAAGGAAAGTTCAGAAGAATTAAGCTACTCGGTTATTTTTGAGACCACTGAAAGATAGCACATTTGTCAATTAATAAAAATTGGTCAGTAGTGCCAATATTAAAGTCAGGTGAGCTCGCTCACTCACACTTACCGTTCCTTTCAGGGTCATGAGACAACGAATCATTGGCACCAATTCGACGTTTGTGAAACCTAAGTCAGTGAGATGCTTCTCGAAAGTGTAGTGATGTGCGCAACTTTCTGCACTCTCAGAAGACTCTGCAAGAATCATGTAAACATTATCCTTCTAACAGTGTTATCATAATATACTACATGTACAAGAAACGTATTAAAGTTTCACTCAAGTAATACTGCAATAACTGCATGACATTGTGAGATGATACAGTCCGTGGCTCTCATACTAAACCAACTGGATAGTAACTAGAAAGTGAATACTAGCGTTAACATTTTTGCCTCAAAATAAGGCTGGGACATAATGTACTAACTTTCTTCAGTTTCAGGGGTGAAGGTGAAACCCAGCTCAGTGGCGCAGGTGGTAACGTTTGCAATCATCCTTTCTTGCCAGTCTCCGGGATGGTTGTGGGCAGGTTTATGGTGATGCCTGCAGCTGTCCATGCTGGCATCACACTTGGTCTTGTCAGCATGGATACACAGCTCATCAGCTAAGGGTATACAGCACAAGGTAAAGTGGTATCTATAAACTCAGAATATAAGACTATTTTAGACAGTTTTCCATCTGTGGTATTTTACATCGCCAACAGTTAGAAGAAAATTCTTCATTTAATATGTTGGGGCTCCACACGAATAAAGGGTTATGTCGATTCAACAAGATTAAACTTTTTCCCTAAATGAGTCGGGCATGGAAAAAAAAAACTTGTACACACATCTCAGCAGCATCAGCATTTAGCAGTTAAGACTTACTCAGTTCTTCCATGGCAACTTCTGGGCCAATATCTGGGCAGGCACCAGCCTCAGCAGCACCTGCCTGGGGCGAAGCATCAACAACCAGCACCACCAGTGCCACCATCACCAACGCAGACATTGAAACCTTCATGGTGTAGCTACACAACAGCCAACCTGAGTGCGATAAAATTAAAGTATTCAGAGACAACTCGCTCAGAAATGTTCAAGATATGTCAAAGTATTTTATCCAGAGTGGTGTATTATAGACCATTCTGAAAAAATACCCTGACTTTGCTCCCTGTAAATAAAGCATTACCATGTGTGTGTGTGTGTGTGTGTGTGTGTGTGTGTGTGTGTGTGTGTGTGTGTGTGTGTGTGTGTGTGTGTGTGTGCGTGTGTGTGTGTGTGTGTGTGTGTGTGTGTGTGTGTGTGTGTGTGTGTGTGTGTGTGTGTGTGTGTGTGTGTGTGTGTGTGTGTGTGTGTGTGTGTGTGTGTGTGTGTGTGTGTGTGTGTGTGTGTGTGTGTGTGTGTGTGTGTGTGTGTGTGTGTGTGTGTCTGTCTGTGTGTGCTTGTGTACTCACCTAATTGTGGTTGCAGGGGTCGAGACTCAGCTCTTGGCCCCGCCTCTTCACCGACCGCTACTAGGTCCTCTCTTCCCCTGCTCCATGAGCTTTATCATACCTCGTCTTAAAACTATGTATAGTTCCTGCCTCCACTACATCGCTTGCCAGACTATTCCACTTCCTAACTACTCTATGACTGAAGAAATACTTGTGTGTGTGTTTGCATGTGTATTTGTGTGCTCATATGTGTGAATGCTTGTATTCGTGTGTATGCATACTCGTGTGTGTGTGTGTGTGTGTTTACTCACCTATTTGTGTGTGTGTGTACTCACCTAGTTGTGGTTGCAGGGGTAGAGTCATAGCTCCTGGCCCCGCCTCTTCACTGGCCGCTACTGGGTCACTCTCCATGCACCATGAGCTTTATCATACCTCTGCTTAAAGCTATGAATGGTTCCTGCCTCCACTACATCGCTTCCCAAACTATTCCACTTCCTAACTACTCTGTGATTGAAGAAATACTTCCTAACATCCCTGTGATTCATCTGAGTCTTCAACTTCCAGCTGTGTCCCCTTGCTGCTGAATCCCATCTGTGTGTGTGTGTGTGTGTGTTTGTGTGTGTCCCAACAATTAATATTTACACCAATAACTCATTACAGTTGTGACTGGGTTCATGATTGTAGCCATGTATAAACGTAAGTAAGTAAATTTACATGATTCATTACCTTTGTAACTTGTGAGTTCATTACCTTTGTACCTAGTTCAGCTATCAAAACTTTGGGGGCCCATTCTCTGGATCCATTATGTACCTTTGTAATCTTCTGACTACCACCCACAGGATGGGTATGGGGTGCATAATAAACATATTAAACTAAACTAAACACAACAACCTGAAAGAAATGTTGTAGTTATAAATGGAACAAGTCACCCCCTTGATGCAGGGGGGAAAAGGAAGCCAAGCCACCGAGACACGGGCCTTGCCTTTTTTTTTAATGATAAAATACGCGACCCATTGTGGTTTGTGAGTTTGAAGATTTAATGTGGAGCCTGTGAAATATTTCACTACCTTAGTATGGGTGTATGATAAACATTACTAACTCAATACTTATAATATTCTACTTAAATTGTAATTTGTTTTCCAGCAAAGTGTTGAGAGCTGACTACGTTATGAGTTTTAACTCGATAGGCAAGTTTAATGAAAGTAATAATTCCGTGGATATAAATGTGCTCATGTACTGTTAAGCTAAAAAAAACTTGATCATTGTACTTTATAAACTTAAACTTAATAGTTGTGTTTTATAAACTGCAACTTGATTACTGTACTTTCTAAACTACAACTTAATCATTGCACTTGTATACCACAAATAAGCTTGTTTTCATAACCAAGTGAGCTCCGCGAACCAGTGTTCCAGTACTGACTCTGTGACGCTGGTACCTTAGTAAGAGTGATGACAAGAAAGAGTGATGTACTATAGTGGGTGGTATTTTGGCCTTTTATATACATGGCAAGGCACGGGTAGCTCCTCCCTCTGAACTCTCACGCTGGAATTGTACTGGATGAATGCCAGGACGACACATTATAATTTGTCTGAGCCTCTAGCGTGTTGTTATTATTCTCATATTGTGTCTGGACACACAAAAAAAAAATGCTTGCATGAAGCAAATAATGGGTAGGCTGTGGTAAGATTGTCATGTCTCCACAAAACTCTTGTACTATAGACGGATGTCAGATCATCATACAAAGGAGTTAACTGAACCAAACGCAGTCAAAATATTCACTGAAAAATGCAACAGAATATATTTTATTATTATAGCAAATACAATTATAGTAGACCATATAAAAACAGGAGTCCTCATATATAAAATATTATTATTATTATCACTACTACTACATACGAAATTAAAAATATTTCTTCTGTTTGCTTGAGAAGCCTCAGAATTTGCATCGCATAATATTTAATTAGTAACATTACTAATATTTTAAGACAGCACTTAAAAAGAGATTTTGTTAGCACATTTTTTATGTAATTTTGATCATAAAATAGTTGGATTGTGCTATATAAAGAACTCTTTCTTTTATTTAACGTCAGAGGAATTAAAATTTCGCAGGAAATGTAATTTTTTGATAACATGAAAAGCTCCCTGTTAGAGACAAGAGATGAAATGTGCCATAATTAAAATTAATCTTTATTCTCATTGTCTTCAGTTTTTATATTATCCCACAGTTTGTAGAAGAAACCTTAAACAACATTTAGGTTGGTCATGGACCATCATTTATTGCAACTGTGTCATCTAAAATTTCCTCTCCAAATTGTAGGCACTGTGACTAATGTTTCCTGTCGTCAGTGTCATGTGTGCTGACACAAGTAACATGTGACGACATCAATATTCTATGCGACTGTCTATGAAGACGTTAATATATATATATATATATATATATATATATATATATATATATATATATATATATATATATATATATATATATATATATATATATATATGTCGTGCCGAATATGTAAAACTGGTCAGTTAGCAAGAACTCATTTAAAATTAAGTCCTTTCTAAAAATTTCTCTTATAAGATTAAAGATATATTTTTTTAATTGATGTTAATGTAAAAATTTTTAATTTTGCACCAAAAGAATCTTAGAAAACTTACCTAACCTTATTCTAACAAGCGCATTTTATTTTAGCCTAACCCTACTAAATATATTTTAAAAACGTTTACAGTAATTTAATACTAAACAAACACAATGAAATATATATTTTTCGTTGGGTTTAGAATGATTCTGGCGAAATTATTGCATACACAAATTTTCGCTTGTCCTATATGGCAAGATGAGCGTTGCTATTTAAGCCAAGATAGCAAGTTCTGCCTATTCGGCACGACATATATATATGTATATATATATATATATATATATATATATATATATATATATATATATATATATATATATATATATATATATATATATATATATATATATATATATATATATATATATATATATATGTATATTGGAATAGTTTTTAAAAATGCAGTATTAGAATGTGGGGCAGAAGTTTGTGGTTATAGGAGGGTGGGTGCAGGAGGAAAGAGGAGTGATTGGTGGAATGATGAAGTAAAGGATGTGATAAAAGAGAAAAAGTTAGCTTATGAGAGGTTTTTACAAAGGAGAAGTGTTATAAGAAGAGTAGAGTATATGGAGAGTAAAAGAAATGTGAAGAGAGTAGTGAGAGAGTGCAAAAGGAGGGCAGATGATAGAGTGGCTAGACATAGGGTCCTGCGAGCCTCAGTGGGTAGACACTGTGCTTGTCTATAGAGGAACTTCAGTCTTTACTACACTGTTCCCTATCAATTCTCCTGACAGGCATGGGTCAAAGGGGATTCCCAGATATTTTACTGATGAAACCAAAGTGATGGGCTCCCCATTACACTGGACATTAAAATTATTTACCCTATCAAGAAATTTTAATGAAAATAAGAAAAAAATTTGGAGTGAGTTAAACAAGTTAAGAAAGCCTAGAGAACGAATGGATTTGTCAGTTAAAAAAGAGTAGGGGAGTTAGTAGATGGGGAGATGGAGGTTTTGGGTAGATGGCGAGAATATTTTGAGGAACTTTTAAATGTCGACGAAGAAAGGGAAGCGGTAATTTCATGCACTGGCCAGGGAGGTATACCATCTTTTAGGAGTGAAGAAGAACCGGATGTGAGTGTGGGGGAGGTGCGTGAGGCATTAAGTAGAAAGAAAGGGGGCTAACACAGCTGGAACTGACGGATCATGACAGAAATGTTAAAAGCAGGGGGGGATATAGTGTTGGAGTGGTTGGTATTTTTGTTTAATAAATGTATGAAAGAGGGGAAGGTACCTAGGGGTTGTATAGTCCCTTTACATAAAGGGAAGGGGGACAAAAGAGATTAGAGGTAAGACAGAATGTAGGATTGCGGATGAGCAAGGAGGTTTCAGAGTGGGTAGGGGATGTGTAGATCAAGTATTTATATTGAAGCATATATGTGAACAGTATTAAGATAAAGGTAGGGAAGTTTTTATTGCATTTATGGATTTAGAAAAGGCATATGATAGAGTGGATAGGGAAGCAATGTGGCAGATGTTGCAAGTATATGGAATAGCTGTTAAGTTACTAAATGCTGTAAA
>NC_091362.1:11765981-11794992 GCF_038502225.1 Cherax quadricarinatus | reverse complement strand
CCTGTCCAGATCCCTTTGTAGTTCTGCCTGGTCTTCAATCGAGTGAATTCTTCTCATCAACTTTACGTCATCTGCAAACAGGGACACCTCAGAGTCTATTCCTTCTGTCATCTTGTTCACAAATGCCAGAAACAGCACTGGTCCTAGGACTGACCCCTGTGGGACCCCGCTGGTCACAGGTGCCCACTCTGACACCTCGCCACGTACCATGACTCGCTGCTGTCTTCCTGACAAGTATTCCCTGATCCATTGTAGTGCCTTCCCTGTTATTCCTGCTTGGTCCTCCAGTTTTTGCACCAATCTCTTGTGTGGAACTGTGTCAAATGCCTTCTTGCAGTCCAAGAATATGCAATCCACCCACCCCTCTCTCTCTTGTCTTACTGCTGTCACCATGTCATAGAACTCCAGTAGGTTTGTGACACAGGATTTCCCGTCCCTGAAACCATGTTGGCTGCTGTTGATGAGATCATTCCTTTCTAGGTGTTCCACCACTCTTCTCCTGATAATCTTCTCCATAATTTTGCATACTATACATGTCAGTGACACTGGTCTGTAGTTTAATGCTTCATGTCTGTCTCCTTTTATAAAGATTGGGACTACATTTGCTGTCTTCCATGCCTCAGGCAATCTCCCTGTTTCGATAGATGTATTGAATATTGTTGTTAGGGGTACACATAGTGCCTCTGCTCCCTCTCTCAATACCCATGGGGAGATGTTATCTGGCCCCATTGCCTTTGAGGTATCTAGCTCACTCAGAAGCCTCTTCACTTCTTCCTCGGTTGTGTGCACTGTGTCCAGCACATTGTGGTGTGCCCCACCTCTCCATCTTTCTGGAGCCCATTCTCTCTCCTCTGTGAACACTTCTTTGAATCTCTTGTTGAGTTCCTCACATACTTCACGGTCATTTCTTGTTGTCTCTCCTCCTTCCTTCCTTCCTTAGCCTGATTACCTGGTCCTTGACTGTTGTTTTCCTCCTGATGTGGCTGTACAACAGTTTGGGGTCAGATTTGGCTTTCACTGCTATATCATTTTCATATTGTCTTTGGGCCTCCCTTCTTATCTGTGCATATTCGTTTCTGGCTCTACGACTGTTCTCCTTATTCTCCTGGGTCCTTTGCCTTCTATATTTCTTCCATTCCCTAGCACACTTGGTTTTTGCCTCCCTGCACCTTTGGGTAAACCATGGGCTCATCCTGGCTTTTTCATTATTCCTGTTACCCTTGGGTACAAACCTCTCCTCAGCCTCCTTGCATTTTGTTGCTACATATTCCATCATCTCATTAACTGGCTTCCCTGCCAGTTCTCTGTCCCACTGAACCCCGTTCAGGAAGTTCCTCATTCCTGTGTAGTCCCCTTTCTTGTAGTTTGGCTTCATTCGTCCTGGCCTTCCTGCTTCTCCCTCCACTTGTAGCTCTACTGTGTATTCGAAGCTTAAAACCACATGGTCACTGGCCCCAAGGGGTCTTTCATATGTGATGTCCTCAATATCTGCACTACTCAAGGTGAATACTAAGTCCAGCCTTGCTGGTTCATCCTCTCCTCTCTCTCTTGTAGTGTCCCTTACGTGTTGGTACATGAAGTTTTCCAGTACCACCTCCATCATCTTAGCCCTCCATGTATCTTGGCCCCCATGCGGGTCCAAGTTCTCCCAATCGATCTCCTTGTGGTTAAAGTCACCCATGATCAGGAGCTTTGCCCTGCATGCATGAGCTCTTCTGGCCACTCTAGCCAGTGTGTCAACCATCGCTCTATTGTTTTCGTCGTACTCTTGCCTTGGCCTCCTGCTGTTCTGTGGTGGGTTATACATTACTGCTATTACCACCTTGGGACCTCCAGAGTGAAGCGTTCCCGCTATGTAATCACTTTCTTCTCTGCTGTCTCCTCTCTCCAGCTCATCAAAACTCCAGCGATTTTGGATCAGCAATGCCACTCCTCCACCCCCCCTGTTCCCTCTGTCTTTCCTCAGGATTTGGTATCCCGTTGGAAAGATGGCATCTGTTATCATACCTGTAAGCTTGGTTTCTGTGAGAGCTATGATGTCCGGTGATGCCTCTGACTCTTTCATGCCACTCCTCCCACTTATTTGTTATTCCATCAGCGTTTGTGTACCATACCTTCAGTTTCCTTTCCAACACTGGTTTGGGGGGCTTGTGAGGGTGGGAGACCTGGTAGCATACTGTGGGATTCTGTAGCTCGGTGTTGGGTGGAGGCTGTGGGTATGGATTGTAGTGTGTGTTGGGATGGTGTGATAGGTTGTATGATTCTGAGAATAGTTGTGTGTGTGCTTGCCCTTGCTGTTCTGTTCTGCTCTGACTGACCTCTGCTGGTTCCATCCTTGTCTCTTTTCCTAGCTCCTTTCGCTTTTTTGTCCTCTCCCTCAGCTGTTGTCGTTCTGATTGTGTTCTGTCTCTGTCTAGGAACACCCTCTTGTACTCTTCTGAGTATTTCAATCGTGGTTTCTCTTGGAGGATCCTGTTCCGCACTGTTTCCGTCCTGAGAACCAGCTTGATTGGTCGGTTTCTCCCCTTCGAGTACCCCCCTATTCTCTGAAAATTTACAATCTCGTCCATCTCTTCACCTATTTCCGTGATGATTTTCTCAATCTCCTTTCTTTCTTCCTGCTGCCTTTCAGTGTGTGTCCTTTCCTCTCTCTCCTGAAGCCCATGGATAAACACTGATTTTGCCCTTTCCTCCTCCCATTGCCTCACCCTCTGTGACTCTGGATACTGCCTGTATGTGGTCAGTTTCTCCCTTGATTTTTCCAGTGGCTCTTGATAGCATGGTTGTGCCTTAGCATTCAACCTATCACCCTCTCCATCTGCACCCAGCTGTTCTTCCCTTTCACTCCTTGGCCCTCCTTGGCAGGCTGATATGACCTTAGCATAATTCATAATTCCTTCTTTGTGTGCGTGTGTGTGCAAGTGTGTGTGCGCGTGTGCATGCGTGTGTGTGTGCGTGCGAGTGTGTGTGTGTAGTGTGTGTGTGTAGTGTGTGTGTGTGTAGTGTGTGTGTGTAGTGTGTGTGTGTAGTGTGTGTGTGTAGTGTGTGTGTGTAGTGTGTGTGTGTAGTGTGTGTGTGTAGTGTGTGTGTGTAGTGTGTGTGTGTAGTGTGTGTGTGTAGTGTGTGTGTGTAGTGTGTAGTGCGTGTGTAGTGCGTGTGTAGTGCGTGTGTAGTGCGTGTGTAGTGCGTGTGTAGTGTGTGTGTGTGTAGTGTGTGTGTGTGTAGTGTGTGTGTGTGTGTAGTGTGTGTGTGTGTAGTGTGTGTGTGTAGTGTGTGTGTGTAGTGTGTGTGTGTAGTGTGTGTGTGTAGTGTGTGTGTGTAGTGTGTGTGTGTAGTGTGTGTGTGTAGTGTGTGTGTGTAGTGTGTGTGTAGTGTGTGTGTGTAGTGTGTGTGTGTGTGTATAGTGTGTGTAGTGTGTGTGTGTGTAGTGTGTGGTGTGTGTAGTGTGTGTGTGTGTGTATAGTGTGTGTAGTGTGTAGTGTGTGTAGTGTATAGTGTGTGTAGTGTGTAGTGTGTGTGTAGTGTGTAGTGTGTGTGTAGTGTGTGTGTAGTGTGTGTGTAGTGTGTGTGTAGTGTGTGTGTAGTGTGTGTGTAGTGTGTGTGTAGTGTGTGTGTGTAGTGTGTGTGTGTCTGTGTGTGTGTCTGTGTGTGTGTCTGTGTGTGTGTCTGTGTGTGTGTCTGTGTGTGTGTCTGTGTGTGTGTGTCTGTGTGTGTGTGTCTGTGTGTGTGTGTCTGTGTGTGTGTGTCTGTGTGTGTGTGTCTGTGTGTGTGTGTCTGTGTGTGTGTGTCTGTGTGTGTGTGTCTGTGTGTGTGTGTCTGTGTGTGTGTCTGTGTGTGTGTGTGTGTGTGTGTGTGTGTGTGTGTCTGTGTGTGTGTGTGTGTGTGTGTGTGTGTGTGTGTGTGTGTGTGTGTGTGTGTGTGTGTGTGTGTGTGTGTGTGTGTGTCTGTCTGTGTCTGTCTGTGTCTGTCTGTGTCTGTCTGTGTCTGTCTGTGTCTGTGTCTGTCTGTCTGTGTCTGTCTGTCTCTGTGTGTGTCTGTCTGTGTCCACCTCGTCTATTCCATGCAGTATTTTGTATGTCATTATCATGTCTCCCCTAACCCTCCTGTCCTCAGGCCGATTTCCCTTAACATTTCTTTGTAGGACATTCCCCCTAGCTATGGAACTACCCTTGTCGCAAACCTTTGCACTTTCTCTAATTTCTGGATGTGCTTGATCGAGTGTGGTTTCCAAACAGGTGCTGCATACTCCAGTATGGGCCTGACATACACAGTGTACAGGATCTTCAATGATTCCTTGCTAAGGTGTCGAAATGCTGTTCTCAGGTTTCCCAGGCACCCGTATGCTACAGCAGTTATCTGGTTGATGTGTGCCTCCGGAGACGTGCTCGGTGTTATACTCACCCCAAGATCTTTCTCCTTGAGCGAGGTTAGCAGTCTTTGGCCACCTAGCCTATACTCCTGCAGCCTTCTTTGCTCTTCCCCGATCTTCATGACTTCGCATTTGGGGGTTAAATTCGAGAAGCCAGTTGCTGAACCAGGTGTCCAGCCTGTCTAGGTCTCTTTGAAGTTCTGCCTGATCCTCATCTGATTTAATTCTTCTCATTAACTTCACATCATCTGCAAACAGGGCCACTATCCCTTCCATCATGTCATTCATATATACCAAAAATAGCATTGGTGCTAGGACTGACCCCTGTGGGATGCCGCTCATCACAGGTGCCCACTGTGATATCTCATCATGTACCATGACTCATTGTTGCCTCCCTGTCAGGTATTTTCTGATCCACTGCAGTGCCCTACCTGTTATATGTGCCTGATCCTCTAGCTTCTGCACTAATCTCTCATGAGAAACTGTGTCGAAGGCCTTCTTGCAGTCCAAGTAGATGCAATCAACCCACCCCTCTCTCTCATTATCGTAGGGGTTCTTAAATGGAGATATCGAGGGTTGAAGGTAGACACACTTGTTGGATGGTTACGATATATTGTCAGACTGAGATGATGGGAACTGGAGCCCAGTCCCTTGCCTGTCTTTGCCTGGGTGTCTACGCCGAGTGAGACCGGGGCAGAGGTACGAGCGTACACATGCACATCCCGTGACGTCACACAAAGTCACAGGCCTACAAGGGATCTCCTATCTAAAGCACATGGATGATACTAATATGCTATGCTATATAACACAGGGATCAGCAACTATGCTGACATCATGTCTTACTTCTGTTACTTTATCATAAAACTCCAAAAGGTCTGTGACACAGGATTTGCCTTCCATAAATCCATGCTGGTTGGCATTTATACTCTTGTTCCGTTCCAGGTGCTCCACCACCACTCCTGATAATCTTCTCCATGACTTTGCATACTATACACGTCAGTGACACTGGTCTATAGTTTAGTGCCTCTTTTCTGTCTCCTTTTTTAAAAATGGGAACTACATTTGCCATCTTCCATACCTCAGGTAGTTGCCCAGTTTCAAGGGATGTGTTGAAGATTGTGGTTAGTGGCACACACAGCATTTCTGCTCCCTCTCTAAGGACCCACATGGAGATGTTGTCCAGTCCAATTACCTTTGAGGTATCAAGGTCCCTTAGCAGCTTCTTTACCACCTCCTCAGTCGTGTGTATGTCATCCAACACTTGTTGGTATATTCCTTGTTGGTGTCCCCCTCTGTTATGTCTTGTGTGCATGTGTCTCTGTCTGCACACACGTGTGCATGTCTATGCATGTGCGCGCATGTGTGTGTGCTTGTCTGTCTTTTTTGCACGTGTACAGACGCTAAGCTAACATCCCTCCTTAACAGATGTAAGAGAACCCATGAACATCAGGTGAGAAATATATATCTGCATATTCCACAAGCTTGAATCTATGGAAAAATGCTATGCAAGTAAAGGATCTCAAAATATAGAATAGCCATCTCGTCAAAAGTGTGTCAACATCACAATTCAAATACGGCACTAAACATTTTCCACCCAGGTTTCAGAGCATATGTGCTGTACTTCCCTACTACTCCAGTAAAGAAGATTAAAAGAAATGTCAAAACAGCATCGCCTGAGCTGTGTAACTGTCTCTACCTATATGTATGCCTACCTACTTACCTATATGTATGCATGAATTACAACATTAGCCTGTTAAATACATACACTGTCCTTCATATTTGTGTCTACGTACTTTTTTATACCATTAATAATCTAATATCATTAACGTACACCATTTAAATAATTGTTGTTACCCCATGAAACAAAATATTACTTGTAATGAGGGCTATACTGAAAGTACACCTTAATTCTAAAACAAGCATACAAAAGATACACAACATGCACAGTAATTTCGTAAGTAATATTTACATCCATTTCACTTTTGCTTTTTTTTATGGAGCTATTTTGTATTATCTATTATTCCTTCCATTCTCTTAAGGATCTATTGCAGGGTCCCATGAAACCTTACCGACAGTTTCTCGTACAGTACACTTTTCTTTGGTATTCTTTCTCCATGACGTATGAGGAATTTGGGAGGTGGAGAGAGGCTACATTGTTTGCCGTCATACCATTGTATTTACTGCATTTTTTAAATTTTCACGTTAAAAAAAAAAAGCAACTGCTCATCAAACATTAAATGCAAAGGCATTCTACTGATTCCCTTGTCAAGAAAAATGAATTACTACTGAGATGAAAATTGACAAAAAACCATTTGAAAAGAATGAAACTCCATCTACAACTGTCCACACTGTGTAAACAGCAAAACTGTTTTAACTATTGAGTAAATACGTACTGTGTACCTTTAAACACACGAAGGATCTACACCCGTACATTCTAAGATTATTTGCATGATGAGAAGTGGTAGGGTTTGTATATAGACAAACTTTTGACTATATGTAAATAGACAACCAATAGATGAGAAAGCTCAGAGACTATGATGATTTGAAGAGATGATCAGGAGAAAGGTCTAGTATATGTCATACATGGTTCAGCAAGTTTAAATAAAGCAAGAGCAAAATTTGCATATGCTAAAATCTTTTGAGTAGGGGAAACTCTAGTGGTGATCTAAGAGTGAAGAGTTCGTGAAAGCTTTTGGAAATTACAGATCACATCAATTACAGTACCCAGTAGATTGAACTTATCTGAAAAAGTTATCTAACAAGGAGGAAAAATGTATGTTTAGTTTCAAAGCTGAAGAGTAACATTAACATTATATGATTGGAGATAATGCTACCAGGAATGTCATCCTTAAACCACACTAGTATTACACTCATGAAAGCCCAAGAACATGGAAAGCTAGTTGTTTACCTCCACATTGCTAGATTATTCTAGGCATGGTAAAATAAACAAACTAGCATGACTAACAGTTCTGGGTTTGTAAAATTATTTAGAAAGTAGGGATTGAGAACTAAGAATTTGCATAAATGAAGGCTAAATTATGACTTTAGATTTCCACTACCATTAGTTGATTAACTCATCATTCAGAAAAGCATGCATTTTCAGGATTTTTGTTTTCCAGTCATTAAGTAATTGCCCAGATGTAAATTACCAGAGATAATATCCTGTCACATATTTTGGTATTTGTTACATTCAGAAATATCAGGTTCACTTTAGTTTAACTCAATATATCCTAAAGTAAGCTAAGAGTATGTTATACTTGTTTAACAGTGGATATCTATACAAGTACCTTGGATCACTGAACAATTTAAAACCAATGTTCTCACAGTGTACATGTATTCTTGCACATTTTCTTAGGAGAACAGGTTGAAGTGATTACATTAACTCTGTGTATACATTAATTACTGTGTATAAGTAAAGGCATCTGCACTGATTTGATGTCTGGAATGATGAGAGACTATTAATATGAAAAGCTAAACTACCTCAGTTGTGCTTTCTCATAACTGTGGATTTGTTCCACTCTAGTTATCAAGTAAGAAATGTGAATCCAGATTTAAAAAACTAAACATCTGATTGCATTAGAAAATATTTAAAATATATGATAGTAACATGCACAAGTTTATAATTGAGGCATATGCAATAGTTTTTTTTTTTTTTTCAAAATCTGAAAAGTTATTAATCCATCTTAATTATTTGTCTACTTAGTACAAACTCTTAACATGCAACTACTTGGCCTAGGAATAAACAATCAAATAAGTCTTCTATAAATAATGGAGTGAAAAGCATCACATGATTATGTACACTATCCAACTTTCTAATGTAATTACAGGCATACCAACTGAAGAGTTAATGAAAGACTATATACAAGGGCATCATTACAATAGCCTCCCAGAAACCTATCAAACTTTCTTACAATGAACCAAAAGACACAGATTCTTCCACTATCATATTTCTTCAAACTTTCAATTCATCAGCATGACACACTTGTGGTGGATTAAGAGCAAGTGAGGCTCAACAACAAAAACAAACAAAACATGCGCAGACGCACGCGTGCATTTATAGGCTTACAATTACTGAAAATTAAGTATAATAAAATTACACAAATCAATTTGAAATTTTTTTGTTCTAATAAAATGACTTTTATACAAATAGAGCCTCAAGGCCCATGCTGTCACACCTAGGGCAACTGCACTTTATGGTAATCTGCCACTGCCTCTATCTCTATTCATTTTTATCAGCGCCAACAAAATACTTGCATACTATGATTTGCTTTCCTGCATTATTTTCATTAAACTTTTATAAACACTCATTTTTCAACATACAATAAGTTTAAGTAAGGCACCTGAAACATCAAAAGTATTAGATATTTAAGAAGCAATGAAAATGAAGACTTACCATCACGATTAAAGAAAGCCTGAGTTGTACTTAGAGCATCAGCCCTAAGTTTGGCTTGTTGAGCAGAACTAGGAGGGTTAGAGGTTCTTTGTTGTGCCTGCTGCTGCTGCTGTTGACCTTGTGACTGTCCACGACTTCCACGATGACTACTACAGGTGCTAGAGCCTTGAGATGCTGGGGGACGCTGAATTGGCCCTGGATTTGGATATCGAGAGCTAGTACCCATGGCTGGATTTGGTCCACCCAAACCACTCTGGTTTGCCATAGGTAACTGTCCACGAAGACCCATTACCATTCCTGACGACCTGAGGCTCCCACCCATCATCTGTAAGAGAATTAGGTCTGGACATACAGAATATTTACAGTTTTAATGAATAAATATGAAAACTTAAATAACCCCTAATTAACCTTTCGGAAGAATCATCCCTACCTTTGTTACCCATTAGCAAGAGCATAGAACAACATTCACATTTTTAGACAAAATAATTATAAATAAAAATGTAAAACCAACTTTAGAGCAAACGAGACCTATTATATAAGGTATGTACCCTGATTAAGAGGAGGATCGTATGCTCAAATCACAAACCATTATAATAAAGATAACGATGAAAAACACTTTACAGGCTGATGTGTAACTGCGACTGTTGCCCATTACGTAAAAATAACACTTCATGGGAGATATCAGAGGTCCTAACCTAAACGTGTTATGAAAGCAACTATATGTCAGTGATACATCCAAAACTCTCAAAACTATTAAAATGAATGACGACTTAAAGGTGGATATAAAATAAAGTCAAGAATGGTAGACTGACAGCACTATCATGCAACAAAATTGATACAAGTGTGATACACTGTCTACACACATGCAATCACACATACACAATACTGAGCAACATGGGTTTAGGACAGGATGCTCCCGCTTCTTGCAAGTGTTGCTCCAATAAGTCTTCAAAGAATTGAATAACGGATACGAAAAATACATAATAAAACAAACCATAAGTGGGAATTGTGTGCAGGCAAACAAAACTTGACGAGCAAGATAGCACAACGAAACTGACTTAAGAATTTTACTTAAAGATCACACTGCCAGAAAGGTCACCCAATCACAGGTAACTTTCCATACAATATATAAATTGGGTATAAAACCTAGTCCATTAATTTGAAACCAGTTAACCCTTAAACGGTCCAAACGTATATATACGTTCACATGCGTAACGCCCCAAAAGTACATATACGTTGTCATTCATTCAACATTGCCACGATAAGCCTGAGAGAATGAGAGAATGGGTGTGCGCACTCACTGTGTGCCATATTAAAATAACTGGGAATGCCTGGGTACCATATGCTCTTTTTTCCTATTAAAAAAAGACAATTTTTTTTCTCTCAAAAAATTTGGGGCGCTACACGAGTGAACGTATATATACGTTTGGACTGTTTAAGGGTTAAGGGTCATCATTTGACAAAATATATGTCTGGTAATACTTGGCCAATTACCTAACAAACCAATTACCACAATAGGAAAAATGACAGGTTTCACTTTATTGCAGCATCCACAGTCATCCTCAACCTCAGTATCACAGTCCGTATTTACACCATTCCTCTTTAGAGGTTGTGATAAATTTTATGTAGTGAAGTATTACCTGAACACAGGAATGCATGAGGAAATGGCAATACGTATGTGTCACCAGTGGCAGCTCATAACGCCAGTAATACCTAAACTATCGTACAGCATCAAACTTCCATTTTTAACCATTTATCTAGTTTCAACAAAAAAATTTATGAATACATTGAAAACAACATACAACAGATTTTTCCTGTAATATATTTCTCACTTGCAAATTATTTTAGCATAAAGTTGAGAAGTCATACATCTTGCAGTGAGCATCTGGGAGAGACTGCAGCTCCTATGGACGAGCCGCCACTGCGTGTCACCCATTTTGACAAATTTGCACTGCCGGGATTCTTAAAAACTATATTCATAATTAAGGAGAATTGTACATGTGGTTTGGTGGAACTATTTCTTGATTAGCAAATGGCAGATCAAGCTTTTCCTATTTCTCCTACTGACAAATCCACACTGGTTTGTTCCATGTAACTAAACGAATAATAATAATAATAAAGGAAAAAGTTGATAAAATCTATTACACACACAAAAAATAGAAGAATCTTTAAACATCAAGCCCTCCTTCCACCTCCAAAAGTAGTGACAAACACTTTTCTAATTACACAACTCCACCTCTGTCACCATTACATCTTTCTCTGCCTTGAATGATATAATTTGACTGCAGCAACCCCTCAGAATTCAGAGGCAGTAACACTTTTCTAGGTGAGGCGCATGTGCCCCATTTCTATTCTGAATGATAATTCGTGGAAGAAAAAGGAGTCGAGCATCTAACTCCTGCCACTTCTGTGCAGTCAAATCCCCTTATTCCCAACATTATGATGATGCAATTTTAATATGGCTACCTACCTCAGCAAGTTTAAAACATTTATGGTCAACAAACTCTGAACCTGATCATTTTTCTCTAAACTCATAACTGGCAAAATCACCACCAGCAGCAGCACTGCATGCCAATTCAGTACTTGTATGGATTAAAATACTTAACATTGAAAAAACAATTTTGATTGGCATTTATAGAAATATTTTGATATTCAGAACTGAATCTTACCATTTAGGCATACCTGAAGGATGACTGCAGGGTAAACAATCCTCCCACAGCCTGGGCCCACACCAGGCCTCCTGGTGGATCAAAGCCTAATCAACCAGGCTATTACTGCTGGCCACACATACTTCAACATAAGAACTACAGCCCAGTTGGCAAGGAAGTGCTTTAAGGAACTTAGGTTCTCTCTTGAAGACAATCAGAGGTTTGTTGGAAATTCCCGTTATGCATGAAGGAAGGACATTAAAGTCAGGGGCATATGACACTTTTAAATTCTGTTTGTGCACTCAATGCACCCCTGCCTTATATTTGAGGTATATTTTGCAAGATCTTTTAAGTGCTTTCATACAACGTGATTTCTGAATGCAGGTTTGGGGCCTGTCACTTCAGGATTTTCCAGGTGAAAACTATGATGTACACTTCTCACGTACATTCCAAGGTGTAAAGTACAAGGAACTTCAATCTTTCCAAGTAGTTCAGATTTTTGCATGAATGTACATAGACAGCGGAAGTTTGCTATACGTTTTCTAAGTAAGCAATCTCACCTGCCTTGAAGGGACTATTAATATACAGCAGTATTCCAGCAATCTGAAGCGTTATCATTTGCATGGCATCTTTTGCCTTCAATTTTCTAGTCATCTAGGTTATTTTCCCTAATGGTACAAAGTTGTAATCCTGGAACAAGAAACCTTCAAATATTACTCCCAAGTCTTGCACATGAAACTTTTGCTCTAATGAACAATTTGTGTTTATCCTGTTTTCCATTTTAGTACTTCCTCCCTTCTCATTCATACTATTGTTTGAGACCCACTGGAAGACTTGATTTGTATCCATGTAAGGATTCAGTGAGTTTTCAACAGATGCCACTCTCTAGAGATTCTGGTGTCATCAGTAAGGATGTTATGGTGCTATGATTTATATCCTTGTCTATACTGGATAGAGTGAGGAAACAAAAGTGGGATATTTCCCACTCTTGACTACTGCTGCTATGGGTTCTGTTGGTTAAATAGTTAAATATCCATTTGTCCCCTTTTCCAGTTATTCCCATTGGACTCATTTTGAGTTACCATACTTATGGCTGCACTTGCCAAAGACCTTTGCATAATCAGTGTACACTGCATCAGCATTTGGCTTGTCTTCCAGGGTACATAAAACCATGCTGTAAGTGTGATAAAGATAAATAATGAAGAAAACTGTGAAGACCAGAAAAGATTGCTGAGAGGGGCACTCTATGCACTCACTCATGGAGACCGCAATACAGTAATATTTTTAAATTAGTAACCAACATTTACATGGAATCCTTATTTAAAATTGTGTGCGTGTGATATGCAGAATGAGTACGAATGTGTGTAAACAGATTAAGCCAATTTAGTGACTGAAAACAGAGAGGCAGCTGACAGCACAAAAAAGCAAGGTGTTATAGCTCAATATAAATTAAAAACAATTTTTCCTTAATTTAATGAGCAATTTTATAATATAGATATAATCCCACAAATTTTTAACTCCTAAAAATTATTCTATCCCTTATGATGCTTCATTTATAGAAGCTAGTAGTATACATAATTTAATCTTAACATAGCTTCATTTTTTTTTTTTAAACAAGTTGACGTCTACCACCGAGGCAGGGTGACCAAAAAGAAAGAAAATCCCCAAAAAGAAAATACTTTCATCATTCAATACTTTCACCTCTCACACTATCACTGTTTTTGCAGAGGTGCCCAGAATACAACAGTTAGAAGCATATATGTATAAAGATACACAATATATCCCTCCAAATTCCCAATATCCCGAACCTCTCCTTCAAAGTGCAGGCATTGCACTTCCCATTTCCAGGACTCAAGTCCAGCTATATAAAAATAACCGTTTCCCTGAATCCCTTCACTAAATATTACCTTGCTCACACTCCAACAGCTTGTCAGGTTCCAAATACCATTCGTCTCCATTCACTCCTATCAAACAAGCTCACGCACGCTTGCGGAAAGCCCAAGCCCCTCGCCCAAAAAACCTCCTTTACCCCCTGCTTCCAACCTTTTCGAGGATGATCCTTACCCCGCCTTCCTTCCCCTACGAATTTATGCGCTCTCCATGTCGTTCTACTTTGATCCATTCTCTCTAAATGACCAAACCACCTCAACAACCCCTCCTCAGCCCTCTGACTAATACTTTTATTACTCCACACCTCCTAATTTCCACACTTCGAATTTTCTGCGTAATATTTACACCACATGTTGCCCTTAGACAAGACATCTCCACTGCCTCCAACCGCCTCCTCGCTGCTGCATTTACAACCCAAGCTTCACACCCATATAAGTGTTGGTACTACTATACTTTCATACATTCCCTTCTTTGCCTCCATAGATAACATTTTTTGTCTTCACATATACCTCAACACACCACTCGCCTTTTTTCCCTCGTTAATTCTATGATTAACCTCATCCTTCATAAATCCATCCGCTGACACTTCAACTCCCAAATATCTGAAAACATTCACTTCTTCCATACTCCACCTCCCCAATTTGATATCCAATTTTTCTTTACCTAAATCATTTCATACCCTCATCACCTTACTCTTTTCTATGTTCACTTTCAACTTTCTACCTTTACACACATTCCCAAACTCATCCACTAACCTTTGCAATTTTTCTTTAGAATCTCCCATAACCACAGTATCATCAGCAAAAAGTAACTGTTAATTCCCATTCTGTATTTGATTTCCCAAAATTTAATCCCACCCCTCTCCCCAACACCCTAGCATTTACTTCTCTTACAACCCCATCTATAAATATATTAAACAACCATGGTGACATTACACATTCCTGTTGAAGACCTACTTTTACCAGGAAGTAGTCTCCCTCTCTTCTACACACCCTAACCTGAGCCTCACTATCCTCATAAAAACTCTCTACAGCATTTAGTAACTTACCACCTATTCCATATACTTGCAACATCTGCCACACTGCTCCCCGATCCACTCTATCATATGCCTTTTCTAAATCCATAAATGCAATAAAAACTTCCCTACCTTTATCTAAATACTGTTCACATATATGCTTCAATGTAAACACTTGATCTACACATCCCCTACCCAATCTGAAACCACCTTGCTCACCAGCAATCCTACATTCTGTCTTAACTCAAATTCTTTCAAATAATAACCCTACCGTATATTTTTCCTGGTATACTCAGTAAACTTATTCCTCTATAATTTTTATAATCTCTTTTGTCCCCCTTCCCTTTATATAAAAGGACTATACATGCTCTCCACCAATCTCTAGGTACCTTCCCTTCTTTCATACATTAAACAAAAATACCAACCACTCCAACACTATCCCCCCCTCCCCCCTGCTTTTAACATTTCTGTCATGATCCAGTCAGTTCCAGCTGCTTTACCCCCTTTCATTCTACGTAATGCCTCATGCACCTCCCCCATATTCACATCCTGCTCAACTTCACTCCTAAAAGATGGTATACCTCCATGGCCAGTGCATGAAATTACCGCCTCCCTTTCTTCGTCGACATTTAAAAGTTCCTAAAAATATTCTCACCATCTACCCAATACCTCCATATCCCCATCTATTAACTCCCCTAATCTGTTTTTAACTGACAAATCCATTTGTTCCCTAGGCTTTCTTAACTTGTTCAACTCACTCCAAAATTGTTTTGTATTTTCATTAAAATTTCTTGACAGTGCCTCTCCCACTATCATCTGCTCTCCTTTTGCACTCTCTCACCACTCTCTTCACCTTTCTTTTACTCTCCATATACTCTACTCTTCTTACAACACTTCTGCTTTGTAAAAACCTCTCTTAAGGTACCCTTTTCTCTTTTATCACACCCTTTACTTCTTCATTCCACCAGTCACTCCTCTTTCCTCCTGCACCCACCCTCCTATAACCACAAACTTCACACCCATATAAGAGTGTTGGTATACTACTATACTTTCATACATTCCCTTCTTTGCCTCCATAGATAACATTTTTTGTCTCCACATATACCTCAACACACCACTTGAACATCTTCCGAACATCTTCCTCCCTTAGTTTATACACTTTCACTTCCCTATTACAGTGGTCCCTCAATAATTGCCCGGCCTGAAAGTCGTCCATTTCCGAAATAGTCCTGTTTTTTCGTCAAAATATTGGCTCGCAAATGGTCCGCTAACTCGCTAATAGTCCTAATAGTTCTTCGACCCGGACGCGTACTAATGCTCTGAGCCGCCTCGGCCTTTCCTTCCCAGCCAGTGTGCCATTGTTTACCAGTGAGAGACGGTCCCCCTCACATGCTCCTACGAAATATTTCATAATATTCCATTGATTTTAGTGCTTGCAAATGCTAAATAAGCTACCATGGCTCCAAATAAAGCTTCTAGTGCCAGCCCTTTGGTAAAGAATGTGAGAAATGCATAATTTATGAAAAAGTTTGTAGAAAAATACAAAGATGGTGGTGGTAGAGTGGAAGCAGTTGTGATAGTGGTTGATGAACATAAGAAAGGAGGATCACTGCAGCAGGCCTGTTGGCCCATGCTCGGCAGGTCCTTTACAATTCATCCCACTAACGAAACATTTTCCCAACCCAGTCCTCAATGCTACCCAAGAAATAAGCTCTGATAACTCTATCCACTCATTTGCAAGTCCCAAATGAGTGGATAGAGTTATCAGAGCTTATTTCCTGGGTAGCATTGAGAACTGGGTTGGGAAAATGTTTTGTTAGTAGGATGAATTGTGTGTGGTGAATGAATTATAAAGGGATGAATTGTAAAGGACCTGCCGAGCATGGGCCAACAGGCCTGCTGCAGTGATCCTCCTTTCTTATGCTCATCAACCACTATCACAACAGCTTCCACTCTACCACCACCATCTTTGTATTCTACAAACTTTTTCATAAATTGTGTGTTTCTCACATTCTTTACCACAGGGCTGGCACTAGAAGCTTTCTTTGGTGGTAGTGATGGTGGTAGAAGGTAGTAGTGATGGTGGTAGAGGGTTCCTTCTTTAGTGATTCAGCGATTCTACCAACTCCTCCAATGTTGTTGGAGTTATATAGGGCTATAAAAACCACCGCCGCCTCAGCTGCTGTTTCACCACCATTATGGACGGCTTACACTCAGTGGCCCTTATATACCCACCAACAACACAACACACCTCTCGTGACATACGTAATGACTTATTTTATTCATTCTAGAGTATATTCCATGTTTCTATGTTATTAATATTGTTTATTATATCATATTAGTTGAATTGTGATAGATAATAAGCCATAGAGTTGATATTAGTGTCATATTCTCCAACAATAAACTTGCCATCCCTCCTTCACACAAACAAATAGCCAATAAGAACATAACAATGGAAGAACACTGCAGGTCTACTGGCCCATACAAGGCAGGTCCTTATCAAAATGACCTCCACCCAAAGCTACCCAAGAATTTACTCCCGTACCCAATGACAAATCAAATTCGGCTCCTCCAACTCGTATATTTGTCCAATCTCTTCTTAAAACTGCCCAAGGTCCCAGCCTCGATCACCCTACTGTATGTAAAGTAAAAGGACACAAGTGCAACTAATGTGACATTTATTGTGGCAACGTTTCGCTCTCCAGGAGCTTTATCAAGCCATTGCAAACAATACATGGACACAGAGGGTATATAAAGGCTCAGAGTGAGGTGTAATACTAGTGAGGTACCATTTCGATGTTCACTAGTGGTAGTAGTAGTAGTGGTAGTGACAAAAGTAATACAATATAGTAGAGCAATTTGTACATGAGTAAAAGGATATAAAAGCTATTACTTGGGTAACATAAAAATAGGTTGGACAAATATAGACTGGAATGAGGCACCTTGTTTCAGTGTTCACTCTCTGTGCTTTGAGTAGTATAACAGTATACGAACCCATCAGCACTTAACAGTGGGAGACGCTCGCCAAAGATTTTCTATACAAAACCAGACAAATACTCAAACGCACTAGAGAAGGGAAGAAACTTCTGTACTTGTTACCAAGCAACCCTAAACCAGCACACATGTATGGTTTACCCAAGACCCATAAACACAATATTCCACTCAAGACCTATCACGTCAGGAATAGGCAGTGCTCCACACAAACTAGCCGGAGTTCTTGCCAAACATCTTTCCTGCCTTCTGGGGACCATCAGCCCCGCTCATCTTAAACACTCAGGTGAACTTCTCAACCGCATCCGTAACCTCTCCATCCGTAACAAGAAACTAAGCAGTTTGGATGTGACTTCCCTCTTCACAAAAGTACCTACCAAAAAAGCCATCGAGGTTCTACGACGTAAAGTCAATCAGGACCTTAATCTTCCTCTACCTCCCGGAGATTTTGTTGACTTAATTGAACTCTGTGTTAATTTCAACTGTTTTTCTTTCAATAACAAGCTCTACAAACAAACCTACGGCATGGGAATGGGGTCCCCCATAAGTGCCGTCCTAGCCAACTTATACATGGAACACCTAGAGTCCGAACACTTCGCCAACATCATCCCTTCAAGCGTCACTTGGTTACGTTACGTGGACGATGTCCTCGTAATAACTCCAAAACGTTTTGATGTACTGGATCTTCAGGCAAGGCTCAACACAGTTGAACCAGCGATCCAGTTTACACTAAAAGAAGAGTCCAATGACAAGCTACCTTTCCTCGACGTCCTCATTCACAAAGTAGACAACCTAAGATTTCAAGTTTATCGGAAACCCACCAATAAAAATGATCTCACACACTTCTATTCCAGTCAAGATACCAAGACCAAAAGAGGCATCATCATCGGGTTTTTCCTAAGAGCATACCGAATTTGTAGTCCTGAGTTTCTTGACAAGGAGTGTACATACATTCACCAAACATTCACTGAGTTACATTTTCCTTCTTATTTTCATCAAAGACTGCAAGAAAAGAGCTCTTCAGATCATAAATTCTCCACCATAAATTCAACACCACTCCCAGCAAAGTTATAATTCTTCCCAACAGCCAGGTTGCAATGAACGTCTCAAAAGTACTTTCACAAGCTAACACCAGAGTCGCCATCGCTTCTAGCACTTCAATAAAGGATATAACCAGGACAAAATCCAAGCACCACGAACCAGTCAATGCAGGAGTTTACACCATACCCTGTGGAGGCTGTGACAAGATTTATGTAGGTAAAACAGCCAGAAACCTCGACACCCACCTCACTGAACACATTTACGCATGTAGGAACGATAACTTGAACAACGCCTGTGTACAACACTGAAATTCCACCAATCATCTCATGAAATTCAGAGACGCCCAATTAGTGATCAAAGAAACTAATTTCCGCAGACGCAAGTGCCTCGAATCAGCACTGATCGCTGTTTCGAATACAATTAAACAAAACAACGGCAGCTTCACCATCTCCGAAGTCTTAGCAAGAATCCTCCTGAAAACAGTAAACCCTGCCATCACATAGTCTCTCCTGTTATACTACTCAAAGCACAGAGAGTGAACACTGAAACAAGCTGCCTCATTCCAGTCTATATTTGTCCAACCTATTTTTATGTTACCCAAGTAATAGCTTTTATATCCTTTTACTCATGTACGAATTAATTGCTCTACCATATTGTATTACTTTTGTCACTACCACTACTACTACCACTAGTGAACATCGAAATGGTACCTCACTAGTATTACACCTCACTCTGAGCCTTTATATACCCTCTGTGTCCATGTATTGTTTGCAATGGCTTGATAAAGCTCCTGGAGAGCGAAACGTTGCCACAATAAATGTCACATTAGTTGCACTTGTGTCCTTTTACTTTACATATTGTCGGTAATTCTACCAACTTTATTACAATCACCCTACTGGTAAGTGTGATGTTAAATAAGAACTTAAGAAAGTAGGAACACTGGAACAGGCCTGCTGGCCCATACTAGGCCGGTCCTTCACAAATCCAACCCACTAACAGAACAAATGCTACCCAAGCAATAAACTCAGGTGCAAGTCTGACTCAAATCCAACCCCTTTCACTCGTGTATTTATCCAACCTAAATTTGAAACTACCCAAGCCATAGCTTTTAGAACATTGGAAAGGAGGAACACTGCAATATGCCTGTTGGCCCATACTAGGCCGGTCCTTCACAAATCCAACCCACTAACAGAACAAATGCTACCCAAGCAATAAACTCAGGTGCAAGTCTGACTCAAATCCAACCCCTTTCACTCGTGTATTTATCCAACCTAAATTTGAAACTACCCAATGTTTTAGCTTCGATCACCCTATTAGACAGACCGTTCCACTCATCAACTACCCCTATGACCAATGTTCATTTATACATTTTATTAGTGCCCTAGAGTCCTTATGGAGGGGAATTCCCCTTCCAAATAACCTCTCTTCCCTCTCTCCTCCTCCCTGTCTTCCATTCATCAACAACAGCCTTCAGTAAAGGTAACTGTCATGTTGAATGTTCATTCTTTTGTGCATGTAAATCTATCTTTTAGGTAAAAAAAAAAAATTGTTGTTGATGCTTCTGGGTGTCTGGAATGAATTAATTGGATTTACATTATTTATTATGGGGAAAATTGATTTGAAAATCGTCCATTTCGATAATAGTCCCACTTCCAGGAACGGATTATGAACGATTACTGAGGGACCACTGTACTTGTTGCCATTTTCCTCTTTTCCCATCTACCTCTTACTCTAACTGTAGCTACAACTAAATAATGATCCGATATATCAGTTGCCGCTCTATAAACATGTACATCCTAGAGCCTACCCATGAACCTTTAATCCACCAATAAATAATCTAAAACTACAGTGGACCCCCGGTTAACGATATTTTTTCACTCCAGAAGTATGTTCAGGTGCCAGTAATGACCGAATTTGTTCCCATAAGAAATACTGTAAAGTAGATTAGTCCATTTCAGACCCCCAAACATACACGTACAAACGCACTTACATAAATACACTTACATAATTGGTCACATTTGGAGGTAATCGTTATGCGGGGGTCCACTGTACTTTCATTACGTGCTATATCAAACCTTGTATATTTAATCCTCTTCTTCATAAAATATGTATTACTTGGCAATATAAACACAAATGCAGTATAATGTGATCCTTTATTGACTACGTTTCGCCCACACAGTGGGCTTTTTCAAGTCACAAACAGAACTACCTGGGGTGGAAGGAACGTGAGTATTTATAGTCCGGCTGAGGTCAGGTGAAGAATGCTGCATATGATGATGTACCGAGTGGGGTTATAGAGTCTAAAAACTTGGGTAGCTTGGAAAGGAGATTGGATAAGTTTGTGAGCAGACCTTCTACAGTGTTCTTATGTGGGATAGCGATGAAGAAGTTTCTTGGCAAGTGGTTCAGCTATGTTATAGAAGCCACTATTCTGGTTGAAGTTGTCGGATATAGAAATAAGTGATGATTCCAGGATTCTTCGGTATTGAGTGTTGTCTTCTGTGGCGATAAGTCTTGAGTTTCTGTAGTTTATCAAGTGGTTGTGTGAATTACGGTGTTGTACGCAGGCATTCCTTGTGTCGTCAGACCTGCTTGCGTATTGGTGTTCTGAAATACGTGTTTGGAGGTCCCTTGATGTTTCGCCCACGTATAACTTGTTGCAGCCATTACAAGGGATTATGTATACCCCTGCAGAGGATGGAGGCTTGTCCTGCCTACTACTGGTGATGTCCTTGATGGTCGTGGTTGTGGAGGTAGATACTTGGAATGATGTTTTGGCAAAGATGTTGGAAACATGTTTGGCAATGGAGTTGGTGGGAAGGACTATGTATCTCTTCTCGGCAGTGTCTTCTCTGGGTGTGTTGAAGATGTTTAATGCTCGCCGTCTGCAGTCTCTGATGAAGTGACGAGGATAGTGGAGTTTAGAAAATATTTGTTCAATTATAGTGCATTCTTCCTCAAGGAGGCCCATATCCTCGGGAATAGGCAGTGCTCCCCACCAGCTCTCAGGAATTCTCGCCAAACACCTCTCTAAACTCTTGGGCACTATCAGTCCAGCACATCTCAAACACTCAGGTGATCTTCTCAATCGCATTCGCAACATCAACATCAGGAACAAGAAACTTTCCAACCTTGACGTGACTTCCCTATTCACCAAAGTACCTACTACACAAGCCATCGATCTCTTGCGCAGGAAAATTGACGATTCACTTGATCTTCCCATTCCAGCCAGCGATTTCATCGACCTTGTTGAACTATGTGTTGGCTTTACGTGTTTCTCTTTCGAAAATCACCTCTTTCAGCAGACTTTTGGACTACCCATGGGTTCGCCACTCAGTGCAGTCCTGGCGAACCTATACATGGAACATCTAGAAGCCGAACGTTTCTCCACCATTATTCCTTCGTCTGTCACCTGGCTCCGTTATGTTGACGACATTCTCCTCATAACTCCTAAACGCTTCAACGTTCAAGCTCTCCAAGACAAGCTCAACCAGGTCGAGCCTTCAATCCAGTTCACACTTGAAGAAGAAGTCGACACACTTCCTTTCCTTGATGTCCTGCTCTGCAAAGCTGACCACGAACTTCGTTTTAAAGTCTATCGAAAACCCACCAACCAAAACGATCTTCTCCACTTCTACTCTCACCACGACACCAAAACCAAACGTGGTGTAGTTATAGGCTTCTTCCTGCGTGCACTCAGAATCTGCAGCAACGAGTTCCTTGAGGAAGAATGCACTATAATTGAACAAATATTTTCTAAACTCCACTATCCTCGTCACTTCATCAGAGACTGCAGACGGCGAGCATTAAACATCTTCAACACACCCAGAGAAGACACTGCCGAGAAGAGATACATAGTCCTTCCCACCAACTCCATTGCCAAACATGTTTCCAACATCTTTGCCAAAACATCATTCCAAGTATCTACCTCCACAACCACGACCATCAAGGACATCACCAGTAGTAGGCAGGACAAGCCTCCATCCTCTGCAGGGGTATACATAATCCCTTGTAATGGCTGCAACAAGTTATACGTGGGCGAAACATCAAGGGACCTCCAAACACGTATTTCAGAACACCAATACGCAAGCAGGTCTGACGACACAAGGAATGCCTGCGTACAACACCGTAATTCACACAACCAATTGATAAACTACAGAAACTCAAGACTTATCGCCACAGAAGACAACACTCAATACCGAAGAATCCTGGAATCATCACTTATTTCTATATCCGACAACTTCAACCAGAATAGTGGCTTCTATAACATAGCTGAACCACTTGCCAAGAAACTTCTTCATCGCTATCCCACATAAGAACACTGTAGAAGGTCTGCTCACAAACTTATCCAATCTCCTTTCCAAGCTACCCAAGTTTTTAGACTCTATAACCCCACTCGGTACATCATCATATGCAGCATTCTTCACCTGACCTCAGCCGGACTATAAATACTCGCGTTCCTTCCACCCCAGGTAGTTCTGTTTGTGACTTGAAAAAGCCCACTGTGTGGGCGAAACGTAGTCAATAAAGGATCACATTATACTGCATTTGTGTTTATATTGCCATTGTGTCGGTATTTTATACCATTTATTTCCATATGTATTACTTATTACCAAACCTCTTTCTATACATAGCTCAATTAAAGGCTCCCCACTTTCATTTACCCCTGGCACCCCAAATTTACTTACTACTCCCTCCACAAAATTTTTACCCACTTTAGCATTGAAATCCCCAACCACCAGTACTCTCACTTGGTTCAAAACTCCCCACGCATTCACTCAACATTTCCCAAAATCTCTCTCTCTCCTCTATACTTCTCTCTTCTCCAGGTGCATTTACGCTTACTATAACCCACTTTTCACATCCAACCTTTATTTTACTCCACATAATCCTTGAATTAATACATTTATAGTCCCTCTTTTCCTGCCATAGCTTATCCTTCAACATTATTGCTACTCCTTCTTTAGCTCTAACTATTTGAAACCCCTGACCTAATCCCATTTATTCCTCTCCACTAAAACTCTCCCACCCCCATGATTAATAAATTCAAATTTTTTATATCTTTATACAGTTGAACCCCGAGTTTTGGCTGCCCTGAGTATCGGCCATTTCGAGTTTAGACCACTTTTTTTTGGGCTAAATTTTGGCCCCGAGTTTTGGCCTGTGCCCCATGTTTCGGCAGGTGTACCAGACCCGTCCGCCTGCCTGCACCAGTGTAGCTTTGTTTATCCTTGAGTGAACATTACCCTGCACGCTCATCCAAACATTTCACAATAAATTCATTGTGTTTAGTGCTTGTTTATTAATTTATGATTGTGACTGAAATAAGCCACCATGGGCCCAAAGAAAGTTCCTAGTGGCACCCTTTTGGTAAAGAAAGTGAGAAACGCCATAGAAGTGAAGGAGATAGTACAAAAATACAAGAGTGGCATACATCTGGGCGAGCTTGCCAGGATGTTCGGCAAAAACAACTCAACAATCACTTCTATCCTGGCAAAGAGAAAAGAACTCAAGGAAGCTGATGTTGCGGAAGATGCTGACATGTTAACCAGAAATAGATCTCAAACAGTCGAAGAGGTTTAGAAGTTGTTTGTGGTATGGATCAACAATAAACAGTTAGCAGGTGATAGTGTTTCGGAGTAGATCATTTGTGAAAAGGCAAGGCAGTTGCATACTGATCTTGTAAAGAAAATGCCTCAAACCAGTGCTGATGTTAGTGAATTTAAGGCCACCAGAGGCTGGTTTGACAGAATTAAGAAGCATAGTGGCATACACAGTGTGATAAGGCATGGTGAGGCAGCAAGTTCAGACAAACATGCGGCTTAAAACCTCATGAGTGAATTTAAGAGGCACGTAGCAACTGAAAAATTCAAACCCCAACAAGTGTTCAATTGTGATGAAACAGGCCTCTTTTGGAAGAAAATGACAGAGGACTTACATTACTCAGGAGGAAAAGGCACTGCCAGGACACAAGCCTATGAAAGACAGGTTAACTCTTTTGTTCTGTGCTAATGCTAGGGGGAATTTTCAAGTGAAGCCTTTACTGGTTTACCACTCAGAAAATCCCAGCGTGTTCAAGAAAAACAATGCCATCAAAAGTAAACTGTGTGTGTTGTGGAAAGCTATTTATAAGGCATGGGTCACGAGGCAAATTTTCAAAATGGGTCCATGAAGTGTTTGGCCCCAGTGTTAACAAATACCTACTGGAAAATATATTGCCACTCAAGTGCCTCTTGGTAATGGACAGTGCTCTGGCTCATCCTCCAAACTTGGTAGATCTCTTGTCTAGGGACTTCAGTTTTATGACAGTGAAGTTCCTGCCTCCTAACACCACTCCTCTCCTCCAGCCCATGGACCAGCAGGTCATTTCTTACTTCAAAAAACTACACAAAAGCAGCGTTTGAAAGGTGTTCTGAAATGACCTCGGACACTGAATTGACCCTAAGAGAGTTCTGGAGGAATCACTTCAATATCTACAACTGCATAAGCCTTATAGGTAAGACTTGGGAGGGAGTGACTTCCAGGACTTTGAACTCTGCTTGGAGACAAGCGTAGCCACAATGTGTCCTCCAGAGGGATTTTGAAGGGTTTGAAGCTGACCCTAACCCTGCCGACCCTCTGTCTGTTGTGGAAGATATTTTGGCACTGGGCAAGTCCATGAGGTTGGAGTTTAGTGGCAAGGATGTGGAAAAGTTGGTGGACGACCACAGGAAAGCGCTAACCACTGAAGAGCTGCAAGAGCTTCAACTCGAAGAGCAACAGACTGAGGCTGAGGAATTTGCTTCAGAGGAAGAGGAAGAGGGAGTGAAGGAGGTGCCTTCTTCGGAGATTAAAGAGATTTGTGCAATGAGGACTAGGGTGCAAGCTTTTGTAGAGAAATACCACCCTGACTAAGCTGAAACAAGCCACATCTGCAATATGTTCAGAGACAAAACCTTGTCCCACTTCTGGCAAATCTTAGAGATGCCAGAAACAGAGCACTCTTGACAGTTATTTTGTGCAACAGGGGTCCAGTGACTCAAGCTGGTCCTAGTGGCACTAAAAGACAAAGAAGGAAGTAACCCCAGATAAGGGCTTGTTACTTAAAGTCTTTATGGAAGGGGATTCCCATTCCAAACAATAAGTCCTCTCTCTCTCCTCCTCCCCATCTTCCAGATGCCAGCAAGACTCTTCAATAAAAGTACGTAAATGTGATTTTAAATGTTTTTTTAAATGTTTATGTATTGTATTATTCATTTAAGTACTATATGTGTGTTTTAAGTACTATATGTTAGTAAAGTACTATATGTTAAACAATAGTTATTCTTTAAAACGTGCATTTTTTGTGAATATTTTTGTGGGTCTAGAATGGATGAATTGTATTTACATTTTTTCTTATGGAAAATATCGCTTTGACTTTAGGCCATTTTGAGTGTAGGCCTAGCTCCTGAAACAGATTACGGCCGAAACTCGGGGTTCCACTGTACTTACTAGTGTCTACCAGTAACCATAATTAAGTGTGTGCGCGCAGACAAATATGTGGGATGGTGAAGATGTCTGACAACAGGGTGGCACAGAGGCTTCTGATGACGCCAGGAGTTAATCCATTTATTGCGTTATGCATCACAAAGAAATAAAAATGCTTATACAAGCTTTCACAGCAATTTTTAAAGAAAAGTCCATGTGGTTTTTAGACTGTACTTGTTTACCTAATAACAATTACAGAAAAAAATTGAAATTAAGATTCTGTACAATATTTTTATATGAAAATATTCTGATCTAGACAGGTCAAATGAGGTCAAAAGTATTCCAAGAACACAATTCTTATATTATAAAACAATTACAGTGCATGTATTGGAAAGCGATGTATACGTTAAAAAAAATTTCTATTTAATCCTCAAATACTATACACTATTAATTTTAAGTAAAAATAAATTCTTACAAACAGAACATACAAAAAACTGTATTTACAGTAGTATCTTCATTCTTTTGCCTATATCATCATACCCTCAGTAAAAATAAATTCATACAAACATCACAAACAAAAAAAATTGCACATTCTTTCATCTAGGATGAATGTACTATTATACTGTATTAAAAAAAAGTGCTAAACCCACATGGGTCCTACAGCACTTTTCTAAGATTAATAAATTAGCAATTTACTAAACATTTCTATATACAGTAGAACCTCAAATATCAAACTACTCCCAACTCAACCAATTATTTAAGTGTATTTTTGTAAGTGCTTTTATAAGTGTATTTTTGAGGGTCTGAAATGAACTAATCTAATTTACATTATTCCTGATGAGAATAAATTCATTCGGTAACGGCACTCGAACAGCTGTCTAGAACGAAGATGTTCAATATCTGAGGTTCCACTATTTTTTTGTGAAATACAGTGGACCCCCAACCAACGAAGGCATCGTCTAATGAAAAAAAATCGCCTAATGAAGCATTTTACCATAAAATTTTTGGCCTGACCAACGATGAAAAACTTGACTAACAACATTCGTCCCGAACGTGTCGACCTGTCTGTCCAGACTGAGCGCACCTCAGCTGCCCTACCTTCAGCTAGTGTGCTATTGTTTACAAGCCAAGGTGGACAGTTTCACACATACATGTAATATATTTAGCATTATTCCATTGTTTTTAGTGCTTGTAACTGCTAAATAAGCCACCTTGGGCCCAAAGAAAGCTTCTAGTGTCAACCCTGAGGTAAAAAGGGTGAGAAATATTATTGTACCACAGTCAGCTTCTGCTGTACCATGGTCAGCTGCTGCTGTTGCTCCACCACCATCAGCTGCTGCTGTACCATCGTCAGCTGCTGCTGTTGCTGCACCATCGTCAGCTGCTGCTGTACCACCGTCAGCTGCTCCTGTACCACCATCAGCTGCTCCTGTACCACCGTCAGCTGCTCCTGTACCACCGTCAGCTGCTCCTGTACCACCGTCAGCTGCTCCTGTACCACCGTCAGCTGCTCCTGTACCACCGTCAGCTGCTCCTGTACCACCATCAGCTGCTCCTGTACCACCATCAGCTGCTCCTGTATCACGGTCAGCTGCTGTTGTTGCTGCACCACAGTCAGCTGCTGTTGCACCACGGTCAGCAGCTGCTGCTGCTGCACCACCGTCAGCTGCTGCTGTACTGCCAGCTGTACCACTGTACCGTCAGCTCCTGCTGTACCACGGTCAGCTGCTGCTGCTGCAGCACCACCATCAGCTATACTACTCGAAGATATGAAGAGTGTTGTTGGTATGGCTTAACAAGAAACAATTACCAAGAAACAATTAACACCAGAGGGCAAGCCATCCAGGATAACACAAGAAAGTGCATCATCGAGGACTAACTTATTTCCATTGAGGTCCTTAATCTTGTCCCCCAGAATGTGATTCACACCCAGGTGAACAGGAAAAAATGCCTGGAACTAGTGCTCATACTGGAGAATTTAAGACCAGCAACAGTTGGTTTGAGAGATTTAAGAATCGTAGTGGCTGAAAAATTTCAACCCCAACAAGTGTTCAATTGTGACAAAACAGGCCTGCTCTGGAAGAAAATGCCAAACAGGACATACATTATTCAGGAGGAAAAGGCACTCCCAGGAAACAAGCCTATGAAAGACAGGCTAACTCTCATGTTTTGTTGTAATGCTAGTGGGGATTGCAAAGTGAAGCCTTTACTCATGTATCACTCTGAAAATCCTAGTGTGTTCAAGAAAAACTCATTACTCATCAATACTATTCAATAACGTTACATACCTAAGTGTCATTTATTCTTCATTTAGTATTTATTGTGCATGAATCCTTATCTTTCCGTGTAGGAAAATGTATATTTCATGTGAAAAAAAAAATTCATACTTTTGGCTGTCTGGAACAGATTAATTGGATTTCCATTCTTTCTTATTGGGAAAATTAAATTGGTTAACGATACATTTGCCGAAAGATATTAAGTCCTCTCTCCCTGCTCCGTAAGCTTTATCATACCTCATCTTAAAGCTATGTATGGTTCCTGCCTCCACTACATCACTTGCTAGACTATTCCACTTCCTGACTATTCTATGACTGAAGAAATACTTCCTAACGTCCCTTTTTAATCATCTGAATTTTCAACTTTCAAGTATGACCCCTTATTTCTGTGCCCCCTCTCTGGAACATCCCGTCTGTCCACTATGTGTATTCCATGCAGTATTTTGTAACATCGTTATTACATCTCTGCTAACCCTCCTGTCCTCCAGCGTTGTCAGGCCGATTTCCCTTAACCTTTCTTCGAAGGACATTACCCTTAGCCTGGAACTAACCTTGTCACAAACCTTTGCACCTTCTCTAATTTCTTGATATGCTTGACAAGATGTGGGTTCCAAATTGGTCCTGCATACTCCAGTATGGGCCTGACGTACACGGTGTACAGTGTCTTGAACGATTCCTCACTAAGGTATCGGAACGCCATTCTCAGGTTTGCCAGGCCGCCATATGCTGCAGCAGTTATCAGGTTGGTTCGTTGGTTGGTGAGCGCATGTAGGCATGTGTGATGTAAGTAGCGATAGTGTGTGAGAGTGTGAGAGTGAGAGAGAGAGAGAGAGAGAGAGAGAGAGAGAGAGAGAGAGAGAGAGAGAGAGAGAGAGAGAGAGAGAGAGAGAGAGAGAGAGAGAGAGAGAGAGAGAGAGAGAGAGAGAAAGAGAGAGAGAGAGA
>NC_091362.1:11758481-11760981 GCF_038502225.1 Cherax quadricarinatus | reverse complement strand
GACAGGACTCCATGAAAATTTTGCAAGAATTGCTGGCTACACCTTCATGGATGAGAAGAGACAGGGCAAGGGCAAGGAGGTGGTGTTGCTTGTGTGCTTCTCTAAAAGTGTTCATGCCTGTTACTATAGATGTTGCCACCCCTCAGCACATCTTGAAATGATGTTCTTCAAGCTCTGTATAAATGACTTCAGTACTTCTCTCTGTACTAGCATATGCAATGTACAGACTTCTCAGTGGCAACACGCAGACCCTATCAACTTCCTCTAATGGAAAATATTGACTCCCTTCTGCTGCCACAACACAAACTGTCAACATATTATAATTGTCGGTGACCCTCAACCAGCCAATTCTTATACAGAGGGACTTTGATGACCTTTCTTCTGCAGTGTTTGACATGAGAAACTTTGTTGATTTCCTCACTCATATCTCTGGGCTTCCTCCCTTGACCCTCAGTAGGTGAGTGATCTGGGTAGAAGGCATAGTCACTTGTCAACCCCTCCCTCTACGTTGGATCAGCCTGACCACAAGGCTGTTTTTTACCACAACCCTAAGATTCCCAACAGAACGTGAGGTGAGGGAGTCCACACGCACAAACCCTGGCTATGGGAAAGAGGTAACTTGGCCAGTCCTTTGCTCTGAGCGCCCTCGCCACCACCGAATACCTGGAATGCTCTTCTCCTCCAGGGGATGTTGACAACCAAGGAAAGCCTTCACTGGACACATCCTTAATCTGGGTAACAAGAACACATTCCTCACCGGGCAATATGGTGACAGTTTTCCTACAGATCAGCCTTTGGTTTGGCTTTCTGTAGAGAGGCTGCCACTGCTAAGTACAAAAGTGCATGGCGAAGGTATAAGAGATCCTACTACCTCCAATAACATAACTTGCACATGCAAGCCTGTAGGCAATATGGGTGGTTCCAGGGCCATTACATGTGGAGGTGCAACACTAAAAGAAAGTTAGCCATCAGGTAGGGTAGGCTCTGACCTGGTGGTCCTGGTCAAGGAACAGTCAAGGTTATCTGCCTGATGAACTTATTCCACTTCTAACCGGGACAGGATGGGACCACCTTCTACTAGTAGTTCAAGAGAAGGCGGACTCTTTGCTGAACACTTTGGTTACTCAAAATGGCAAGTTCCTCATCCAGGCCAAGGACCTTGGCTAGCCTACAAGGAACTGGTGTCCCAAAACTGGGTCAGTGGTGACAATAAGGCAAGGAGGAGGCATTTCCTCTTATCACTTGACCCTACAAAGGCTGTGGGCCCAATACAAGTTGAGCCCCTAAAGATGCTGAGAAGGATGCAGGACCAGCTGGGAGCCAGCCCACCCTAACTCGCATCTTCAGCACTGCCTAGTACAGTGTATGGCCCTCTCCATGGAGAGGCAAATGTAGTTCCCTGTTCACAAAAAGAAGAGCAGAGCAGAAATCAGCAACTACAGACCAGTGTCACCCTGTCAATCACTTGGTAAGATCCTCGACAAATTGATTCCCAAGAGAACAACAGATTGACCTACCACTACCACTTTGTGATCCGCCAACATGGCTTCAAGGGAGGTTACCCTCCTGGCTGCTGATCTGTTGCTACCTCTCCGCTAATGGCAACCAGTCACTGGATGAATCCAAAAGTCAGCCGTGTGGTAGCACTGACATTGGCTACGCTGTCGACCGGTGTGGCAACCAGGGGCTCTTAAGGCACTTCAAGGACTGGGAACGGTGCCTACGCTTATGTCCTTCAGTTGATTACCTCAGGTAGATCCTTGCGTAAGTCTCAATGGAAACGGAATCCAGGGCCCAAGGCATCCTCTATTAAAGTTGTTGCCCAGCTGCCGCTGGGTCCACTTGTTATGGAATGTCTAAGCTTCAACCACTGATCTCAATCCCAGAATCCACATGCATATGCAGACGACCTGTACACTGAACATCCACTATCCGCAGAAGAAATGCCAGCTGCTCTAGTTACATCAATCACCAGCCTGAGGAGCTATATCAGCTTGGTGAAATAGGATGGTGCCCACATCCGTACCTGGAGGTGCCCATGGGATGGAATCGGGGCCTCCTTAGGCATCCATATGTAATGCTGGCGCAGTAGTAAGGATGAAATGGGAGGATGTTGGCACCCTGAGGAATAGTTGATATCCTGGGGTGCTCTGACTTCACTAACCACAATATCCATGTTGTAAATCTTGCACAAGGCAGCCAGGAAGCTTACAGCACTTCACGATCTCCAGATCTGCTTGACAAGTAGGGGTTGCAAGATCCTGCACGGAGGCACAAGTACGCCACACCTTGCATGCTCCAACTCTTGGTTTGCCTGCCCCCTCCTCAACCCGGCGATCAAAGCTGGACAGAGTAGAGAACTGAGCCAAGACGCTCAATTTCTCGCTGACCTATCCTGGATAGATCTACCAGCAGAGCTTCAACATAGGAGGGATGTGGTGGCCTTACTGTTAGCAAAGGCCAATTATTGTCAAAATACAACACTTGATCCACCAGGACA
>NC_091362.1:11495981-11755981 GCF_038502225.1 Cherax quadricarinatus | reverse complement strand
CAGAGCAAGACGCCTCATCTCTCGCCTCTGGACCCATCCTGATAGATCTGGCTCATCAGCAGAGCCTTTCCAACATAGGGAGGGATGGGGTGGGTATCCTTACTGTTATGTGCTGAAGGCCAATATTGTCAAAATACCTCACACTTTTGGATCCACTTCGAGGACAGCCTGAAACAAGCTTTTATGCCACAAGACGGGCAGAGCAGCAACTTCACTCTGGCTGTACCCTTCTCCAGAACATCACTCCATCTGAGATCATACATACCCAGGATGAACTCGAGTATGGAAATACATTCGCAGACAGCATAATGATGTCAACCCGAGATAACAGCCTAGTTGATCAAATGAAAAATGCTGGGCCCACAGATGGTTCCCCAACTTCATCCTGTTCCCTACTTGTATGTCTCATAACAATAAAAATAAGCTTTCAAATGAGCTGATGTAGGTAATCTCCTTAGCTTGCCACAAATAAATTAGGAATCCCCAATCCTGTAAATAGCTGTCAGACGCTTAGGATCCTTAACCTTAGCCAAACCCTGTAAAAAAAAAAAAAAAAAAAAAAAGGTGAGGAGAGAGGAGAGAGAGGAGAGAGGAGAGGAGAGGAGAGAGAGAGAGAGGAGAGAGAGAGAGAGGAGAGAGAGGAGAGAGGAGAGGAGAGAGGAGAGAGAGATAGAGAGAGAGAGGAGGAGATAGGAGGAGGAGGAGAGAGAGAGGAGAGAGAGGAGAGAGAGAGAGGAGAGAGAGGAGAGAGAGAGAGGAGAGAGAGAGAGGAGAGAGAGAGAGGAGAGAGAGAGAGGAGAGAGAGAGAGGAGAGAGAGAGAGGAGAGAGAGAGAGGAGAGAGAGAGGAGAGAGAGAGAGAGAGAGAGAGGAGAGAGAGAGAGAGGAGAGAGGAGAGAGAGAGAGGAGAGAGAGGAGAGAGGAGAGAGAGAGGAGGAGAGAGAGGAGGAGAGGAGAGAGAGAGAGAGGAGAGAGAGAGGAGAGAGAGAGGAGAGAGAGAGAGAGGAGAGAGGAGAGAGAGAGGATAGAGAGAGGAGAAAGGAGAGAGGAGGAGAGAGAGAGGAGAGAGAGAGGAGAGAGAGAGGAGAGAGAGAGAGGAGAGAGAGAGAGGAGAGAGAGAGAGGAGAGAGAGAGAGGAGAGAGAGGAGAGAGAGAGAGAGGAGAGAGAGAGAGAGAGGAGAGGAGCGGAGAGGAGAGAGAGAGAGGAGAGAGAGAGAGGAGAGAGAGGAGGAGAGGAGGAGACGGAGCGGAGAGAGAGGAGAGGAGAGAGGAGAGAGAGAGGAGAGAGATGAGAGAGAGGTGAGAGAGAGGAGAGAGAGAGAGAGAGAGGAGAGAGAGAGAGGAGAGAGAGAGGAGAGAGAGAGGAGAGAGAGAGGAGAGAGAGAGGAGAGAGAGAGGAGAGAGAGAGAGAGAGAGGAGAGAGAGAGATACCACCACCCACCCTCTCTCTCCTGTGAACTTAATTGCAAACCTACAAGCCTCCTCTGGAGATGACTTCACATCGCAAAATAGCAAGAATATCTATGCTATCTGGCTATTATCCCAGTAGTTACTGCAGTGTTTGTGGGTATACCACAAGGGACAAAATTTTTCTTAGATGTAAGGAACCTACTTGTTTCAACTACTGCCACACAGATTGCATTCCAGAAGAATTTTGTTGCAGCCAGGTTGAAAATTTCAGAAAATTGAAGGATATCCATAATCCTGCGGTATATGTGGATACAAGCCTGGAGCTACAGGAGGAAGGTTCAGAAGTCCTACCTCAGGGACTTCTGTCCAAAGATCAAGACTGCCCTTTTGGGCTGTGTTGTAAAGTTGCAGCTAAGATAATCCATCACAGGGAAGCACTTTATGAGCTCCTCAAATCATTAGATAACCTACAAGCTATTGTAGAAGGTCAGTGCAAGCCTACATCAAGTGACGTAAGCTGCTCAGCTGATGGTGACACTATTGACAAAGACTGGAAGTCCCACACTGAGCTTAACTCAGGGGTAAATAACTGGTGGAATTCTGTCATTGCTAAGGTCCCACAGACTGACAAAGTTCAAAACACTACCTTTGGGAATTCTAACACAATTCCTCTGACCACCACAGAGGGAACAAATCCTCTTCCCAGCAATGAAGGAAACCTTGGATCTGTTAATTCTCCTACAACTGACATCTCTGCTTCAGCCACTGCCAGTCCACTAGACAGTGCACATACCATCTCTGATCCTACACCTGTCAGCACACCTGCTGACACTATTCCAGAATCTGGCAGCAGTTCTTCATCGGCAAGTTCTGAGTCAGGAGTTTATCCACCAGAGATTCGTTCAGTTAATAATCAGGGAACTATCACTGCACCTGATCACCTACTGCGCCAAAGTACAAACAGCAGGGACACAGCTGTCAGAACTGGTAGAGGACAGGGTAGAGGACGTGGAAGAGGACGTGGAGAAGGAAGACATCTACAGCCGTCTCACCCTCCACTAACACAGTTCCAGTGGCAGAACCTGAGGACAAATCTGCAAAACACAAGAAGTGCAACAAATCATAGTCCACCCTCCCAGGCACCTAGGCTGTGCTCTCACTGTCACTGGAAGGGGCACACCGCCAACAGCTGCCTGCGAGATACCAGTGCAATTACTGCTACAAGAAAGGACATCAGGAGAACCAGTGTCAGAAGAAAAAGGAACTTGACAGACAGGACCACCTGTTGAGAGACCTGTTCTCAGAACAAACCAGCAGGATCTCTGAAATGGTGAACACACTCACATGTCACCCACTCAGCTACTCCTATCTCAGCCCAGCAGGTGGTGTTGTGCCTTATACAAGACCACAGACCTACATCACTGCAGCTGCCTCAGTACCCTACCTCTCTCAAGGGCAGGCACCTTACATGCCCTACATGCCCATCACCTCAAGCTGACCACATCATGAGGAGCCAGTCTATCAGCATCCTGTCAGCTAACATTAGAGGTTTCATTACTAATGTTGGAAAGCTCACACACAGTTTTGTGAACACTCGACGTCCCGACATGATAGCTGTTGTTGAAACATTTTTGGATGACAGGACTCCAGAAAATTTTGCAAGAATTGCTGGCTACACTTCATGGATGAGAAGAGACAGACAAGGGCAAGGAGGAGGTGTTGCTGTGTGCTTCTCTAAAAGTGTTCATGCCCAGCACATTGATGTTGCCACCCCTACTCATCTTGAAATGATGTTCTTCAAGCTCTGCATAAACACTAGTACCTCTGTACTAGCATGTGCAATGTACAGACCTCAGTGGCAACATGCAGACCCCATCAACTTCCTAATGGAAAATATTGACTCCCTTCTGCTACAACACAACTGTCAACATATCATAATTGTTGGTGACCTCAACCAACACCTTATACAGAGGGACTTTGATGACCTTCTTGCAGTATTTGACATGAGAAACTTTGTTGATTTCCCTACTCACATCTCTGGCTCCTCCCTTGATCCAGTAGTGAGTGATCTGGCAGAAGGTATAGTCACCTGTCAACCCTTCGGCTACAATGGATCGTCTGACCACAAGGCTGTTTTTACAACACTTAAGATCCCAACAGAACGAGGTGAGGAGTCCACACGCACAACCTGGCTATGGGAAAGAGGTAATTGGCCAGCTCTTTGCTCTGAGCTCGCCACCACTGATTGGAATGCTCTTCTCCAAGGGAATGTTGACAACCAAGTGAAAGCCTTCACTGGACACATCCTTAATCTACAACAAGAACACATTTCTCACCGGCAATATGTGATGAAGCCTACAGATCAGCCTTGGTTTGGCTTTCATTGTAGAGAGACTGCTACTGCTAAGTACAAAGCATGGCGAAGGCATAAGAGACATCCTACCACCTATAACAGGAACTTGCACAGGCAAGCCTGTAGGCATATGGGTGACGTTCACAAGTGGGCCATCGCTAAATGGGAGGTAGACACTAAAAGAAAGCTACCATCAGGTAGGGTAGGCTCCAAAGCCTGGTGGTCCCTGGTCAAGGATAGACAAGGTTATCTGCCTGATAAACTCATTCCACCTCTAAATTGACAGGATGGGACCACCTCTACTAGTAGTCATGAGAAGGCGGACCTCTTTGCTGAACACTTTGCTACCAAAATGCAAGTTCCTGATCCAGCAAGGGACCCTCCTTGGCTAGCTGCAAGAACTGTGTCAAAACTGTCAGTGGTGACAATAAGGCAGGAGGAGGTGCATTTCCTTCTTAAATTGCTTGACCAAGAAAAGGCTGTGGGCCCAGACAAGTTGAGCCCAAGATTGCTGAGAAGATGTGCAGACCAGCTAGCAGCACCTCTAACTCGCATCTTTCAGCACTGCCTAGTACAGTGTAAATGGCCCTCTCTATGGAAAGAGGCAAATGTAGTCCCTGTTCACAAAAACAAGAGCAGAGCAGAAATCAGCAACTACAGACCAGTGTCAATCACTGGTAAGATCCTTGAGACAATAATCTCAAGACAAATGACAGTTTTTTTTTTTAGACTACCACTCACTAGTTTGTGACCGTCAATATGGCTTCAGGAAAGGTTACTCTGCTGCTGATCTGTTGTTAAACCTCTCCACTAAGTGGCACCAGTCACTGGATGAATCCAAAGTCAGTTGTGTGGTAGCACTGAACATTGCTGGCACTTTCGACCGGGTGTGGCACCAGGGCCTCTTAGAAAAACTTCAAGCACTGGGAATTGCAGGCTCTATGCTATGTCTCCTCAGTGATTACCTTCATGGTAGATCTCTAAGTGTAGTTCACAATGGAACGGAATCAGCAAGGCATCCTATTGGGGCAAGTGTTCCAAAAGGAAGCGTGCTGGGACCATTGTTATGGAATGTCTACTTCAACGACCTTCATCTCATCCCAGAATCACATGCATATGCAGACGACTGTACACTGACATTCACTTATCCAAGAGAAGAAATGCCAGCTGCTCTAAGGTACATCAATCACCAGCTAAGAGCTATATCACCTTGGGGAAATAGATGGCAATTAACATTTGCACCTGAGAAAACGCAAATGATGATCGTCTCTAGGCACCATAATGGCAATGCTGGTGCAATAGCAAGGATGAATGGGAGGGTGTTGGCACCTGGAGAAGAAGTTGGTATCCTTGGGGTGAAATTTGACTCCAAAACTAACCATGAAGAACCATGTTGTAAATCTTGCAAACAAGGCAGCCAGGAAGCTGACAGCACTTCGCTGTATCTCGCATCTGCTTGACAGTAGGGGTTGCAAGATTCTGTACGAGGCACAAGTACGCTCACACCTTGGGTATGCTCCACTTTCTTGGTTTGCCTGCCCCCCTCTCATCTGCGACTGCTTGACAGATTAGAGAACAGAGCAAGAAGTCTCATCTCTTGCCTGGACCCATCCTAGATAGATCTGTCATTTCACAGCAGAGCCTTCAACACAGGAGGGATGTGGGTGGCCTTACTGTTATGTACAAGGCCAATATTGTCAAAGTACCACACTTGGATCCACTTCGAGGACAGTGTGAAACAAGCTTTTATGCCACAAGACGGGCAGAAAGCAGCAACTTCACTCTGGCTGTACCCTTCTCCAGAACATCACTCCATCTGAGATCATATATACCCAGGATGACTCGAGTATGGAACACATTCGTACAGCATAATGATGTCAACGAGATAAAGTCAGTTGATCAAATGAAAATGCTGGCCCACAGATGGCTCCAACTTCATCCTGTTCCCTACTTGTATGTCTCATAACAATAAAAATGCTTTTAAATGAGCTGATGTAGTTAACAGCTCTTAGCTTGCCAATAAAGTTAGGAATCCTTAACCTGTAAATAGCTTGTCAGTAAAGCTAGGGATCCTTAACCAAACCTTGTCAAACCCTGTGTAAAAAAAAAAAAATAGTAGGGATAACTCAGTTACAGTCCCAGACTTTTGCTTAGCAGATTACAATGGGCTTAGAGAACACTTATCTGTTGACTGGGGCAACGAAGAGAGCAATCAATGTAAGAGTTTTCTAAACACTATACATGCTGCCCAAAGAACGTTTATCCTGTACAGTGGACCCCCGGTTAACGATATTTTTTCACTCCAGAAGCATGTTCAGGTGCCAGTACTGACCGAATTTGTTCCCATAAGGAATATTGTGAAGTAGATTAGTCCATTTCAGACCCCCAAACATACACGTACAAACGCACTTACATAAATACACTTACATAATTGGTCGCATTCGGAGGTGATCGTTATGCAGGGGTCCACTGTATAAAGAAATTAGATCGAATAGAAATGACCCAAAATGGATGAATTGGCTCAAATATCTTTTAGGGCAAAAGAAAGGAATTTATAGGCACAAAAAGAGGTGAGGGTCATTTTGTGAATCAACATGTTGGAATTAAGAGGGATGTTAAAAATGGGATAAGAAAAGCTAAACAGGACTACAAAATTAGAGTTGCTAGGGATTCGAAAACTAATCCAAAAGTTATTTTCCAAGTTTATAGAACAAAAGTTAGAGATAAGATAGGTCCCCTTAAAAATAACTCTGGGCATCTTACTCACACGGAGATTAAAATGTGCTCACTTTTAATTATTTTCTCTGTTTTCACACAGGAAAACACTAACGATATCCCAGTAATTAATTTTTATATGGGCCTGAAGAAGATACATTATGTAATACCACAGTCACTTGCAAAATTATTATGAAACAGAGACCAACTGCAACAAAATAAATTGCCAGGTCCTGATGACCTTTTTTCAAAGGTTCTTAAGGAATGCAAAATGGAACTATGAACCATTAACTAATATTTTTAATTTATCTCTTCAAACAGGTGTAGTGTCTGATATGTGGAAGATGGCTAATGTAATTCCTATTTTTAAAGCAGGGTACAAGTCGTTACAATCAAATTACCATCCAATAAGCCTGACCTCAACTGTAGGCAAATTACTAGAGTCAATTATAGCTGGTATTATAAGATGCCATCTGGATAAGCATAATTTGATTAATGATACTCAGCATGGATTCACAAGGGGCTGTTTCTGCCTAACTAATTTATTAACCTTCTTCAGTAAAGCTTTCGAGGACGCTGATCAAGATAAAGAATTCGATATTGTTTATTTAGATTTTAGCAAGGCTTTTGACAAGAGTACCCCACCAAAGACTGTTCAAGAAAGTGGTAGCTCGTGGCATTGGGGGTTAAAGTGCTGTCATGGATCGAGTCATGGCTCACAAACAGGAAGCAGTGTGCGCGCTTAAATGGGATTAAATCCGAGTGGGGATCTGTAACAAGTGGCATTCCACAGGGATCAGTCTTAGACCCAGTGTTGTTTATAATATATATCAATGACCTTGATGCGGGAATTACTAGTGATACGAGCAAATTCACTGATGACACAAAGTTAGGTAGGATAATTGATTTAAACGTAGATGTCATGGAACTTCAGGAGGATTTAGACAAACTCTATTCTTGGTCAGAAAAGTGGCAGATGCAGTTCAATGTAGACAAAGGCAAGGTTCTGAAGCTCGGGAGTGTTCATAACCCTAGCACTTGTAATTTAAATAACATAGAACTTAGCCATACAGATAGTGAAAAAGACTTGGGGGTTATGGTAAGCAGCAACCTTAAACCAAGATAGCAATGCCTAAGCATACGTAATAAGGTAAACATTACTGGGATTTATATCAAGAAGTGTAAGCAACAGAAGTCCAGAGGTTATACTACAGTTTTATACATCATTAGTACGGCCTCACCTAGATTATGCAGCTCAGTTCTGGTCTCTGTATTACAGAATAGATATTAATTCGTTACATAACATTCAGCAAAGAATGACAAAATTAATTCATAGCATTAGAAATCTTCCGTATGAAGAAAGATTGAAGGCCCTTAAATTACATTCACTTTTAAGACGAAGAATGAGGGAAGACTTGATCGAGGTACACAAGTGGTGACCTGTACTTAACTCTGTGCAGACGTGTCTTGTGTGCTCTCTGTGGACTGAACTAAGATGCCCTCCATCAAGCAACTTTACCAGCAGCTTGAGGAGGAATTGAGGATAGCGAAGATAGAGATATGGTGATTGACTGAGGAAAACAAGAGGATTCGTAGTAGTTCTCCGGATAATACAGCCAAGAAGGGAACCTGGACAGTGACTGGACAGCATGGAATGAAGTTGATGATCAAGAAGACGAATGGAAACGTAGAAACCATGAAGAAGAAAGAGACTGCTGTGGAAACTTATGGAAGCATCTAATGCATTCTCTGTGCTACCCGACGAATGCAAGTCGACTACTGGGAACGTTTTAACAAATGACACCAAGGAAAGTAAAAACGTTGTTGGGGATAGCCAGGTTAGGTACATGGATAGGGCCTTCTGCTTGAAGGATCGGAGTAGGAGACAGAGGGTTTGCTTTCCTAGGGCTGGGATGGAGGATATTGTTAGCTGGCTTGACAACATCATGAACGGTAATGGGGTCAATCCTATTATCTGCCTCAGTGCTAGAGGCAATAATGTCAGCAAGCATAGAAGTGAGGATTTAGTTAGAAGGTACAGGACAGCAATAGACATAATTAGGAAGAAAGGGGAGGGGGCAACCTGTTATATGTGGCATTTTGCCAAGAAGGGGTGTTGGAAATGAATGGTTGTCCAGAGCAATTGGTATTAATTGTTGGCTGGACAAACACTAAGGATAATGCAGTACCATTCATCGACAACTGGGACCACTTCTATGGCCAAAATGACATGTATGCCAGGGATGGGGTTCACTTATCTAGGGCAGGTGTGGGATTTCTTGCTAGCTCAGTTGAGGGGGTTGTTAGGGCTTTAAACTAGGATTAGTTAGAGGTTTGGGTTTAGAAATGGAAAATAAAGAGTGTCAAAACATGGATTTAGGCTTTGAAATTATAAATCTTAATAGTGACGAGGACAGTAATAGGTATAGTGGAAGAACAGAAAGGAGCAGGAAGGGTAAAAAGAAAGGAGGGTCCTTAAATATACATTACACAAATAGTTGTAGTGCTAGGAATAAAATGGGCGAGTTGAGATTAGTTGCTACTGCAGGTAGCATTGATGTATTTGCCTAAACCGAGGCGTGGTTCAATACGAAAAATCGGGACATGCCTGCTGAATGTCACATACAGGGTTTTACATTGTTCCAAGTAGACAGAAGTATCGGGAAGGGGGGTGGGGTGGCACTGTATGTCCGAGATCGCTTGAACTGTTGCATAAAAACGGATATAAAATTTGAAATAACACAGTCTCTTTGGATGGAATTTTCAGAGCAGAATGAAAAATTGATTTTAGATGTGATATACCGTCCTCCAAAATTAAATAGGGACCAAGGGAGACTACTATGGGAGGAAATTATTAAGGCCACAAGGCAAAATAACATAGTAATTCTAGGGGACTAACTTTAGCCAAATTCATTGGAATTTCTTGATTGGGAATTTAGAATCTAGCGATTTCTTAGTAGTAGTTCAGGATTGTTTTTTGAAGCAGTTTGTGACAGAACCTAAAAGGGGAAATAATCTGCTTGATTTGGTGCTGGCAAACAAGGAAACCCTTGTTAATAATTTAGAAATCACAGAGGAACTAGGCACAAGTGATCATAAATCAATTACCTTTGGCATTGAATGGAAGTATAATAGTAGGGATAACTCAGTAGCAGTCCGAGATTTTCACTTTGCAGATTACAATGGGCTTAGAGAACACTTGTCATCTGTGGACTGGGGTAACGAAGAGAACTATACAAGAATTTTCTGAACATGCTGCCCAAAGAACATTTACCCCATATAAAGAAATGACCCAAAATGGATGAATAACAGGCTCAAATATCTTTTAGGGCAGAAGAAAGGCACTTATAGGCATATCAAAAGAGGAGAGGGTCCTCTTATGAATCAGAATATTGACATTAAGAGGGACGTTAACCCTTTCAGGGTCCGTGCCGTAGATCTACGGCTTTACGTTGAGGGTCCAAACCGTAGATTTACGCTGTGAGCGGTATATTTGGGTCTAGATATGAGAGAATACATCTATGTGAGAATACATCTATTTGGGTTGAATAAAAATTCATTATGAGAAATAAAAACCAAAATGGAATTCACTTGTAAAGCCTGAAAACATAACTAATGAACAGAGGAAATGTTAGTTTAGTGCCAGGAATGTCTGCATTGTTTATTCTGGACCCTATTTTGAAATTGGGATATTTTGAACTTTGCATTAAATTGGACAATTTACCAATTTCCAATCACTATTTGTAGTTGAAACAGTTGACTTGGCGATTTCTTGTGCTCAGTCGATAAAATAGAAGTAATACTAGTGAAATAGATAATAATTTGGTCGACTGGAATAATTTAATTGGCCTAAAATGGGAGTCAAAGATGGCAAAATCGCCGATGCGTAAATATTGCTGACACATCAAAATTCACGAGAGCATAATTTCGTCAATTTTCCATCAAATTTCGTACTTTTTGTTTTATTACCTTCAGAAAAAGATTCTCTACCATTTCATAAGAAAAAATAACAAAATTATTTTAAAAAATTCCTGGACCCTGGTGTACACTTCAAAATTTGGCCTCTGGGCCCTGAAAGGGTTAAAAAGGGGATAAGAAAAGCTAAACGGTACTATGAAATTAAAGTTGCTAGGGATTCGAAATCTAACCCTAAAGTTTTTTCCAGGTGTATAGAACAAAAGTTAGAGATAAGATAGGTTCCCTTAAAAATAACTATGGAGTTCTTACTGACAAAGAGAATGAAATACGCTCTATTTTTAATCAATTTTTTTTCTGTCGGTTTTTACTCAGGAAGACACTAGTAATATCCCAATAATTAGATTTTTTAGTGGGCCTGAAGAAGTTAAGTTATGTAATATTACAGACACTAGCGAAATGGTTATCAAACAGACCATTTGAACCAAAATGAATCGCCTGGTCCTGATGAGCTTTTTTCAAGGGTTCTTAAGGAATGCAAAATGGAACTCTGTGAACCATTAACTAATATTTTTAATTTATCTCTTCAAACAGGTGTGGTGCTTGATATGTGGAAGATGGCTAATGTAATTCCCATTTTTAAAGCAGATTGCAAGTCGTTACCGTTAAATTACCGCCCAATAAGCCTAACCTCAGCTGTAGGCAAATTACTAGAAACAATTACAGCTGATAATATAAGAAGCCATCTCGATAGGCATAATTTGATTAACAATACTCAACATGGATTCACGAGGGGCCGTTCCTGCCTAACTAATTTATTAACCTTCTTCAGAAAAGCTTTTATTGTTTATTTAGATTTAAGTAAGGTTTTTGATAGAGTACCACATCAAAGACTGTTGAAGAAAGTGGCTTCTCATGGCACAGAGTGCATAAATGAAGGTCAAATCTGAGTGGGGATCTGTAACTAGTGGCATTCCACAGGGATCAGTTTCAGGCCCATTGTTGTTTATAATATATATATAAATGACCTTGACGAGGGAATTACTAGTGACAAGCAAATTTGCCGATGACACGAAGATAGGTAGGATAATCGATGTTGATGTCTCGGAACTTCAGGCGGATTTAGACAAACAATTTGTGGTCAAAAAAGTGGAAGATGCAGTTCAATGTAGATAAATGTAAAGTTCTAAAGCTCAGAAATGTTCATAACCCTACCACCTACCAGCTTAATGATGTTGAACTTAGCCATATAGAATGTGAAAAGGATTTGGGGGTTATGGTAAGCAGCAACCTTAAACCAAGACAGCAGTGCCTAAGCGTGTATAATAAGGCTAATAGATTGCTGGGATTTATACCAAGAAGTGTAAGCAACATAAATCCAGCGGTTATACTTCAGCTTTATACGTCATTAGTAAGGCCTCGCCTAGATTATGCAGCTCAGTTCTGGTCTCCATTTTACAGAATGGATATAAATTCATTAGAAAACATTCAGCGACGAATGACAAAATTAATTCATTGCAGTAGAAATCTTCCGCATGAAGAGAGATTGAAGTCCCTTAAATTGCATTCACTTGTAAAACGAAGAATAAGGGGAGACATGATCGAAGTGTACAAGTGGAAGATGGGTATTAATAAGAACATAAGACAGGAGGAACACTGCAGCAGGCCTGTTGGCCCAAACTTGGCAGGTCCTTTACAATCCATCCCACTAACAAAACATTTGCCCAACCCAATTTTCAATGCCACCCAAGAAATAAGCTCTGATAGCGATGGCGAGAATATTTTGAGGAACTTTTAAATGTTGAGGAAGAAAGGGAGGCGGTAATTTCATGCACTGGCCAGGGAGGTATACCATCTTTTAGGAGTGAAGAAGAGCAGAATGTAAGTGTGGTGGAGGTACGTGAGGCATTACGTAGAATGAAAGGGGGTAAAGCAGCTGGAACTGATGGGATCATGACAGAAATGTTAAAAGCAGGGGGGATATAGTGTTGGAGTGGTTGGTACTTTTGTTTAATAAATGTATGAAAGAGGGGAAGGTACCTAGGGATTGGCGGAGAGCATGTATAGCCCCTTTATATAAAGGGAAAGGGGACAAGAGAGATTGTAAAAATTATAGAGGAATAAGTTTACTGAGAATACCAGGAAAAGTATACGGTAGGGTTATAATTGAAAGAATTAGAGGTAAGACAGAATGTAGGATTGCGGATGAGCAGGGAGGCTTCAGAGTGGGTAGGGGATGTGTAGATCAAGTGTTTACATTGAAGCATATATGTGAACAGTATTTAGATAAAGGTAGGGAAGTTTTTATTGCATTTATGGATTTAGAAAAGGCATATGATAGTGGATAGAGGAGCAATGTGGCAGATGTTGCAAGTATATGGAATAGGTGGTAAGTTACTAAATGCTGTGAAGAGTTTTTATGAGGATAGTGAGGCTCAGGTTAGGGTGTGTAGAAGAGAGGGAATATACTTCCCGGTAAAAGTAGGACTTAGACAGGGATGTGTAATGTCACCATGGTTGTTTAATATATTTATAGATGGGGTTGTAAAAGAAGTAAATGCTAGGGTGTTCGGGAGAGGGGTGGGGTTAAATTATGGGGAATCAAATTCAAAATGGGAATTGACACAGTTACATTTTGCTGATGATACTGTGCTTATGGGAGATTCTAAAGAAAAATTGCAAAGGTTAGTGGATGAGTTTGAGAATGTGTGTAAAGGTAGAAAGTTGAAAGTGAACACAGAAAAGAGTAAGGTGATGAGGGTATCAAATGATTTAGATAAAGAAAAATTGGATACCAAATTGGGAAGGAGGAGTATGGAAGAAGTGAATGTTTTCAGATACTTGGGAGTTGACGTGTCGGCGGATGGATTTATGAAGGATAAGGTTAATCATAGAATTGATGAGGGAAAAAATGTGAGTGGTGCATTGAGGTATATGTGGAGTCAAAAAACGTTATCTATGGAGGCAAAGAAGGGAATGTATGAAAGTATAGTAGTACCAACACTCTTATATGGATGTGAAGCTTGGGTGGTAAATGCAGCAGTGAGGAGTCGGTAGGAGGCAGTGGAGATGTCCTGTCTAAGGGCAATGTGTGGAGTAAATATTATGCAGAAAATTTGGAGTGTGGGAATTAGGAGAAGGTGTGGAGTTAATAAAAGCATTAGTCAGAGGGCAGAAGAGGAGGTTGTTGAGGTGGTTTGGTCATTTAGAGAGAATGGATCAAAGTAGAATGACATGGAAAGCATATAACTCTATAGGGGAAGGAAGGAGGGGTAGGGGTCGTCCTTGAAAGGGTTGGAAAGAGGGGGTAAAGGAGGTTTTGTGGGCGAGGGGCTTGGACTTCCAGCAAGCGTGCATGAGCGTGTTAGACAGGAGTGAATGGAGACGAATGATACTTGAGACCTGACGATCTGTTGGAGTGTGAGCAGGGTAATATTTAGTGAAGGGATTCAGGGAAACCGGTTATTTTCATATAGTCGGACTTGAGTCCTGGAAATGGGAAGTACAATGCCTGCACTTTAAAGGAGGGGTTTGGGATATTGGCAGTTTGGAGGGATATGTTGTGTATCTTTATACGTGGTATAAACCTTGGTAATAAATACCGACAAGTTGGTTTAGAAAGACACGTAAGCAAACACTATAACATATTTATTAGAAAACGTTTCGGTCCTGGGACCTTGATCACTTCTAACATACAGAGGTAGAAAGACATTATATATAGGCGGAGAGTGAGGTGTGACGCACGTGACCTGAGGAATGTCATAAGAACATAAGAATGGAGGAACACTGTAGAAGGCCTACTGGCCCATGCGAGGCAGGTCCTTATCAAAACAACCTCTGCCTATGATGAGGACAGGTAGACGATGAAATCATGTGACTCCTGTGTTGTTGGGTTGTTGGGTTGGTGCTGCTTAAGTATCATGTGGCCGGCTAGTCTGCCGGCCACCTTGCCAAATACCTTTCAGCACTTCTGGGCACCATCAGTCAAGCCCACCTCAAACACTCAGGTGACCTTCTCTCCCAAATTTCCAACCTCAATGTCAAAAACAAAAGCATGGCTTCCTTTGATGTCACAGCCCTCTTTACCAACGTTCCTACTGACGCTGCAATCAACATTCTGAGACAGAGGCTCACTGAAAACCACGACCTCCCTTTACCTCTTCTAGATTTCATCAATCTAGTGGAACTTTGTGTTAATTTCAACTTCTTCAAGTATCAGGACAACTGTTACAAACAATGCTTTGGGATGGCAATGGGCAGCCCGCTCAGTGCTGTGCTTGCCAACCTCTTCATGGAAAACCTGGAGACAGAGAAATTCAGCACCCTCATTCCCAACACCGTTACCTGGCTAAGATACGTTGATGATATATTGCTTTTCTATCCGAGACGTCTCAATATCCAGGCCCTTCTCAACAAGATCAATGCAGTTGAACCATCAATAAAGTTTACACTTGAACTCGAAAATGATGGCAAACTTCCTTTCCTCGACGTTCTACTGTGCAGATCTCCCGACAGTGACAAACTTCTCTTCAAAGTGTATAGAAAACCTACCAACAAGGACGATCTTATACACTTTTATTCACACCAAGACACCCGCACTAAGAGAGGAGTCCTCATTGGCTTCTTCTTGAGAGCTCTTCGCATCTCCAGCCCTTGTTTTCTAGAAGAATGCACTTACATAACACAAGCCTTTACACGTCTTCAGTTCCCATCTTTCTTCATCCGAGATTGCAGACTAAAGGCACAAGCTATCCTCAACAAACCGCCCATGGAACAGCCCCCAAAACAGTTCATAGTACTCCCATGTGGCGATGTTGCCACGAATACTCGCAGGGTACTTGCTATGAGTAACATCAACGTTTCTACAATAAACACATCATCTATCAAAGACCTCACTACGAAACGCAGCCCCACACCTCTAACTTCTACAGCAGGCGTCTACTCTATCCCCTGTGGGTTCTGTCCCAAGAAATATGTAGGCGAGACAGGCAGAGATCTTGCAGTCCACCTGAATGAACATCGAAATGCCTCTAACAGAGACGATGTAAGGTACGTCTGTGTCCTCCACAGAGACTCCACGGGGCATTTGATGAACTGGAATGAGGCACAACTTGTTCTCACCGAACCAGACCTCAGACGCTGACGGTGCCTAGAAGCCTCACTAATCGCCGTCACCGACACTATAGAACGCAACACTGGAAACTACAAAATTTCAAAAACATTGGCATACATGATACTTAAGCAGCACCAACCCAACAACACAGGAGTCACATGATTTCGTCTACCCGTCCTCATCATAGGCAGAGGTTGTTTTGATAAGGACCTGCCTCGCATGGGCCAGTAGGCCTTCTACAGTGTTCCTCCATTCTTATGTTCTTATGACATTCCTCAGGTCACGTGCGTCACACCTCACTCTCCGCCTATATATAATGTCTTTCTACCTCTGTATGTTAGAAGTGATCAAGGTCCCAGGACCGAAACGTTTTCTAATAAATATGTTATAGTGTTTGCTTACGTGTCTTTCTAAACCATCTTTATACGTATATGCTTCTAAACTGTTGTATTCTGAGCACCTCTGCAACAACAGTGATAATGTGTGAGTGTGGTGAAAGTGTTGAATGATGATGAAAGTATTTTCTTTTTGGGGATTTTCTTTCTTTTTTGGGTCACCCTGCCTCAGTGGGAGACGGCCAACTTGTTGAGAGAAAAAAAAAAAAAAAAAACTATCCGCTCTCATATGCAAGTCCCACTCAAATCCAACCTCTCTCACTCATGTATTTATCCAACCTATATTTGAAACTACTCAAGGTCTTAGCCTCAATAACCCAACTACGTAGACTGTTCCACTCATCAGCTACCCTATTTCCAAACCAATACAGTGGACCCCCGCATACCGATTTTAATCCGTGCAAGAGGGGTCATTGTTATGCGAAATAATCGGTATGCGAATGAATTTTCCCCATAAGAAATAATGGAAATCAAATTAATCCGTGCAAGACACCCAAAAGTATGAAAAAAAAATTTTTACCACATGAAATATACATTTTCCTACACACAAAGAGAAGGATACATGCACAATAGTAGAGCAGTACATGCACAGTATATATTGTGCATATACTAGTCTACTAAATGAAGAATAAATGACACTTACCTTTATTGAAGATGCAGCAATGACTGATGAGACACTGTGTCCTGGGAGTGCCTTTTCCTCCTGAGTACTGTAGGTCCTGTTTGGCATTTTCTTCCAGAACAGGCCTTATCACACTGTGTATGCCACTACGATTCTTAAATCTCTCAAACCAACCTTTGCTGGCTTTAAATTCACCAATATGAGCACTAGTTCCAGGCATTTTTCCCTGTTCACCTGGGTGTTAGTCGACTTGTGTGGGTTGCATCCTGGGAGACAAGATTAAGGACCCCAATGGAAATAAGTTAGACAGCCTTCGATGACACTGACTTTTTTGGGTTATCCTGGGTGGCAAATCCTCTGGGGTTAATTGTTTCTTGGTATTCTCAATAAGCCACACCAACAACGGTGCTACAGCAGCAGCAGCAGCTGACGGTGGTACAGCAGCAACAGACGATGCTACAGCAGCAGCAGACGATGCTACAGCAGCAGCAGACGATGCTACAGCAGCAGCAGCAGCTGACGGTGGTACAGCAGCAACAGACGATGCTACAGCAGCAGCAGACGATGCTACAGCAGCAGCAGACGATGCTACAGCAGCAGCAGACGATGCTACAGCAGCAGCAGACGATGCTACAGCAGCAGCAGCAGCTGACAGTGGTACAGCAGCAACAGACGATGCTACAGCAGCAGCAGACGATGCTACAGCAGCAACAGACGATGTTACAGCAGCAGCAGACGATGCTACAGCAGCAGCAGCAGCTGACGGTGGTACAGCAGCAACAGACGATGCTACAGCAGCAACAGACAATGTTACAGCAGCAGCAGACGATGCTACAGCAGCAGCAGCAGCTGACGGTGGTACAGCAGCAACAGACGATGTTACAGCAGCAGCAGACGATGCTACAGCAGCAGCAGCAGCAGCTGACGGTGGTACAGCAGCAACAGACGATGTTACAGCAGCAGCAGACGATGTTACAGCAGCAGCAGCAGCTGACAGTGCAGCAGCAGCAGCTGTACCACCAATAGTAGTGATGGTTGATTGGGGTTTATTATACAACCTGGCCAGCTCGGAGACACGCACTCCACTTTCATACTTATCAATGATCTTTTTCTTCATCTCTATTGTAATTCTCACCCTTATTGCTGTAGGGTTGGCACTAGAAGCTTTCTTGGGGCCCATGGTCACTTATTTTCCAGAAAAAGCACCGAAAACACTGTAATAATACAAAATATTCCGATTGTATGCTTGGATGTTACCGCGGAGGCTGGCTGGTAAACAATGCCACCGGCGGAACATGTGAGCGTGGCTCAGGCCGCACATTGGACGCGTCTCGGACGAAAATCGGTGAGCGGGTTTTTAAGCGTTATGCGAGGCAAAATTTTTGCGATTAAAGCAAGCGGTATGCGGATTAATCGTTATGTGATGCCATCGGTATGCGGGGGTCCACTGTACTTTCCTACAACCTTTCTAAATCTAAACTTGTCTAATTTGATCCATTACTGCGGGTTCTCTCCCGGAGAGAGATCCTCAAGACATTACTAATATCCCCTTTATTAATACCCATCTCCCACTTGTACACTTTGATCATGTCTCCCCTCATTCTTCGTCTAACAAGTGAAGGTAATTTAAGGGTCTTCAATCTTCCTTCATAAGGAAGATTTCTAATGAAAAGTATTAATTTAGTCCTTCTACGCTGAATGTTTTCTAACGAATTTGTGTCCATTCTGTAATATGAAGACCAGAACTGAGCTGCATAATCTAGGCGAGGCCTTACTAAAGATAAGAACATAAGAAAGAAGGAACACTGCAACAGGCCTACTGACCCATGCATAGCAGGTCCATGACCCCTCCCCCTGCCTGGATTAGCCCAATGACCCACCCAGTCTGATCATCTCCACTCAAGGATGGAGCACTGCACCAGACCCAGCAGCACAAGCTAGTCAGGTCCAACTCACACCCACTCATGTATTTATCTAACCTATTTTTAAAACTACACAACGTTTTAGCCTGAATAACTGTACTCAGGAGTTTGTTCCACTCATCCACAACTCTATTAACAAACCAGTGCTTTCCTATACCCTTTCTGAATCTGAATCTTTCCAACTTGAAACCATTGCTGCGAGTCCTGTCTTGGCTGGAAATTTTCAGCACGCTATTTACATCTCCTTCATTTATTCCTGTTTTCCATTTATATACCTCGATCATATCCCCCCTAATTCTACGCCTTTCGAGAGAGTGCAGATTTAGGGCCCTCAGTTTATCCTCATAGGGAAGATTTCTGATACATGGGATCATCTTTGTCATCCTCCTCTGTACGTTTTCCAGAGCATTTATATCCATTCTGTAATACAGTGACCAGAACCGAGCAGCATAGTCTAAATGAGGCCTAACCAAGGATATATAGAGTTGAAGAACAACGTGAGGACTTCTATTATTTATACTTCTAGATATAAAGCCAAGAATTCTGTTAGCTTTATTGCAAACACTAATGCACTGTTGTCTTGGTTTTAAATTACTGCTAACCAGAACTCCTAAATCCTTTTCGCAATCAGTAGTATTAAGATCTACATTATTTAGTTTATATGTGTCATGGTTATTTACCTGTCCAACATTTAGAACTTTGCATTTGTCAATATTAAACTGCATCTGCCACTTCTCCGAACATTGCATCAGTCTATTCAAATCATCCTAGAGTGCTCAAGTGTCCTCATTAGAATGAATTGGACGGCTTATTTAGGTGTCATCAGCAAATTTGCTTATGTCGCTATTTATTCCCTCATCAATGTCGTTTATGTAAATTGTGAACAACAACGGGCCCAACACTGACCCCTGAGGAACACCGCTTGTGACGTGCCCCCATTCTGATTTCTCCCCATTTATGCAAACTCTCTGCTGTCTATTTGTCAGCCATGCCTCTACCCAGGAAAAAATTTCTCCTCCTATTCTGTGTGCCTTAAGTTTCCTCATTAGCCTCTGGTGTGGAACTCTATCGAAAGCCTTACTGAAGTCCATACACACAATATCATATTCATTACCATGATCTACCTCCTCAAACACCTTAGTGAAAAAAGTTAGTAGATTCGTAAGACAGGAACACCCCTTTGTAAAACAGTCTTGAGATTCAATAATCAATCTGTGCCTGTCAAGATGGCTATGAATTGCTTCGGCAATTATTGATTCCATAAATTTTCCCACTAGGGAGGTAAGGCTTATTGGTCTATAGTTCGAAGCCAAGGACCTGTCACCTGCCTTGTAAATAGGTATTACATTTGCCATTTTCCACTTATCAGGCACTAAGCCAGTTTGTAGTGATATGTTAAAAAGATTAGCCAAAGGTATGCCAAGTTCCTCTTTACATTCCATTAACACCGTTGCAAACAGTTCATCAGGGCCTGGGGATTTGTTAGGTTTTAGTTTCTCTATTTGTCTGAGGACCATGTCACTAGTTACTGCAATCGTACTTAGTTTATCATCATCCTGTTCTACATAATCTATTATTTCAGGAATATCGCTAGTATTTTCCTGGGTCAAAACTGAGAGGAAGTAGGTATTTAGAATTTCACACGCATCCTTATCACTCTCAGTGATCTGACCAGAGTTACTCTTAAGTGGGCTAATCTTGTCCCTAATCTTACTTCTGTAAACCTGAAAGAATCCTTAAGGGTTAATCTTTGAATCCCTTGCGACCTTAGCCTCATAATCCCTTTTTGCTTTTCTTATTCCTTTCTTTATTTCTCTCTTTAATTGAATATATTTATTTCTTAACTGCCCATCCCCTCTTTTGATATGCCTATATATGCATCTATTATGACCAATGAGATGTTTTAATCTATTGTTCATCCAGATGCATAAAGCCGAAGTATAACCGCTGGACTTCTGTTGCTTACACGTCTTTATATAAATCCCAGCAATCTATTTGCCTTACTACGCACACTTAGGCACTGCTGTCTTGGTTTAAGGTTGTTGCTTACCATAACCCCCAAATCCTTTTCGCATTCTATACGGCTACGTTCAACATTATTAAGCTGGTAGGTGCCAGGGTTATGGACATTTCCGAGCTTTAGAACTTTACATTTATCTACATTGAACTGCATCTGCCACTTTTTTGACCATGAACTGAGTTTGTCTAAATCATCCTGAAGTTGTGAGACATCAACGTCTGAATCAATTATCCTACCTATCTTCGTGTCATCAGCAAATTTGCTTATGTCACTAGTAATTCCCTCGTCAAGGTCATTTATATATATTATAAACAATGGGCCTAAAACTGATCCCTGCGGAACGCCACTTGTTACAGATCCCTACTCAGATTTAACCCCCATTTATGCACACTCTCTGCTTCCTATTGGTGAGCCATGACTCTATCCAGGACAGCATTTTTCCCCGAATGCCATGAGCAGCCACTTTCTTCAACAGTCTCTGATGAGATACTCTATCAAAAGCCTTACTAAAATATAAATAAACAATATCGAATTCTTTATCCTGATCAACGGCCTCAAAAGTTTTGTTGAAGGTTAATAAATTAGTTAGGCAGGAATGGCCCCTGGTGAAACCATGTTGAGTATCCTCAATCAAATTATGCCTATCGAGATGGCTTCTCATATTATCAGCTATAATTGACTAGTAATTTGCCTACAATTGAGGTCAGGCTTATTGGTCGGTAATTTGACAGTAACGACTTGTCCCATGCTTTACAAATAGGAATTACATTAGCCATCTTCCAAATATCAGGCACCACACCTGTCTGAAGAGATAAATTGAAAATATTAGTTAAAGGTTCACAGAGTTCCATTTTACACTCTTTAAGAACCCTTGAAAAAAGATCATCAGGGCCCAGGGATTTATTTTGCTTTAACCGGTCTATCTGTTTGATAACCATTTCGGTAGTGACTGTGATATTGCATAATTTATCATCTTCAAGCCCACTATAAAAATTAATTACTGGGAAATTGTCAGTGTCTTCCTGAGTGAAAACCGAGATAAAATAATTATTAAGAATAAAGCACATTTCATTCTCCTTCTCAGCGAGATGCCCTGAGTTATTTTTAATGGGACCTATCTTATCTCTAACTTTTGGTTGGTAGGTAAGACACATAGGCAACATTTAGGCAACTTTATTCTGAAACGTTTTGCCTACACAGTAGGGTTCTTCAGTAGAGTACAGAAAGTAGGCAGGAGCAGTAGAGATGTGAAGACGATGTAATCAGTCCATCACCTTTGAAGTCTTTGGAACAGAACTTCTCCAGGCTGAGGGACTGACAACCTCAAATCTACGACTTCAAGGGTGATGGACTGATTACATCGTCTTCACATCTCTACTGCTCCTGCCTACTTTCTGTACGCGACTGAAGACGCCTATTGTGTAGGCGAAATGTTTTGGAATAAAGTTGCCTAAATGTTGCCTGTGTCTCTTACCTACCAACCTGTCGGTATTGTATACCATTTTGATATTCACTGTCAGACACTGCAACACAATGGCATCTTGGTACAGAAGAGAAAACACCTTGGACAACTTTTTCAAGTGAGAATTGTTTGATCTGAGAGGGACGTGACCTCTCAGTGGCTACATTCTCACTACTACTACTATGCACCTCTCCTTCCGACAGTATTTAAGTCTCAACACTGTCGCTTGATCTTCAGTTCCAGACTTTGGAACAGAACTTCTCCAGGCTGAGGGACTGACCTCAAATCTAAGACTTCAAGGGTGATGGACCGATTACATCGTCTTCACATCTCTACTGCTCCTGCCTACTTTCTGTACTCGACTGAAGAAGCCTACTGTGTAGGCAAAACGTTTCAGAATAAAGTTGCCTAAATGTTGCCTGTGTGTCTTACCTACCAATCTGTCTGTATTGTAAAACCATTTTGATATTCATCTCTTAACTTTTGTTCTATAAACCTGGAGAAAACTTTTGGGGTTAATTTTTGAATCCCTAGCAACTTTAATTTCATACTCCCATTTAGCTTTTCTTATCCCCTTCTTAATGTCCCTCTTAATGTCAATATACTGATTCATAAGATGACCCTCACCTTTTTTGATATGCCTATAAATTCCTTTCTAGTCCTAAAAGATATTTGAGCCTATTATTCATCCATTTGGGGTCATTTCTATTCGATCTAATTTCCTTATAGGTGATATTAATAAAGTCTTGAGGATCTCTCTCCAAGAGAGAACCCGAAATAATGGATTCAAATTAGACAAGTTTAGATTTAGAAAGGATATAAAAAAGTATTGGTTTGGAAATAGGGTAGCTGATGAGTGGAACAGTCTGCCTAGTAGGAATATTAAAATGGTATAAAATACCGACAGGTTGTTAGGCAAGACTCATATGCAACAGTTAGGTATCTATTTCGAAATGTTTTGCCTACACAGTAGGCGAAACAGAAAACAACTTGGACAAATTCCACTAGCGAGAATGGCTGGATTCAAAAGGGACGTGACCTCCCAACGACTACATTCTTACCTCCACCTGTGGCCTACATCTCGCCTCCTGGCGATATATAAGACTCCATCCTGTCACTTCAACTCCATATTGTTTCAGACTACGGAACAATACTCTTCTCCAGACTGAGGGACTGACCACCTCAAAACTTCAAGGGTGATGGACTGATTACATTGTCTTCACGTCTCTTCTATCAACTTTCTGTACTCGACTGAAGAAGCCTACTTTGTAGGCAAAACATTTCGAAATAAAGATACCTAACTGTTGCGATGTGTCTTACCTAACAACTGCCTAGTAGGGTTATTGAGGCTAAGACCTTGGGTAGTTTCAAATTTAGGTTGGAGAAATACAGTGGACCCCCGGTTTACGATCACCTCCCAATGCGACCAATTATGTAAGTGTATTTATGTAAGTGCGTTTGTATGTGTATGTTTGGGGGTCTGATATGGACTAATCTAATTCACAATATTCCTTATGGGAACAAATTCGGTCAGTACTAGCACCTGAACATACTTCTGGAATGAAATAATATCATAAACCGGGGGTCCACTGTACATGAGTGAGAGGGGTTGGATTTGATTGGGACTTGCAGATGAGTTAATAGAATTATCAAAGCTTGTTCCATGGGTAGAATTGAAAACTGAGTTGGGCAAATATTCTGTTAGTGGGATGGACTGTGAAGGACCTGCCTAGTATGGGCTAACAGACCTGCTGCAGTGCTCCCCCTTTATGTTCTTAAGTGGAAGATGGGTATTAACAAAGGGGATATAAATAAGGTCTTGAGGATCTCTCTCCAAGAGAGAACCCGCAATAATGGATTCAAATTAGATAAATTAGATTTCAAAAGGACATAGGAAAGTATTGGTTGGGTAATAGGGGAGTTGATGAGTGGAACGGTCTACATAGTAGGGTTATCGAAGCTAAAACCTTGGGTAGTTTCAAAATTAAGTTGGAAGGTACCTAGGGATAGGCGGAGAGCGTGTATAGTCCCTTTATGTAAAGGGAAGGGGGACAAGAGAGATTGTAAAAATTATACAGGAATAAGTTTACTGAGTATACCAGGAAAAGTGTACGGTACGGTTATTATTGAAAGAATTAGAGGCAAGACAGAATGTAGAATTGCAGATGAGCAAGGAGGTTTCAGAGTGGGTAGGGGATGTGTAGATCAAGTGTTTACATTGAAGCATATATGTGAACAGTATTTAGATAATGGTAGGGAAATTTTTATTGCATTTATGGATTTAGAAAAGGCATATGATAGAGTGGATAGGGAAGCAATGTGGCAGATGTTGCAAGTATATGGAATAAGTGGTAAGTTACTAAATGCTATAAAGAGTTTTTATGAGGATATTGAGGCTTAGGTTAGGGTGTGTAGAAGAGAGGGGGGACTACTTCCCGGTGAAAGTAGGTCTTAGACAGGGATGTGTAATGTCACCATGGTTGTTTAATATATTTATAGATGGGGTTGTAAGAGAAGTAAATGCTAGGGTGTTCGGGAGAGGGGTGGGATTAAATTATGGGGAATTAAATACAAAATGGGAAGTGACACAGTTACTTTTTGCTGATGATACTGTGCTTATGGGAGATTCTAAAGAAAAATTGCAAAGGTTAGTGGATGAATTTGGGAGTGTGTGTAAAGGTAGAAAGTTAAAAGTGAACATAGAAAAGAGTAAGGTGATGAGAGTATCAATGATTTAGACAGAGAAAAATTGGATATCAAACTGGGGAGGAGTAGTATGGAAGTGAATGTTTTCAGATATTTGGGAGATGACGTGTCAGCGGATAGATTTGTGAAGGATGAGGTTAATCATAGAACTGATGAAGAAAAAAAGGCGAGTAGTGCATCGAGGTATATGTGGAGGCAAAAAATGTTATCTATGGAGGCAAAGTAGGGAATGTATGAAAGTTTAGTAGAACCAACACTCTTATATGGGTGTGGGGCTTGGGTTGTAAATGCTGCAGCGAAGAGGCAGTTGGAGGCAGTGGAGATGTCCTGTCTAAGGGCAATGTGTGGTGTAAATATTATGCAGAAAATTCGAAGTGTGGAAATTAGGAGGTGTGGAGTTAATAAAAGTATTAGTCAGAGGGCTGAAGAGGGTTTGTGGAGGTGGTTTGGTCATTTAGAGAGAATGGATCAAAGTAGAATGACATGGAGAGCATATAAATCTATAGGGGAAGGAAAGCAGGGTAGGGGTCGTCCTCGAAAAGGTTGGAGGGAGGGTGTAAAGGTGGTGTGGGCGAGGGGTTTGGACTTCCAGCAAGCGTTCGTGAGCATGTTAGATAGGACTGGAGACAAATGGTATTTGGGATCTGACGAGCTGTTGGAGTGTGAGCAGGGTAATATTTAGTGAAGGGATTCAGGGAAACCAGTTATTTTATATAACCGGACTCGAGTCCTGGAAATGGGAAGTACAATGCCTGCACTTTAAAGGAGGGGTTTGGGATACTGGCAGTTTGGAGGGATTTATTGTGTATTTTTTATATGTATATACTTCTAAACTGTTGTATTCTGGGCACCTCTGCAAAAACGATGATTATGTTTGAGTGAGGTGAAAGTGTTGAATGATGTTGAAAGTATTTTCTTTTTGAGGATTTTTTCTTTCTTTTTGGGTCACCCTGCCTCGGTGGGAGACGGCCGACTTGTTGAGAAAAAAAAAAATACACGGGTGAGAAGGGTTGGATTTGAACGGAACTTGCACATGAGTAATTAGAATTATCAAAGCTTATTTCTTGGGAAGAATTGAAAATTGCATTGGGCAAATATTTTGTTAGTGGGATGGATTGTGAAGGCCCTGCCTAGTATAGGCCAACAGGTCTGCTGCAGTGTTCCTCCTTTCTGTTCTTGTGTGTGTGTGTGTGTGTGTGTGTGTGTGTGTGTGTGTGTGTGTGTGTGTGTGTGTGTGTACACGTGTGTGTGTACACGTGTGTGTGTACACGTGTGTGTGTGTGTACACGTGTGTGTGTACGTGTGTACGTGTGTGTACACGTGTGTGTGTACATGTGTGTGTGTACATGTGTGTGTGTACGTGTGTGCGTGTACGTGTGTGTACGTGTGTACGTGCGTGTGTGTACGTGCGTGTGTGTACGTGCGTGTGTGTACGTGCGTGTGTGTACGTGCGTGTGTGTACGTGCGTGTGTGTACGTGCGTGTGTGTACGTGCGTGTGTGTACGTGCGTGTGTGTACGTGCGTGTGTGTACGTGCGTGTGTATATGTGTGTGTGTACGTGTGTGTGTACGTGTGTGTGTACGTGTGTGTGTACGTGTGTGTGTACGTGTATGTGTACGTGTGTGTACATGTGTGTGTACGTGTGTACATGGTGTACGTGTGTACATGTGTGTACATGTGTGTGTACGTTTGTGTTTGTACGTGAGTGTGCACGTGCGAGTGTGCACGTGTACCTACGTGTGTACGTGTGAGTGCACTGTGTACGTGTGTGTGTGCGTACGTATGTGTGTGTGTATGTGTGTGCCTCTGTGTGTGTGTGTTTGCTCACGTGTGTGCATGTGTGTGCGTGCATGCACGTGCGCACGCACGTGTGCACGTGTACATGTGTGTACATGTATGTGCACACGTGTGTGCGCACGTGTGTATGTTAGTTACCAATTTGTCCTAGGCACATGTCGATTAGATACTAGGCCTGTTGTATGTGTATGTGCTCACCTAGTTGTGGTTGCAGGGGTCGATTCGCATCTCCTGGCCCCGCCTCTTCAACTGACCGCTACTCAGTCACTCTTCCCGCTCCATGAACTTTATCATACCTCTTCTTAAAGCTATGTATGGATCCTGCCTCCACTACATCACTACACAGGCTATTCAATTTCCTGACAGCTCTGAAGAAATACTTCCTTACATCCCTGTGGTTCATCTGAGTCTTCAACTTCCAACTGTGACCCCTTGTTGCTGTGTCCCATCTCTGGAACATCCTGTCTGTCCACCGTGTCAATTCCTCTCAGCATTTTGTATATTGTTATATCCCCCCTCTCTCTCTCTCCTGTCCTCCAATGTCGTCAGGTTGATTGCTCTTAACCCCTCCTTGTAGGACTTACCCCTTAGCTCAGGTACCAGTCTAGTTGCAAACCTTTGCACTTTCTCTAGTTTCCTTACATGCTTGGCTAGGTGGGGGTTCCAAACTGGTGCTGCATATTCCAATACAGGCTTAACATACACGGTGTACAGGGTCCTGAACACCGTGTGCATGTGTGTGTGTGTGTGTGTGTGTGTGTGTGTGTGTGCGCGCGCGCACGTGCATGTGCACGTACATATGCGTGCATGTGCCTGTGCGCGAGCGTAATCCTGGCTAGCCCAAGGGTATACCTGGGTGACCCAAAAAAGAAACACTTGCCATCATTCACACAATCACTGTCTTTGCAGAGGTGCCCAGATACGACTGTTTAGATGTCACTCCAAACATCCAATATCCTAAACTCCTCCTCTAAAGTGCAGGCACTGTACTTCCAAGATTCATGTAAACCAGCTAACCCATTTACCTGCATCCCTTCACAAATTACCTTGCTCACACTCCAACAGCTCATCAGGTCCCAAAAACCATTTGTCTCTATTCACTCCTATCTAACATGCTCACACATGCCTGCTGCATGTCCAGATCCCTTGCACACAAAACCTCTTTTTACCACCTCCCTCCATCCTTTCCAAGGATGACCCCTAGCCCTCCTCCCCTCCACTCCAGATTTATATACTCTTTAATTCATTCCATTTTGATCCATCCTCTAAATGACCAAGCCACCTCAATAACTCCTCTGAATAACACGTTCTGTAACTCCCCACTTCCTCCTAATTTCCACGCTACGAATTCTATGCAATGCACTGCACATTGCCCTCAGACATTGCCACCATCTCCAGCCTCCTCCTTGCTGCAACATTCACAACCCCTTGCTTCACAAACCTACACAGTATATGTACATTCATTACAGCAGCAGTGGCAGCAGCAGCATGTTGTAGTACTACAGTGAAAAATGAGAAATAAGAAGGTAGTAGTGGTGAAAAAAGAAGGCAGAGGAGTATTATCAAAGAAATAATAGTATTAGTGGTAGTAGGTAGTGTTAGTAGTGCAAGAAGGGTATAAAATACCAACAATATGAAAGATATCCAGATGCTGCACATATGTCTAAACTTTCAGTGTTAGTAGTGGAGGTAGTCCCTTAATATGCTGTGTCCTGCATGGTTGTGCGCTAAATTTTACGAAAGTAAAATTTGTCTCTGTACAACATATGGATAAGCCTACCATACAGTATCACTATTTTATCAATTACAGTTCCATATGATGCAGGTAAAATCCCAGGCAGGGCCTGACCTAATGATTAGCAAAACAGACCTGCCCAGGACAAAACCAATAACACTGAACCTACTAATTAAACAGCCACTGGCTAAGGCGTTTTGACCTAGATATCCATATCATGTGATATACGAACTATCTGAGGTAATTAAGGTGCACTTACAACTATATATGTAAAGGTCAAAATGTACAAAGGCTTTAATATTCTTGAACACTACTATGGGGGTAAATATAGGTAATTTTTTTTTTAAATGTGGACATCACCCGAAGCTAACAATATGCATATTAAGTTATATTTTATATGGGTAAATTACTAATCAAACATTTAATTTTCTCAACCATACCTGAGAGGCATTCTGAGCAGTGTATGATGCATTCCTGTTTGAGCTTTGGTGTGATAATCCAGGCTGAGGGGGCATTTTTCTGCTTTGTGTCTTTGGAGATGATATCTGTGGCATACTGGAGCCTCCATGACTGGTGCTGTTGTTACTACAGCTGGTATTCACAGATGAAGATATGCTGCCTAAAGAAATCCATAATCACAAAAAAGACATTCAAGAGAAATTCTACCTTCACAATAGAGCAAGATTTGCTCACAAATGTTCCTACATGTGTGTGAATACTGGATTATGAGGGTACAGTTCATAGTGTCAAAACTGTTCCTACCTGGTAATGAGCTATTTGTTTCCCAATTATTTAACAGAGAAAGTTATTTCATTGATAATTGCTGCTGGAAAATATATGCACGTTAAAAATTGAATTACTACAGATATTGATCAATCGCATTAGGGTAATACAGGTTGACCATCACTAATCTGGCATTGGGACCTGTAGGGTGCTGGAGTAGTGATTTTGCCAGATTACAGAGTAGTTAGGTTAGGTTAGAATACACTTCACCCAACAGCGATATTTACGAATCAGCAATTTCGCCCACTTTATGCCTTACTTTTTGCCCATTCCACTGTTCCAGTCTACCAAACTCACATCTATTTTGCCAGTTTTCCTTCTATTCTTTCGACTGAATACAAAAAACCACCCATTCACCTACTTCAACTACCCAAAAAAGTGGTCAGAAATCGGTAATTTGGCCAATTTCACAAATATCAAAAGATGACAATTTCAAAATAGGGTCCAGAATAAACAATGCAGATATTCCTGGCACTAAAATGACATTTTTTCTGTTCATTAGTCACGTCTCCAGGCACCTCTTATATTACGCTTGCTTTCCATTTTGAATTTTTATTCACACAAAAAAATAGAAGATTTATTATTATGCAGACTACTGCATTACTGTAATAATTGTATAAATAATGTCAGCCCATTCGTAACTGCATATTAGACCGGCCAGTTGGACACATTGGATGGTAATGTCATTTGTTTCCTCTTGAACATCAGCAAAAAAAAAAAACATTTCTGCTACTTTGAGCTCAATTTCAAGGTACAGTGGACCCTCAGTTATCCGCCATCCTTGTTTTCAGCCAACCTGTTGATCAGCCAGTTTTTCGGCTTCTGGTGATAAGCCGTTTTTTGGTGATCAGCCATTTCGGAAGTGTCTGTCCACCGGCTGGGGCCGCTCGTGCATCAGTCTGGCTATCTCTCTCGGTGGGTAAGGAAGCTTCTGCTCATACATCCAAACATTCCGCTTTTTTTCCATTGTTTTTGGTGTTTTTTTTTTTTTTGCAGTGCAACTGCAAAATAAGTAACCATGGCTCCAAAGAAAGTTGCTATTAAAGTTCCTGTGGTAAAGTGAGAAACACCATGGAATTTAAGTGTGAAGTGATTTATAAATATGAGAGTGGTATGCGGGTGCTGCAACTTGCCAGGATGTACGGGAAAAACAAATCTACCATTACCTCCATCCTGGCAAAGAACGAACAAATCAAGGATGCCAATGTTACGAAAGGAGTAACTTTTCTAATGAAACAAAGGTCACCAATAATGGAAGAGATGGAAAAGTAGTAGTTATTGTGGTTTAAGGAAAGAGAATTAGTGGGAGACAGTGTTATGGAATGTATTACACTATTTGTGAGAAGGCAAGGAAGATGCATGTGAATCTTGCAAAGAAAATGCCTGGAACAAGTGCTATTGTTAGTGAATTTAGGGCCAGGAAAGGTTGGTTTGAGAGATTTAAGAAGCGTAGTGGCACACACCGTGTTGTAAGGCATGGTGAGGCTGCAAGTTCTGACAAATGTGCGGCTGAAAAATTTGTACGGGAATTCCAAGGGTACATAAAGGCTGAAGGATTCAAACCCCAACAAGTGTTCAATTGTGACGAAACAGGCCTGTTTTGGAAAGAAAATGCCAAACAGGACCTACATTATGCAGGAGGAAGAGGCACTGCCAGGACACAAGCCTATGAAACACAGGCTTACTCTTGTTGTATGGTAATGCTAGTGGTGATTTTAAAGTGAAGCCATTACCGGTGTATCACTAAGAAAATCCCAGTGTGTTCAAGAAAGGCAATGTCATCAAGAATAGGTTGTGTGTGATGTGAAAAGCTAATAATGAGGCATGGGTCACAAGGCAAATTTTCTAAAGAGTGGGTTAATGATGTGTTTGGTCCAAGTGTGAAAAAATACCTCCTGGAAAAGAAATTGCCACCCAAGTGCCTCCTGGTACTAGACAATGCTCCTGCACATCCTCCAGATTTGGAAGACCAAGTGTTTATGAACTTCAATAGCATAAAAGTGAAATTTTTGCCTTCTAACACCACTCCTCTCCTTCAGCCCATGGACCAGCAGGTCATTTCTAACTTCAAAAAACTCTACACAAAACCATAGTTTCAAAAGCGCTTTGAAGTGACCTCGGACACTCAGTTGACCCTAAAAGAGGTCTGGAAGAATCACTTCACTATCCTCCACTGCATAAGCCTTATAGGTATGGCTTGGCAAGAAGTGACTTCCAGGACTTTGAACTCTGCTTGGAGATAACAGTAGTCAGGTTATGTCCAAGAGAGGGATTTTGAAGGGTTTGAGGCTGACCCTGTGGACTCTATTGCTGCACTGGGGAAGTCCCTGGGGTTGGAGGTAAGCAGCGAGGATGTGGAAGAGTTGGTGGAGGACCATAGGGAAGAGCTAACCAATGAAGAGCTTCAACTTGAACAGCAACAGACTGCAGCTGAGGAACTTGCTTCAGAGGAGGAGGAAGAGGGAGTGAAGGAGATGCCTTTTTCAGTGATTAAGAACATTTGTGCAAAGTTTCATAGAGAAATACTGCCCTGACCTAGCTGAAACAAGCCATATCTACAACATGCTTAATGACAAAACCCTGTCCCACTTCAGCAAAATCAAGGAGACACTAGAAACAAAGCGCTCTTGACAGATGTTGTGCGACAGGGGTCCAGTGACTCAAGCTAGTCCTAGTGGCATTAAAAGACAAAGAAGGGAATTAACCCCAGAGAGAGACTTCTTAGTACCTAAAGTCCTTATGGAGGGGTATTCCCCTTCCATTAATTCTTATGGGAAATATTACTATTTCGGTTTTCAGTTATTTCAGTTATAGGATGAGCTTCTGGAACAGATTACAGCCAATAACCGAGGGCCCAATGTACTTTCCATCTTGAAACCAATCAAAATCATATCTATTTCTGTAATATATCTTCCATTCTATAAAGTGAGACCAAAAAAATTAGAATACAACCATAAAAACCATATGAAAATACAATTTTACACCATTTTCATTAATCTACGATATTTTCTTCAAAATTATGTAAGAAACACATTACGTAGCATATAAACAAGATACATACACCCACAGTATGATAAATTTCACATAATTATGAGGTGCGATAGATGGGTGGAGGGAAAAAATTGCGTATTCTCTGGTCCAGCGCCAGAGAAAATGTTCATCTATCTGACTTTGACCGAGTCACTCCCCTTAACGCATTCAGCTTTGTATGTAATTCTCGGCATGACTTCTCATCGCTTCTCCCTTTGTTTATGATGGCATCTAAAAGTAGTTGTTAGAAATTATTAAAGTCAGTGAACAAGGTATGCCGAAGGCCGCTTTAACTATCATATGGCTATGTAGCCCAGGCGGGCTACATAGTTACACCTACCCTCTACCTACACCTGATTTCCTAAAAATAAATACTACTCGCATCTCACCCTACATTAAGACTACACATATTTTAAGGTAAGTAATGAGTGTACTGTAGCAGTTTTTTTTTTTTTTTCATTATGCACTGCGTGCAGCAGGATTTTTTTTTATATAGTGCACATTTACTACACAGCTTATTTGAGTGAGCTGAGCTCATGGCAACCGACAGCGACTTCAAAGCCACCTTATCTTTTATGGACAAAGTATGGTAAATGTGCTTTACACAACAAGAAGCATTTCCTTTATTCATTGGAACCATGGGTAGGGCTAAAAGTGAGCAGGTTATAACAATAAATGGAGAAAAAGAAATTGAAATGACTTATGCAGCAAGTAGCACCACCAAACAGTAGTGGCAGGTTGGTGTGGCGACCTTAGAAATCTGAAATTATGCTAGCCGAAATTAGTGCCCGATTACCAACTGCTGGATTAGTGATGGCCAACCTGTATAAAGAGGTATCTAATCTCCAACCCAAGTACATATTTAATAGTACTTCATAAACTGAAAGACTAATTTATACTCTGACTCCAGAATCTTGGATAGTTAACAAATTCCATGTACAGTAGGGCCCCGCATTACGGCATTCCGCTAATACAGCGATATCAAATTATGACCAAAATTTGCTATACGGCAAGCAGTCTTTCAAATATGGCACACTCCACCCGGTTTGTTTACATTCTCCATGTCCACATCTATTATGACAGGAAACTTTCCAAAATTTCAAGTGTTTTAAAGTTACTGCACATTTTACATGTACTCTGATAATTGTACTTATGTGTACCTGCACCTAAATATACTTACAAACTGTGCTGGTGTGCAGTTGCACATTAAAATCGCTAACTCTCTACTCATGACGCCAATACTACGTAATAATAATCACTCTTGGGCACACTAAATGTCTTATTTTACATTAATACAGGTCTCCCTCAACATTCACGTTTTCAGCTTTCGCGGGCTTCACACATTTGCGAATTCCCAACCGCCAAATTCCCAGCCACCAAATTCCCAGCTGCCAAATCATATTCAAGTTTCCCGCCACCTGCGAGTCCCTACTACCCTCCCACCGACCCCCGCAACTGGCAGCCAGCCCTCCCACCACTCAGTGTGGCGAGTGTTTTGTTTGTTCATTATTTGCTAATAAACTACAGTATAAATAATGTAAACCCATTCATGACTGCATATTGGAATGGCTATTTGGACAGGTATTAGACGGTGACATCATGTGTTTACTCTTGAACACAGCAAAGAATCAAACATTTCTGCTACTGCTAATAATAACAATAGTAATAATAATAATAATAATAACAATAGTAATAACAATAGTAATAATAATAATAATAATAATAATAATAAATACGATATAATTGAAGAAGGAAGTTGTACAAAAATACAAGGGAGTGGTTGACACATCGTCAGTGTGGCTTTGTTTATGCTGGAGTGAGCATTAGTCTCCCTGCTCTTCCAAACATTTCACAATAATTCATTGTGTTTGGTGCTTGTAGATTGAGTGTGACTGGAGTGGTAGAGGCAGTGATTGAGGCAGTGGGGGAGGCAGTGGGTGAGGCAGCTGGTGAGGCAGCGATTGAGGCAGTGGTTGAGGCAGCTGTTGAGGCAGTGATTGAGGCAGCTGTTGAGGCAGCGATTGAGGCAGTGGGTGAGGCAGCTGTTGAGACAGCGATTGAGGCAGTGGTTGAGGCAGCTGTTCAGGCAGCGATTGAGACAGTGGGTGAGGCAGCTGTTGAGGGAACGATTGAGGCAGTGGTTGAGACAGCTGTTGAGGCAGCGATTAAGGCAGTGGGTGAAGCAGCTGTTGAGGCACCGATTGAGGCAGTGGGTGAGGCAGCTGTTGAGGCAGCGATTGAGGCAGCGATTGAGGCAGTGGGTGAGGCAGCTGTTGAGGCAGCGATTGAGGCAGTGGGTGAGGCAGCTGTTGAGGCAGCGATTGAGGCAGTGGTTGAAGCAGCTGTTGAGGCAGCGATTGAGGCAGTGGTTGAGGCAGCTGTTGAGGCAGCAATTGAGGCAGTGGTTGAGGCAGTGGTTGAGGCAGTGGTTGAGGCAGCTGTTGAGGCAGCAATTGAGGCAGTGGTTGAGGCAGCTGTTGAGGCAGTGGTATTTAATAACATACATGTTGTTAATAATAATAATAATACATGTTATTAATAATATGTACTATTATTATTTATAACATAGATGTTATTAAATACCACTGCCTCAACTGCTGAGTTATTGTGAAATGTTTGGAAGAGCAGGGAGACTAATGCTCACTCCAGCATAAACAAAGCCACACTGACGATGTGTCAACCACTCACTCGTATTTTTGTACAATTTCCTTCTTCAATTATATCGTATTATCATTGTTATCATTATTATTATTATTATGCGGGAGGGAAGAGGAGCGATTGGTGGAATGATGATGTAAAGAGAGTAGTAAGGGAGAAAAAGTTAGCATATGAGAAGTTTTTACAAAGTAGAAGTGATGCAAGGAGGGAAGAGTATATGGAGAAAAAGAGAGAGGTTAAGAGAGTGGTGAAGCAATGTAAAAAGAGAGCAAATGAGAGAGTGGGTGAGATGTTATCAACAAATTTTGTTGAAAATAAGAAAAAGTTTTGGAGTGAGATTAACAAGTTAAGGAAGCCTAGAGAACAAATGGATTTGTCAGTTAAAAATAGGAGAGGAGAGTTATTAAATGGAGAGTTAGAGGTATTGGGAAAATGGAGGGAATATTTTGAGGAATTGTTAAATGTTGATGAAGATAGGGAAGCTGTGATTTCGTGTATAGGGCAAGGAGGAATAACATCTTGTAGGAGTGAGGAAGAGCCAGTTGTGAGTGTGGGGGAAGTTCGTGAGGCAGTAGGTAAAATGAAAGGGGGTAAGGCAGCCGGGATTGATGGGATAAAGATAGAAATGTTAAAAGCAGGTGGGGATATAGTTTTGGAGTGGTTGGTGCAATTATTTAATAAATGCATGGAAGAGGGTAAGGTACCTAGGGATTGGCAGAGAGCATGCATAGTTCCTTTGTATAAAGGCAAAGGGGACAAAAGAGAGTGCAAAAATTATAGGGGGATAAGTCTGTTGAGTATACCTGGTAAAGTGTATGGTAGAGTTATTATTGAAAGAATTAAGAGTAAGACGGAGAATAGGATAGCAGATGAACAAGGAGGCTTTAGGAAAGGTAGGGGGTGTGTGGACCAGGTGTTTACAGTGAAACATATAAGTGAACAGTATTTAGATAAGGCTAAAGAGGTCTTTGTGGCATTTATGGATTTGGAAAAGGCGTATGACAGGGTGGATAGGGGGGCAATGTGGCAGATGTTGCAGGTGTATGGTGTAGGAGGTAGGATACTGAAAGCAGTGAAGAGTTTTTACGAGGATAGTGAGGCTCAAGTTAGAGTATGTAGGAAAGAGGGAAATTATTTCCCAGTAAAAGTAGGCCTTAGACAAGGATGTGTGATGTCACCGTGGTTGTTTAATATATTTATAGATGGGGTTGTAAGAGAAGTAAATGCGAGGGTCTTGGCAAGAGGCGTGGAGTTAAAAGATGAAGAATCAAACAAAGTGGGAGTTGCCACAGTTGCTCTTTGCTGATGACACTGTGCTCTTGGGAGATTCTGAAGAGAAGTTGCAGAGATTGGTGGATGAATTTGGTAGGGTGTGCAAAAGAAGAAAATTAAAAGTGAATACAGGAAAGAGTAAGGTTATGAGGATAACAAAAAGATTAGGTGATGAAAGATTGGATATCAGATTGGAGGGAGAGAGTATGGAGGAGGTGAATGTATTCAGATATTTGGGAGTTGATGTGTCAGCGGATGGGTCTATGAAAGATGAGGTGAATCATAGAATTGATGAGGGGAAAAGGGTGAGTGGTGCACTTAGGAGTCTGTGGAGACAAAGAACTTTGCCCTTGGAGGCAAAGAGGGGAATGTATGAGAGTATAGTTTTACCAACGCTCTTATATGGGTGTGAAGCATGAGTGATGAATGTTGCAGAGAGGAGAAGGCTGGAGGCAGTGGAGATGTCATGTCTGAGAGCAATGTGTGGTGTGAATATAATGCAGAGAATTCGTAGTTTGGAAGTTAGGAGGAGGTGCGGGATTACCAAAACTGTTGTTCAGAGGGCTGAGGAAGGGTTAGGTGGTTCGGACATGTAGAGAGAATGGAGCGAAACGAGTGACTTCAAGAGTGTATCAGTCTGTAGTGGAAGGAAGGCGGGGTAGGGGTCGGCCTAGGAAAAGTTGGAGGGAGGGGGTAAAGGAGGTTTTGTGTGCGAGGGGCTTGGACTTCCAGCAGGCATGCGTGAGCGTGTTTGATAGGAGTGAATGGAGACAAATGGTTTTTAATACTTGACGTGCTGTTGGAGCGTGAGCAAAGTAACATTTATGAAGGGGTTCAGGAAAACCGGCAGGCCGGACTCGAGTCCTGGAGATGGGAAGTACAGTGCCTGCACTCTGAAGGAGGGGTGTTAATGTTGCAGTTTAAAAACTGTAGTGTAAAGCACCCTTCTGGCAAGACAGTGATGGAGTGAATGATGGTGAAAGTTTTTCTTTTTCGGGCCACCCTGCCTTGGTGGGAATCGGCCAGTGTGATAATAAAAAAAAAATAAAATTATTATTATTATTATTATTATTATTATTATTACTATTGTTATTATTAGCAGAAGCAGATATGTTTGATTCTTTGCTGTGTTCAAGAGTAAACACATGTCACCGTCCAATACCTGGCCGAATAGCCATTCCAATATGCAGTCATGAATGGGTTTACATTATTTATACTGTAGTTTAATAGCAAATAATGAACAAACAAAACACTCACCACACTGAGTGGTGGGAGGGCTGGCTGCCAGTTGCGGGGGTCGGTGGGAGGGTAGTAGGGACTCGCAGTGGTTGAGGAGGTGGTGGTGGAGGCAGTGGTGGAGTCTGTGGTATTTAATAACATACATGTTAGTAAAGCATAACATGTATATATTTAGTACAATTTACGATGTTTTCATGTATTTTATGATTGTTCATGGTTCAACAAGGAAGCAGTATTGTACAGTGGATCCCCGGTTAACGATATTTTTTCACTCCAGAAGTATGTTCAGGTGCCAGTACTGACCGAATTTGTTCCCATAAGGAATATTGTGAAGTAGATTAGTCCATTTCAGACCCCCAAACATACATGTACAAACGCACTTACATAAATACACTTACATAATTGGTCACATTTGGAGGTAATCGTCATGCAGGGGTCCACTGTATTATATTTCCCTACAATATATTGGGGCACCAAACATTCACGGTTTTTCAACATTCGCGAGGCTCTTGATCCCCTAACCCTCGCGAATGTTGAGGGAGACCTGTACAGGCATTTTCATTAATCCAGCTATGATATTTTCCTCAAAATTATATATGAAACCCGTTACATAGCATACAAACATGATACACACACTCGCAGAATAAAAATTGACGTAAATATGAGATTTGTTTACATAGCGGCTGTGTAGGTAGTGTCGGAAGAATTACGTTTTCTCTAGTCAAACTGGGGGATAACTGTAGAAAAATATTCTTTACACATGCCTTCACTCTATATAAAGCAATTCACAACCCTTGTGGGTTTAGTGCTTTTTATTATGATGACAATAATAATAATAATAATAATAATAATATCTTCATTCACTCTAAAAATGGTGTGATGCTGTTTGTTTATTCTGTACTAACTTGTACAACTTGTACACAATGTAAGAGTATTTGTATTGTGAGGTAATTATTATAATTAAAAAAATATTGAGGTAAATGTTTTACAAACTCTTACAAATGTAGGTGTAGCCCAGGTGGGCTACACCTACCGGCTACCTACACTGACTTCCTATAAATAAATACTACTCACCTCTCTTCCTATATTAAGACTACACATATTTTAAGGTAAATAGTGTGTGTACTCTGTGTGTATTTTTGTAGACAGCCTGTACTGTCTGCATAGACAGCCTATGCTGTCTGCCAGCTTAGTTCATATTTTGCGCCACTTAAGTGCTGCCCTCTGGGCCTGCTCCAGGTCTGTGGGATGCTGGTCCCACACACACTCACAGCAGCCTAGCAGCAAGACAGAAGGTGGTCTACTAGTTCTCCCTCTCATGGGATGCCCCTCCTGGGCCATGGGCACAACACACAAGCCTGTGTACCCACCACTACTTTACAAATAAAGTAAGAAGCCTCCGAAGACATTTATAATTCACACCCCGCTTGCAGAAATACCAAGTAATCGTCTTATATTTTAACTCTCTGGGATGTTTTAAATATCGTATATTAAGTATGAGACGGGGAGCCAAGGCTACCTACACCTGACTTCCTACAAATAAGTACTACTCACCTCTCTCCCTACATTAAGATTACAAATACGTACATCAAGACATGTAATGAATGTACTATGAATGTATTTTACTTTGTGTTTTTAATGCCTATTTCTATTAACTTAATATAATTTAGTGTAAACTTGTTGTCTGGCATTTATATGCATTTATAAAGGGAAAAAATGGCATTCTGCCTTCTGGCGATGTCTGCTTTCCGGTGACAGCCTGGAACGTAACCCGCCGTGTAAGTGGGGCCCTACTGTATTGTACATTCCAACCTCTCTAACATCAATGTATCCTAAAAATTTGTGTACCCTATTGCATAAAATGTACTTATTTGTGTAGTTACAAAAAGATTAGGGTGGTAAGAGAAATGGAGGATGCAAACAGCTTCAAGGAGTAATCAAAATAATTTTCCTTGAAGCTTTATCTACATCTGAGACTAGGTCTCCACAATTTGCTCTAGAGGCACACCCCGCCTATATTAAATTAAAAAAAAAATATATATTAAATCTATACTTATGAAGGCAAACACACTTTCATTTAGGTTAATATTAGATAATTTTGTCGAAAGTACTGCAGTATGAAGTACAGTGGACCCTCGATAATCGTAAGGCTCGAAAGTCGCAATTTTCAAAAATTGTAACGTTACTTTTGTCAAAACTGACTCACGAATCGTCGTTTGACTCGCAAATAATCGTTCGTCTGGGAAGCATACACACAGCCCTGAGCCGCCTCACACTCCATTCCCAGCCAGTGTGCCACTGTTTATCAATGAGTGAGGATGATCCCACGAGTTAATACGATACATTTCATAATATCCCATTCATTTTAGTGCTCCAAAGAAAGCTTCTAGTGCCAGCCCTTTGGTAAAGAATGTGAGAAACACACATACGTATTTTAAGAAAAAGTTCGTAGAAAAATATGAAGGTGGTGGTGGTAGAGTGGTAGCAGTTGTGATGGTGGTAGAGGGTGGTAGTGATGGTGGTAGAGGGTGGTAGTGATGGTGGTAGAGGGTGGTAGTGATGGTGGTAGAGGGTGGTAGTGATGGTGGTAGAGGGTGGTAGTGATGGTGGTAGAGGGTGGTAGTGATGGTGGTAGAGGGTGGTAGTGATGGTGGTAGAGGGTGGTAGTGATGGTGGTAGAGGGTGGTAGTGATGGTGGTAGAGGGTGGTAGTGATGGTGGTAGAGGGAGGTAGTGATGGTGGTAGAGGATGGTAGTGATGGTGGTAGTGATGGTGGTAGAGGGTGGTAGTGATGGTGGTAGAGGGTGGTAGTGATGGTGGTAGAGGGTGGTAGTGATGGTGGTAGAGGGTGGTAGTGATGGTGGTAGAGGGTGGTAGTGATGGTGGTAGAGGGTGGTAGTGATGGTGGTAGAGGGTGGTAGTGATGGTGGTAGAGGGTGGTAGTGATGGTGGTAGAGGGTGGTAGTGATGGTGGTAGAGGGTGGTAGTGATGGTGGTAGAGGGTGGTAGTGATGGTGGTAGAGGGTGGTAGTGATGGTGGTAGAGGGTGGTAGTGATGGTGGTAGTGGGTGGTAGTGATGGTGGTAGTGGTTGTGATGGTGGTAGTGGTTGTGATGGTGGTAGTGGTTGTGATGGTGGTAGTGGGTACTTTCTTCCATGATTCAGCATTTCTACCAACTCCTCCAATGTCGTTGGAGTTACATAGGGCTACAGAAAACACCGCCGCCTCAGCTGCTGCTTCACCACCATTATGGATGGCTTATGCTCTCAGTGGCCCTTATACACCCAACAACAACAACAGAACACCTCGTGACATACATAATGACGTATTTTATTCATTCTAGAGTATATTCCATGTTTCTATGTTATTAATATTGTTTATTATGTCATATTATTTGAACTGTGATAGATCAATAAGCCGTAGAGTTGATATTAGTGTCATATTCTCCAACAATAAACTCGCCTCCCCTCCCTCTGCCCCGTCTGCCATACACTAAGAAAAGTCTTTAGTAAAGGTAAGTGTGATGTTAAATGTTCATTTATACATTTTATTAGTGCGACGGTCTGGAGTTTTGAGAGACTCTGACTGCGGGTTCAAATCCCGCACATGGTATGGTTTTTTTTTAGTGTTTTACATTTATTTGGCATTCTTTTCTGCATGTAAATCTATATTTAAGCTAGGGAAGTGACCTAGAGTCACTATGGAGGGGGATTCCCCTTCCAAACAATAACCTTTCTTCCCTCTCTTCTCCTCCCCCCTGTTTTCCATTCATCAACAACAGCCTTCAATAAAGGCAACTGTTATGTTGAATGTTCATTCTTTTGTGCATGTAAATCTATCTTTAAGGTAAAAAAAAAAATTTTTGATACTTCTGGGTGTATGGAACGAAGTAATTGGATTTACATTATTTATTATGGGGAAAATGGATTCGCAAATCGTCAATTTTGATAATAGTCACGCTCTCTGGAACGAATTACGAAAAACGAGGGTCCACTATACAGTAATCTCTACAAACTCCTGGTATCCTAATTCATTTATTTTGATAATTCTTGTTTTTTAACTCCTAAAACATATGAAAATCCCAAGGGTATCAAATGAAGCAAAATCTGAGGGAAGAAATTTGATTCTGCATTTCATCTCGGGTACAAATGTTTATTTTCCGACTGGTAATATAACATATATAGCCCTTAACCCTTTCAGGGTTTTGGCCGTACTAGTACAGCTTACGCACCAGGGTTTTTGACGTACTAGTATGCCTAAATTCTAGCGCCCTCAAATCTAACAAGAGAAAGCTGATAGGCCTACATATGAAAGAATGGGTCAATGTGGTCAGTGTGCGTGGTATAAAAAAAATCCTGCAACAGTGCGTAATGAGAAAAAAAACTCCACCCATGTTTTTGGATTAAAACAGCGACTTTGCACTGTATTTTTGTTATGGTATTTATTGTTGTATTCTAGTTTTCCTGATCTCATTTTATAGAATGGAAGACATACTACAGAAATTGAGATGATTTTGACTGGTTTTACAATGAAAAGTACCTTGAAATTGAGCTCAAAGTAGCAGAAGTGTATGATTTTTACCAAAGTTCAAAAGTAAATAAATCATGCTAAGCGTCCAATACACGTCAACTGGCGAGTCTAATATTCTCTCAGAAGTTCGCCGATATTATTTATACCATTTCTACACTAATGCAGTAGTCTGCATAACGGTAAATCTTCTATTTTTTTGTGAGAATAAAAATTCAAAGTGGAAAGCAAAAGAATGTAAGAGGGGCGTGGAGATGTGACTAATGAACAGAGGAAATGTTATTTTAGTGCCAGGAATGTCTTTCTTGTTTATTCTGGACCCTATTCGGAAATTGGCATCTTTTGAAATTTGTGTGAAATTGGCAAAATTGCTAAATTCTGACCACTGTATTGGATAGTTGAAACTGGTATATGTGTGGTTTCTTGTACTCATTCGATAGAAAAAATGGAGTTCTAGCGAAATAGTTATGATTTTTGTCAGCTAGTACATTGGAATTGGCCGAAAATAGACCTCAAAGTGGGCAAAATAGCTGATGTTTAAGCATTGTCGAGACCGCTAACTTCGCAAGAGCATAATTCCGTTAAGTTTTCCATCAAATTTCATACTTTTGGTGTCATTATGACCGGGAAAAGATTCTCTGTCTTTCCATAAGAGATTTTTTTTTTTTTTTTTTTTTGAAATTTGGCCGACCCTGAGAACAAGTCTTTGAGAGGGCCTGTCGACCCTGAAAGGGTTAAAAAGACATTTTCCAGTGTCTTGGTGCTGCCACATCTACAGACTCCAGACCTTGGATGTTTTCTGTTTTATCAAGCCCGCATGTATGGCTCTCTCCAATCACACAAGTCAGATTGTCTCACACACTTATTACCCCTTTATTCAAGCATATTTGCTTTACAGTAGTGTTCTTTGGTTCATGTACCCCTAAGATTAGCAAGTGACAAAAGCAAGTTAAATATAAAGAGGAGGAAGATCACAATAAAATGAAAAAAGTGGAATTATTAGACATGCTAATGAGGAATGAAAGAGTAAACATGGTAGACATTTTAGTAACAGGCCACAGTAGGATAGATGAAAATTATTATAATCAAAAAGAAGCGCTAAGCCACAAGGGCTATACAGCGCTGCAGGGTAGGGAAGGAAGCGAGGGTATAGGATGGCAGAAGGGAGGAGGGATGATCAGTAGGTTACAGAAAGCAGCGGGGCAGGGGATAGTGTGGGGGTAGAGGGTAGCAAGAGATTGAAGTAGAAAGGGCTGAAGGTATCAGAATTTGTGAAGTCAGTTGTTGTCAAAAAGTCAATGAGAGAGTCTGGATGAAAGGTGGGTCCATCAGCGAGAAGGGAAGGTAAAGAGAGAGCAGCGGAGCGAAGACGACGACAGAGGTAAATTCTGCGTGCTCGTTGATAAAGTGGGCAGTCCAACAGAATGTGGCTGACTGATAATGGAGCTTGGCAATTCTCAGAGAGGAGCAGGGCGCCTCTCCATGAGATATCCATGAGTAAGACGAGTATGGCCAATGCAAAGACGGGAGAGAGTAGTCTCCCAACCTCGACACTGGTGATAAGAAGACGGCCAGTAACCTATACTTGGTTTAATAGATTGAAGTTTGTTGCTGAGCATAGTAGACCAACAGTGTTGCCAACGGGAGTGAAGGTGGGAAGATATTGCAGCAAAATAGTCCGTAAATGGAATACCTCTTTATGAAACTGGTAGGTCATGTACTGCTGACCACGTAGCAGTGTCTGCCTGTTCATTGCCCTGTACGTCAACATGACCAGGGACCCAACAAAAAACAATATCTTTATGCTTGGTAAAGATGCGGCGTAGCCAAAGTTGGATACGGAGGACTAAGGGGTGAGGTGTATCAAATTTCTGTATAGCCTGTAAAGCACTAAGGGAGTCTGAGACAACCACAAATGATGACACAGGCATAGATGCAATACGGATAAGTGCTGTAAGGATGGCATACAATTCAGCAGTAAAAATACTAGCCGAAGATAGTAAATGCCCTCGTACGACGCTGTCTGGAAACACTGCTGTGAATCCTACCCCGTCAGAAGACTTAGAGCCATCTGTGTACACAGCAATGGCATGAGAATGAGAGTGAAAGTGGTCAAGAAAAAGAGAGCGGGAAGCGACCGTAGACAGTTGGGCTTTCGAGCAAGGGAGAGAGAAAGAACAGACTCGAACAGCTGGAACTTCCCAGGGGGGTAGGGAAAAGTGAGATGCTACACGAACATAGAAAGGTGGTAATTGAAGAGAAGACAAGAGCGAATGAAGGCGAAGAGAGAAGGGACGGAGTAAACAGGGGCGGCGAACAAATAAAGAATGTCTACTAATATCAGTGACCATTCTATAAATGGAAGGATTGCGGAGATCATGAGAGCGTACATAGTAGCGAAGGCAATGGGCATCACGGCGATCGGATAAGGATGGAACGTTCGCTTCTGCATAGAGGCTCTCGACAGGGAAAGAGCGAAAAGCACCAAGGCACAAACGTAATCCTTGGTGATGAATGGGGTTAAGGCTAGAGAGAGTAGCAGGAGATGCCGCTGAATAGATCTGGTCACCATAATCAAGTTACGATAAAATAAGGGTGGAATGTAGGCGAAGGAGGGTTCGACGATCAGCTCCCCATGAAAGATGAGCAAGGGTTTTAAGAAGGTTCAGCCGGCTGTGACACGTTGCCTTCAGAGAGGTAATGTGAGGTTTCCAGGATAACCTACGATCAAAGAGGAGGCCCAGAAACTTGACTATCACGTTCAGGGATACGGGAGCCATAGAGGTACAAAGGATGATCTGAGATGACAGAGCGTCTAGTGAAAGTAATTTGGTGGGTTTTAGTGCTGGAAAATTTAAACCCACGTGTGGTGGCCCAATTGGAAACACGGTCAACTGCATGCTGGAGAGAAACTGTAATGAGGTGACAGTCAGCGCCTGCACAGGCAATAGCGAAGTCATCAACATAGAGTGATGACCAAATATTTGATGGAAGACTAGAGGCCATATCATTAATAGCAAGGAGAAAAAGTGTTGTGCTCAGAACACATCCCTGGGGGACACCTTCAGCTTGGATAAAGTCCGGGGAGAGCACATTATTAACTCGAACACGGAAATGCATGTCAGTTAAAAAGTTCTTAAGGAAGGATGGTAGATTGCCTCGAAGGCCTAAGGAGTGGGCTTGGGCTAAAATATTATACCTCCAGGTTGTGTCATATGCCTTCTCAAGGTCAAAAAATATGGCAATAACTGAGTGGTTATTCGCAAAGGCATTACGAACATACGTATCCAAGCGTAGTAAGGGGTCAATGGTAGAACGTCCCTTACGAAAGCCATATTAACGAGTGGAGAGACTGTTGTGCGTCTCTAAATACCACACTAAACGTCTATTTACTAGGCGTTCCATCACTTTGCAAACTGCACTGGTAAGAGCAATGGGACGATAGTGGGAGGTTTCACGTCCCGTAGTGCCTGGTTTGCGGAAAGGAAGAACAATGGCGGATTTCCACAGCTGTGGAAGAACTTGTGACCAAATGAGATTGTAAAGGTGTAATAGGACTGCAAGGGCTGACTGATGTAAATGTTGTAGCATACGAATATGAATGTCGTCGGGCCCAGCTGCCGATGATCGGCAAGCTGAGAGTGTTGCCTCCAGTTCTTGAAGTGTAAAAGGCACATTATACTGTTCTTCTCTGAGAAAAGAAAAGTCCAAGGGTGCTAACTCTCTGTCAGACTTTGAGGAAAGAAATGTGGGGCATAGATGGAGTCCCTGAGAAATATGGACCAGATGATTGCTAATTTCATTGGCAACATCTAGTGGGTTTGCTATATCAACACCGGCAACCCGCAGAACAGGAGCCGGGTCAGGAGAATATTTACCACTCAGTTTTCGTACTTTTTTCCAGACTGCACTCATAGAGGAAGCAGAGGTGATGGTGGAGACAATCTCGCCAGCAAGTGCGTTTAGCGTCACGGATGACACGGCGAGCGATCGCACGCTTCTGCTTAAAATCAAGAAGTCTCTCTGTGGTTCTATTGTACCGGTACCCGCCCCATGCAGCGTGTTTCAAACGTACTGCACGAGCACAAGCAGGAGACCACCAAGGCACGCATTTCTGAGAATGCCTGCTCGAAGTTTGGGGTATAGAATGAGAAGCTGCGGTTAAAACGGAGGACGAGAAGAGGTGTAAAAGCTCATCGATGGAGGACGAAGAAGGAACCTCTCTAAAAACAGTTAGGTGTGAGTAAAGGTTCCAATTTGCCTGATCAAATTGCCAGCGTGGGATGCGAAGAGGTGGTGAATATGAAGGGGAAGTAAGAATGATTGGGAAATGATCGCTGTCATGTAAGTCCGGGAGAACAGACCAAGTGAAGTCTAATGCGGCGGAGGAAGAGCAGACAGAGATCAATGCAAGAGAGTGTGTGAGTCCGAGGATCAAAATGGGTGCGAGTACCTGTATTTAAAACAGGGAGGGGGTGGGTGGCAAGAAAAGCCTCTAACTGAATGCCACGGGAATCACAGTGAGACCCCCCCCCCCCAGAGGAAATGGTGGGCATTAAAATCACCAAGTAACAGAATCGGTGGCGGTAATGACGAAACAAGAAAGGCAATATCCGGAATAGATAATGCCCGAGAAGGAGAGAGATATAAAGAACAGAGCGTATACCACCTATGCAAGTGGATACGGGCTGCTGTGTAATGCAGCGAAGTACGAACAAATAGCTGATGGAACGGAATATCAGTGCATAGAAGAAGGGCACTTTCATTAAAGGTCCCATCAGGAAAAGGATCTGAAGAATACAATAAATTATAGCCTGAGATGGGAGAGATAACAGCAGAGTGTAATTTTGGTTCCTGTAAGCAAACACCAACAGGGGAAAACTGGGAGAGTAACATCTGAAGCTCACCCCGATTACCCGAGGCCGCGTATATTCCACGGTAAATAGGCCATGATTAGCAATGATAAAGATACCTGAAATCCGCAGGTAAGGGTTCCTACGGACTAGAGGGGTTAGAAAAGTCCACATGCGGAGGCAGTGGAAAACGTTCAAGCAGTGAAGGAATGGTGCGCTGAGAAGAAAGGAGTTGCGCAGATGGAGCAGAGGAGAGAGAAGGAGTGGAGGGTGGATCAGTGTCCATTGATGGTTTGGTCTCTGCAATATATTCAGAGATTGCTTCAAGTGTTTCAGAATTCAGAGATGTCGTATGGGAGACAATATTGGAAATGGTAGGGGGAGGATGAGTAAAGATTGGAACTGTATTGGACTCTACCAAGGTAGGGGGGGGGGGGCGAAAGGGTGGAGGGAACTGGAGAAGCATGGAAGGGGACAGAAGAGGCAGAAACCTGGGAGGTGGCAGAAGAGGAAGAAACTTGGGAGGGAACAGAGGAGGAAGGTACAGTACGAGGAGGAGGGTGAACCTCTACACTTGTAACAGAGCCAGTGAGAGGGGGAGAACCAGGTACAGAGACAGGGAAGGGAAAATGAGGAGGTGGAAGATGGGTAGGAGGTGTTAACGGACCTTTTTTTGACTTTTGAGAAGTAGAGGGACGATTCGGAGGAGGTGTCATACGAGATCTCGTCGCTACTGAGGCTTGTGAGAGAGAACACGAAGAAGCGAGATCAGACTGAGGCGTTGAAGTAGGGACGTCTGAGCCGAGGACAGCAAAAGAATTAGATACAGGAGTGACTATGGGAGAGGTAACCACAGAGGTGGGTGCAGAAGATGGGATACCAGAAGTGGGGGGACGTTTTGAAACATGGGAATAAGAAACACGAGGTAGTCTTCCTTGGAGGCGGAGATGAGAAACTGCCATGGCATAAGGGAGACCTTCTGCCTCTTTGAGGTAACGGATTTCCCGCTCGTTTAAGTAGACTTGACAACGGCGAGAGTATGAAGGGTGAGCCTCATGACAATTAAGGCAAGAGGGAGGTCGATTGCGAGACATATTAGAATGGTCATCGGCACCACAGACTGGGCATTCGGCGATAGATCTGCAATATTTCGCTGGATGGCCAAATCGCCAGCAATTTCTACACTGTTGCAGTGTAGGGATCACCTTTCGAACTTGTAACCGATGTCCTGCTACATAAACTGAGGATGGGAGTTCACGGCTGTCAAAAGTTAAACGAGCCACATTGCTAGGGTATCGTCTCCGCCCACGGGCAGGAAGAACGTAAGTGTCTACCTTGAGGATTGGGAGATCTTGGAGTTCCAGCTGTTCAAGAATGTCAGTGCCACATGTCTGGAAATTTTGTTGAACTATGGTATGGGGCAGAATGACAGTACCACTACAAGAATTGAGGGAATGATGTTTTTCAATAGTGACAGGAACAGTATCGATATGGGAAAGATGAGAAAGCTCATGAGCCTGGGTAGCATTCTGTACGGTGATGATGCGCGTACCGCTCTTAAGAGCATGAAAGGAAATATCTTTACCAACATGGCATAGGAGTGCCTTGCCAATACTGTGGTCAGAAAGATAGGCAGTAGAGGAAGTCAGTCGTAAAGTGAAGAATTTAGTCCATTGTGCAGTCTGAAACTGAGTGTGGAAAGGTAGTGAAGGAAGTGTCGATCCTTTCTGAGAAGAACGAGAAGGTGGAGAAGTATCATGAGCAGGTAATTGTCGTTGGCGTTTAGGCATGGGACCAGAGTTGGTCTGACGTGAAACGGGTCGGCGATTCGAAAATTGCCGCACTGTAGAGGGAGAGGCCGGAAGCATAGTCAGAGGAGAGCGAAGGTCAGATAAATCGAAGGAGTCAGTCAAGGCCTCAGTACCTGAAGCGGGTGAGGAAACAGCACCGGCAAGAGGTACAGAGGCATGAGGAGTGTCCGAAGAGTGGTCCAAAGACGAGGCAGGGTCAGAACAGGGTGTGGTATCTAGAAGGGGCCCGGGGGTAGCAGGTTCATGGACTAGGGCTGCCATGGTTAGGTTACTTCTTTCTTTTTGTTTTTAAGAAAAAAAAAAAGAAAATAAAAATAAAAAAAAAAGAATAAAAAAGGGGGGACCGGGGAGGGATAGTTCCTAGGAGGAAGGAAAGGGCCAAAAATCTCCCTCCGCGCCCAAGAGGACCTCAGCACCGCATGTAGCGCGGATGCAGCATGGAACCCGTGCCATACCCTACCCATCATGCCAGTAAACCGGCAATCCGGGATAGCAACCTCACATCTGCCGAGCTACCTCGGTGGACAAAAGAGAGGGCGGCCGGAAATCCGCCACAAAGCATACCTCCTTCGGCCACCACCCCCGGAATCCGAAAGGTGGCTTCCAGAGATACACCCGTCGCCCGAGAGACACCCAAAGCCACCCTCCGGGATACCGGAGAGGGATCGGGACATCCCCAGGCAATCCAGATTCCACAGCAAACTACGCCACCGCCAAGAACCTCAAAGGAATGGGATGGACCCCGGTACCCTTTCCTCTACCTAGGAACTAGCGTGCCTGTGGGGGGGAAAAAAAAAAAAAAGGGCCAAAAAGGAAGGGCAAAAGGGAGGGGTGGGGAGGAGGAGGAAAGGAAAAAGGGGAGGATGGGGAGGATGGGATAGGGAATGGGGGATTGGGGGGTAATTAGGTTCAGTCTGAGGAAGTAGACCGACAGGTCTAATTCCTCAGACCAAGAGCCTCTTCACCACGCCAAGGAGCCCCCCTTGAAGAGGGGACAGATGAAAAAATGAGCAGATCTGGGAAAGTATGGCGACAAGGCCAACTAACGCCTTTAAGAACATAACTTTGTGAATTTGGAGGGTGGAATGCATTTACTACCCTCACAGTCAGATTAAAGTACTAATGAAAAACTCTTTTGGACTAACAAATACTGTACTAAAAAACTGAATGAAGAACTAACTTTCCATATCTGCAACCAGTCTGCAGAGAAGCTTGACAAGACAGCTTACCCACTGTAGTAGGTATGACCAGGCTTTCATGAGACTTCAACTGTACTTTCACAGTATAGAAATAATGCAAAAAATAATTTACGGAAACATCACATTACGTGATGTATAAAGGGCAGGAGTGAATGTTATGAAAGAAAATTGCCATTGAATATGTAACGAAGATTTACATACATGGCCAACTCCAAATTTAATGAAAAACATCCTCCAAAAAACAAAATCACCATGGGGGGGGGGAGGAGACCCTACTAATTAACCCTTAAATGGTCCAAATGTATATATACATTTTTTCAACATCTGAAAGCATGTAAGAAAAAAAAATGTAGATCTTCTTTTCTGTTTTACATTTGAAAACATGTAAAAAACTTTTATCTACATTTTTTTTTTGTTATATTTGAAAATATGTATAAAAAAAAAAAAAAGTAGATCTACTTTTGTAGCACTACGAATTTGAACGTCTATTTCTTTGGACCGTTTAAGGGTTAAAGGATAGGCAGCTATTAAAAGCTATTAAATATGAAATTAAAAACTAAACAAAATACATTGGAACCTCAGTTGTCAACTGCATCACTTGTCAAACAAATTGGTTTTCAAACAAGGAATTAGAGAAAAAAAATGTCATGGTTTTTAAACGTTCTCTTGGTTGACGACCGACAACGCAAATGGCTCAAGTCACGTGCTCACAGAATGCACACTGGACAATGGGTCAATGCCAGGACACAAGCTAATGAAAGACATGCTCACTTTGGTAATGCAAGTGGGAACTTGAAATGAAGCCCATACTTGTTTATCATTCCAAAAATCCACAAGTTTTTAAGAAGAATAATGTTATGAAAAACCAAATGGCTGTAATGTGAAGGGCCAACATAAAAGCTTGAATAACAAGACAATTTTTTTTATTGAGTGGATTCATGAGGCCATTGTTCCCACTGTCAAAAAGTACCTCATTAAAAACAATTGCCACTCAGGGCCCGTTTACTTATGGATAATGCTCCTGCTCACCCTCCAAGCTTGGAGAACAAGTTGCCCAAGGAGTTCAGTTTTATAACTGAAGTTCTTGCCTCTTAACACCGCTCCTCTCATTCAGCCCATGGACCAGTAGGTCATTTCTAATTTCAAGAAACACTACACCTAGGCACTTCTTGAAAGGTGCTTTGAAATCACTTCAGAAACAAATTTAACCCTCAAGTTCTGGAAGGACCATTTCAATATCCTCACCTGCTTGAGGTTGATAGACTAAGCTTGGGAGAAGGTGTCTTCCAGGACCATGCAGTCAACATAAAATAAATTGTGGCCTGACTTTGTGGCAACCAGGGATTTTGAAGGCTTTGAAGATGAGCCTGAGCTGATAGAGGATATTGTGTCCTTGAGGAAGACCTTGGGCCAAGAGGTGACTGAAGATGATGTGGAACAGTTGGTGGAGGAGCATAGAACTGAACTCACCACAGAAGAACTTAAGAACATAAGAAAGAAGAAATATTGCAACAGGCCTACTGACCCCCATGCGAAACAGGTCCATGCCACCCCCTGGCTTAGAACAATGACCACCTAGTCAAGTCACTTCCACTTAAGGAAGGAGCATGGCACCAGACCTGGTAGCACAAGCTAGGCAGGTCCAACTCACACCCACCCACACCCACTCATGTATTTATCCAACATTTTTAAAACTACACAAGGTCTTAGCTTCTATGATGGTACCCGGGAGTTTGTTCCACTCATCCACAACTCTATTACCAAACCAGTGCTTTCCTATGTTGTAGACCTTCAGAAGGAGCAGCAACAGATTGCAGCAGAGGAGATTTCATCAGAGGAAGAGGAGGGAAGGAATGATGTGCCCACTGCACTTGTCAAGGAAATGTGTGCTAAATGGTGTGAAGTGCAAGAGATTGCTAAAAAAAAAAAAAAAAAGACAAAGCAGTGGCCATTCGTCTCTCTAACATGTACAATGACAATATATCTCAATTTAGACAGGTGTTAAAAACAACGCTTGAAACAAACGTGACTGGACAAGTTTTTATTGAGACAAAGAACCAGTGAGTCAGAACAAGATGTTAGTGGTGAAGAGAGAGAAAGAGGAGAAACACCAAGAGAAGCACAGTTGCCTGACATTAATAGAAGGCGACTCTCCTTCTTTCCAAGCAGTAACATGCCCCCTCCTCTCCTCCACCAGCATGCCATTAGCTCTCTTTTGACAAGTAAGAGGCAGTTAAATTTTCATTTACTGTACAATATTTCACTTAGTTTCTTTTAGTATTCATATTTACAGTTTTATGTAGCAGTACATTTTAATAAATTCTTATATCTTTTGGAGTCCAGAACAGATTAATTCTATTTACATTATTCTTTATGAGAAAAACTGCTTTGGTTGTCATCCAGTTTGGCTGTCGAATCATTATCTGGAACAAATTAAATTTGACAACGAAGGTTCCACTGTAATTATACAGAAATCAAATGAAAAAAGTTTGCAACACAAGAAAAGGAAATGCCTGAAATGAAAAACTGCAATCAAGGATAAAAAAAAAAAAGTCCATAAAAAGGAAGACATAATGAGTCAGTAAACAGTTTGTGTGTGTGGGTGGTTGGGGAGAGGTCAGGGACTGTAGTTAACCCAAGGGGAAATTGTGGGAAAAACAAATCTATTTGAAAGAATGTACTTTTTCTAACAAAGCTAAAATAATAAAAAAAATCTTTGCAATAAAATCTACTTGATTTCACTAGGAATCAAGTTTGTGTGTGTACATATGCTACTGAAGCAGAGCTACCCATGATGCACTGCATGGACCTCAACAGGCCTGCAGCACATTTTCTCAAAATGCAAGGAATGCAGACACACCCAAACAGTTAATCTGAGGTCTAGAATGACTGGGAGTGGCACATTTGAATTCATAAGAATTAAGAGATTAAATACACATCACATACAGTTTGGTTCTCATTTTAGCTCTAATTGCACATCTCAGATTTTTTCTTCAACACGCCTGTCGTCACTCAGAGGCAGGGTGACTCAAAAAGAAAGAAAACCCCCAAAAAGAAAATACAGTGGACCCCCGGTTAACGATATTTTTTCATTCCAGAAGTATGTTCAGGTGCCAGTACTGACCGAATTTGTTCCCATAAGGAATATTGTGAAGTAGATTAGTCCATTTCAGACCCCCAAACATACACGTACAAACGCACTTACATAAATACACTTACATAATTGGTCGCATTGGGAGGTGATCGTTATGCGGGGGTCCACTGTACTTTCATCATCATTCAACACTTTCATTTCACTCATACATAAGAACATAGGAACGAAGGAACACTGCAGAAGGCCTACTGGCCCATGTGAGGCAGGTCCAAGTCTCCTACCGGCTTAAGCCAATGCACCCAACCTAGTCAGGTCAGGTCACATTGACTTAAGGGAGGAACACGGCAACCGATCTGGTAGCACAAGCTATCAGGTCCACAGTACTTCCCATTTTCAGGACTCAAGTCCGGCTAACCGGTTTCCCTGAATCCCTTCACAAAATATTACCCTGCTCATGCTCCAACAGCTTGTCAGGTCTCAAAAAACCATTTGTCTCCATTCACACCTATCTAACATGCTCACATATGCTTGCTGGATGTCCAAGCCCTTCACCAACAAAACCTTTACCCCCTCCCTCCAACCTTTACGAGGACGACCCCTGCCCCACTTTCCTTCCCCTACAGATTTATATGCTCTCTAAGTCATTCTACTTTGACACATTCTCTCTAAATGACCAAACAACCTCAACAACCCATCTTCAGCCCTCTAATATTTTTATAAACTCTACACCTCCTCCTAATTTCCACACTCCAAATTCTCTGCATAATACTTACACCACACAGAACATCTCCACTGCCTCCAGCCACCTCCTCACTGCAGTATTTGCAACCCAAACTTCACACCCATAGAAGAGTACTGGTACCACTATACTTTTGTACGTTCATTTCTTTGCCTCCATGGACAATGTTTTTTGTTTCCACAGATACCTCAATGTACCACTCACCTCTCTTCCTTCATCAGTTCTATAGTTAACCTCATCCTTCATAAACCCATCCACTGACAAGTCAACTCCCAAATATCTGAAAACATTTTCTTCTTCCATACTCCCTCTCTCCAATGTGATATCATATTTTTCTTCATCTAAATCATTTGATACCCTCATAACCTTACTCTTATCTATGTTCACTTTCAACTTTCTATCTTTATACACCCTCCCAAACTAATCCACTAACCTTCACAACTTTTCTTTAGAATCTCCCATAAACAGAGTATCATCAGCAAAAAGTAACTTGTCAACTCCCATTTTATATTTGATTCCCCATAATTTAATCCTACCCCTCTCCCCTAGCATTTACTTCTTTTACAACCCCATCAATAAATTTATTAAACAAACACAGTGACATTACACATCCCTGTCTAAGACCTACTTTTACTGGGAAGTAATCTCCCTCTCTCCTACACACCCTAACCTGAGGCTCACTATCCTCATAAAAAAACTTTACAGTATTTAGTAACTTACTACCTATGCCATATACCTGCAACATCTGCCACACTGCTCCCTTATCCACTCGATCATATGCCTTTTCTAAATCCATAAATGCAATGAAAACTTCCCTACCTTTATCTAAATACTGTTCATATGTATGCTTCAATGTAAACACTTCATCCACACATCCCCTACCCACTCTAAAGCCTCCTTGCTCATACAAAATCCTACTCTCTGTCTTATCTCTAATTCTTTCAATAATAACGCTACCATACACTTTACCTGGTATACTCAAACTTATTCCCCTATAATTTTTACAATCTCTTTTTGTCCCCCTTCCTTTATATAAAGGAAATATACATGCTCTCTGCCAACACCTGGGTACCTTCCCCTCTTTCCTACATTTATTAAACAAAAATACCAACCAGTAACACTATATCCCCCCTGCTTTTAACATTTCTGTCATGATCCCGTCAGTTCCAGCTGTTTTACCCCTTTTCATTCTATGTAATGCCTCATGCACCTCCACCACACTCGCATCCTGCTGCTCTTCACTCCTAAAAGATGTTATACCTCCCTGACCAGTGAATGAAATTACCACCTCCCTTTCTTCACTGACATTTAAAAGTTCCTCAAAATATTCCGGCCATCTACCCAATACCTCCAGCTCCCTCTCTACTAACCCCCCCTACTCTGTTTTTAACTGACAAATCCATTCGTTCCCTAAGCTTTCTTGACTTATCTCACTCCAAATTTTTTTCTTATTTTCATCAAAATTCCTTGAGAGTGCTTCTCCCACTTTATCACCTGCTCACCTTTTGCACTCTCTCACCACTCTTCACCTTTCTTTTACTCTCCATATACTCTGCTCTTCTTATAAAACTATTGCTGTGTAAAAAACCTTTCATTAGCTACCTTTTTCTATTTTATCACACCCTTTACTTCATCATTCCACCAGTCACTCCTCTTTCCTCCTGCACCCACCCTCCTATAGCCACAAACGTCTGACCCCACATTCTAATACTGCATTTTTAAAACTATCCCAACCCTCTTCAACCCCCCCCCCCACTATCCATACTTGCATTAGCCCACCTTCCTACCAAAACATGTAGTTGCTTATATCTCCCCCAACTTCCTCCTCCCTTAGTTCATACACTTTCACCTCACTCTTAATTGCTGTTGCAATTTTCCTTTTGTCCCATCTACCTCTTACTCTAACCATAGCTACAACTAAATAATGATCCGATATATCCATTGCCCCTATATAAACATGTCCATCCTGAAGCCTACCCATCAACCTTTTATCCACCAATACATAATCTGACAAACTACTTTCATTCCATGCCATTTCATACCTTGTATACCTATTTATCCTCCTTTTCATAAAATATGTATTACTTATTACCAAACCTCTTTCTACACAGCTCAATTAACCCTTTGACTGTTTCGGTCGTATATACAGTGGACCCCCGAGTTTCGTGATTAATCCGTTCCAGAGAGTCTGCCGACTGGCGAAATTCATTATTGGTGAATCTATTTTCCCCATAAGAAATAATGGAAACCCAATTAATCCATTTCAGACAGCCAAAAGTATTAACAAAATATATTTTTTTTTAAATATTAAATATAGATTTACATACAGAAAACAATGACAAATATAAAGCACTAATAAAATGGATAAATGAACATTTAACATCACACTTAACCTTAGTTGATTCTTGTTGGTGTAGGAGGTAGGTAGGTAGGCAAGAGGAAGGCAAGTTCATTATGCTTCACTATGACGCTAATATCATTTCTACGGCTTATTTATCACAATTCATCTAATATGACATTGTAAACAATATTAATAACATAGAAACACAATATATACTCTAGAATGAATAAAATATGTCATAATGTATGAGAGCAGTAAATGGTGTAAGTGTTGTTGTTGGGTTCAAGGGCCGCCACTGAGAGAAGCCATGTTGGTGGCGGTGGAGGCTTTGGCCACCACCATCACACTTAAACAATGTATGTAATTTATAAATAAGAAATATTTACATTTTAATTTATAAATAAGAAATATTTACATTTTAATTTATAAATAAGAAATATTTACATTTTAGTTTATAAATAAGAAATATTTACATTTTAATTTATAAATAAGAAATATTTACATTTTAATTTATAAATAAGTTTATTCAGGTATACACAAATAGTTACATACATAGCAGCATATGTGTAAAGTACCCAGGATAACCCAAAAAAATTAAGAGTGACATATTTCCATTGGTGTCCTTTTATATTTACACTTTTATTTACTTTTATACTTACACTTTTATATTTACACTTACCTTGGAGGAGATGTTAGTTTAATTAGTTAGTTTGATGAAAAAGATGTTGGCAGAGGTTTAGGGTGGTGGAAGATAGCAGGATGGTGTATGTTCAGCGGTCCTATACACATCCAACAACATTGGAGACTTACTCTCACGTGTTTCTATCGCTTACTCACTTAACTTACTTGCTACACTGTTAATTCTACACTTTATCGCTGGCTGGAGCTATAGCCTTTATCGATACCTGCTGCTTTAGTATCACATATATATTGTAGAATCACCGAATCACTGCAGAAGGCACATTCTTCCCCCTCTCTTCCTCCTCTACTTTAGTACTTTGCTATGAGTTTTTTCTTGAATTCTATCGTGTTTCTCACCTTCTTTACCAAAGGGCTGGCACTAGGAGCTTTCTTTGGGCCCATGGTGGCTTATTTAGCAGTTGCGAGCACAAAAAAACAATGAATTATTATGTGTTGTATGAACCCGTGGGGGTGATGGTCACATGCTGGTAAACAATGGCACACTGAGTGTGAATAGTGCGGGAGACTGGCTTTGAGCGCACGCTGACGGGCAGAGATGTACCAGAAGGTCGCCAAATCACGAGTCCAATCACGAACCACGGAGCTAAATTTTGCCGAAAAAACATGCAGAGTCTGATTTCACGAAAGTTGCAGTCACCGAACGGCGAGGGTCCACTGTATACGTCTTACAAGCCACCGTGTTTGACGTATTTATATGCACAAGTTCTAGCGGCTTCAAATCAAGCGGGAGAAAGCTGGTAGGCCTACATGAGAGAATGAGTCTGAGTGGTGGGTGTGCATCCTGTGAAAAAGATCGGGGACTCAGTGGTGCATTGTGGGAATGCCATCTTTGTAGTCCATTTTCACCATGCCTCACAGTAAGTACCACCTCACTCCTCGGCGGATTGGAGGTCTTTTGTTCCCAAGTGATAGCTCTAACAGTGATGGAAGTGCCAGTTCAAGTGAATTTCATGGTTTTGGAATGGGTGTGACCAAAAGCAGCGCCCAGGATAACGTAATTAGTGATGAAAATCCAGATGACCCACAACCTTCTACCTCTGGTGCTGTACCAGGACAAAAGAGGAAATTATTTGCCCGTGTACATGACTTAGATGTGAGCAGTGAAAGTGATAGTGATTTCAAAGCTATTGAAAGCAGTTCTAGTTGCGACAGAGGGTGAATATTCCAGGGAAGCGGCAGTATACACGACGTAGCATGCGTTCTGGTAGTGTGTCGTGTTGTTGTTCCAAGGGGAATGAGTAAATCTCTGAGTACATCCCGTGGCCCTACACCACGAACTGATAGTGAAGATGACGCTATTGTTACAATGGGGATGAATGATGTGAGGGAGGCAGTAGGTGGTGGTGATAGTGGCATGAGTCATGTGGCACCAACAGCAGGCCACACTACTACCGATGCTGCTAACTCAGCACAGCCATAACCAGCCTCAACCAACCCCACACTCCCATAACATCCAACACCACAACCTGCACAACCACAACCACCTGTCAATATCCAGAACCCACCAGCAGACCGCATCTGGGATTGGCAGCAAGGTGACAATTTTGTTCCCAATCCCCATGACTTTGATGAAACACAAAGTGAAATACGGCCATCATGTACACTTGGGAACAATGCTACTGAACTGGAATGCTTTCAGTTATTGTTCAATGAACCCTTGATGGACAGTATTGTCAGGGAAAGCAATACATACTTCGAGTACACCATGGCAAACAATTCTTTCACCAAGATCATGCCTACACCAGTGGAAGGACAAAACTGTGGCAGAGATGTATCTGTTCTTTGCCACAATAATGCTTATACATGTGTATAAGCACAGTGTCAACACATACTGGCCGACAGACTGCCTGATTTCAACCCCAGCTTTCGGTGACATTATACCAGTGAATAGATTTGTGCTACTGTTATGTATGCTATGCTTTTCAGACAAAAAGCCTCACAGAAGCGACAAGTTATATAAGATCAGAAATGTGTTTATGTACCTGAAACAAACGTGCTGTATGCATTTTTATTCCTTCAGGAAGCTTGTTATTGATGAGTCTTTGAGTTTGTTCAAAGGCAGACTGTCATTCAAGCAGTACATACCAAGCAAGAGAAAACGCTTTGGTATAAAGTTATTTGTATTGTGTGATTGCAAAAGTGGTCTGGTTTTTTATATAATTGTGTACACTGGCAGTAAAACGTAGCAAGATACTAGGAAGTTACTGGGTATCTCTGGTGATGTGGTCAGAACAATGATAGAACCATATCTTGGTAAGGGGCATATTTTATATACTGACAACTGGTACACAAGCCCTTTACTCAGTGATTTCTTGCAAGTGAACATGACAGATGTGTGTGGCACAGTGCGTGGAAATCGTAAGCACATGCCTAGGTTCAACGCTGGCACTCGTAGAGGTGATGTTCAGGTGTTTGCTGCCAGTGTTATCATGGCATTTCGGTGGCATGACAAATGTGATGTCACACTATTGACATCAGTTCACTGACACGAAATGGTATACAGTGGCAAGCAGAATAGACACACCAATGAACCCAGTGTAAAACCTGCAGCTGTAATGGATTACAACCTCAATATGCGGTTAGTGGACAAATGTGACATGCAGACTGGGTTTGCTGATTGTGTTTGCAAGAGTTGTAAGTGGTACATAAAACTCTTTTTCCATCTTCTTGACATTTCCATGATGAATGCTTATAATATGTATAAGTTGAAGACCAACAACAAACTCAAATATGGTGAATTTTGTTTGTCAGTCATCAGATAAATAATATTCAAGTACCAAGGAACAACACTTGTAATAGACCAGCGCCCACGAAATTACCAACACATGCCATCTCGTCTGAGGCCTGGTGATCACTACCCCATACCACTGACTTCTACTGCTTTCAAGAAAAATGCTCAGGTGTTATGTCTGTGCACATACCACAAAACGCCCACAAAAATGCACACACTCGTTTTATGTGTGAGGAGTGTAAAACACCACTGTGCATACACCCATGTTTCAAAGAATTCCACAAGCTGCAGCAGTTCTAGGAAAGTGTCCAGTGATTGTACATATGTATATATATTATAGAACAATTGTAATAAACTATTTTATATTGTTTGTGTAAACAAGTTTTGTAAACAATATGATGATACTAGTGTTTTTGCTATAATTGTTACATTCAACGAATGTATATATGAACATTGCACCACACTTTGGTCTCTCAGGCCACATATGTGAAAAAATAAATGTGAAAAAAAAAAAAAAACTTCGAATACAAGTAAACCAAGGTTTACTGGGTGAGCAGCAGTCGTCATACACTGCTCATTTTCTGCTAACTTCACGCCTCTTTATCTCGGTAAGTACTGATGACAAAAAAAATTTTTGGACTAAAACAATAAGAAAAATAATAACATTTTCATAAGAAATTTTTTTTTTTTTTATTTTTTCAAATATTTTTCAACACCAGGAGACACTCCAGGATTTGGTGTTTTAACAGTCAAGGGGTTAAAGGCTCCTCATTTTCATTTACCCCTGGCACCCCAAAATTATCTACTACTCCCTCCACAACATTTTTATCCACTTTAGCATTGAGATCCCCAACCAAAACTCCCCATGCACTCACTCAACATTTCCCAATCTCTCAATCTCTCTCTCTCTCAATCTCTCTCTCTCTCTCTCTCTCAATTTCTCTCTCTCTCAATTTCTCTCTCTCTCTCTCTCTCAATCTCTCTCTCTCTCTCTCAATCTCTCTCTCTCTCTCAATCTCTCTCTCTCTCTCAATCTCTCTCAATCTCTCTCTCTCTCTCTCTCTAACATTACTGCTTCTCCTTTAGCTCTATTTGAAACCTCTGACCTAATCCCATTAATTTCTCCCCACACTCTCTCCCACCCCCTTCAGCTTTGTTTCACTTAAAGCCAGGACATCCAGTTTCTTCTCATTCATAACATCCACAATCATCATCTTACCATTTGCACAACGTCCACACACATTCAAACATCCCACTTTGATGGTTTTCTTCTTTTTCTTTTTAATAAGCTATGGAAAAGGGGTTAGTAGCCCATTGTTCCTGGCATTTTAGTGGGCTTTTACAACAAACATGGCTTATGGAGGAAAGATTCTTATTCCACTTCCCCATGGATATGAAAGGAAAAGCAATAAGACCAAGAACTATTAAGATAAAATCAAAGAAAACTCAGATGTGTGTGTATACATAAACATGTACATATGTAGTGTGACCCAAGTGTAAATAGAAGTAGCAAGACATACCTGAAATCTTGCAGGTTTATGAGACATAAAAAAGACACCAGCAATCCTACCATCATGTAAAAGAAATACAGTAGGGCCCTACTTATACGGCTGGTTAGGTTCCAGGCTACCGTCGTAAAGCGGAAATCGGCGTAAAGTGGAACACCCTTTTTTTCCACTTACAAATGCATACAAATACTAGATAACAAGTTTACACTAACATATATTAAGTTAGTAATAGAACCAGGCATAAAAAAACAATAAAAAAGTACAATACACACATAGTGCACTCATTACTTGCCTTAAAATATTTATAGTCTTAATCTAGGGTGAGACAAATAGTATTTATTGTAAGAAATCAAGTGTGGTATGTATGGTAGTCAGCCAGGCTACCATACCAGGCCACATAATATTTTATTACATTTAAGCATCCCAAAGCGATAAAATGCATATACAGTTTACTCATTACTTACCTTAAAATATCTGTAGTCTTAATGTAGGGTCAGGAGTAAGTAAATGAGATAAAACGAATAAATGAGAGAGAAAGAATGAGTGCATGAGAGAGGACAGGTGCCAAGTTATGTAAATAAACCAGGCGAAGGTAAGTTTTGTAATCAAAGTGTACACGTCTGGTTTGTGTACAAGTTACATTGTGTACAAGTTGTCTCTACATTGATACGGTAGAATAAATAAAGAAGAACACTCCCAGTCTCATGTAACACCATTTTGAGAAGAAATGATGCTCTGAGTGAAGGCAATGGAAATAAGTCACTCTGACTTTTTTGGGTTATCCTAGGTTCTCTACACATATGCTGTTATGTATGATAATCTATGTAACTGTATATGTGTATACCTGAATAAACTTACTTACATACAAACGAAAGGAATAATTTTCTACAGTTACCCCCAGTAACACACTTTCTCTCATGTTAGACTAGAGAAAATATTATTCTGGCCGTCACTTGTACAAGTTATCTGACTACCACATCTCATATTCATGTTTGTTTATTCTATTGTGGGGTGTATTTACCATCTTTATATGTTATGTATCGTGTTTATTATATAATTTTGAAAAAATTATCATGGATGGATTAATGAAAATGTGTATATTAACGTAATATACGAAATTTAAACAAGACTCGGTGATTATCATTACTAATATGACATCTCGAGACATAAGACATTCTTACTGATTTTAATGTGAACCTGCATGCCATCACAATAAGTTTATTTAGATACAGGTATACATAAGTAGTATAATTATCAGAGTATATATAAAATATGAAATAACTTTTAAAAACACTTGAAATTTTAGAGTTTCCAGACAAAATGGAGAGACTAGTGCTTTCTGAGCTCACGGAGAATGTAAACAAACAGGGTGGGGCGCGGTGACCGTATCAGAAAGTCACGTGGGAGGAGCCGTATAGCGAGTTTTGGTCATAATTTGAAATGACCGTATTAGCGGAATGCCGTAAAGCAAAACGCCGTAAAGCGGGGCCCTACTGTATAGGCTTCCTTTTTGCACTCACTTGGTAGGACGGTAGTACCTCCCCGAATGGTTGCTGTCTACCAACCTACTACCTATTGAAATACGGAAAAATGGACAAAATATGCAAATTCTTTTTAAAATGAGAGAAAGGCAGATAACTACACCCCAGGTAAAAAGTGAATATACCATACAATGGGACAATTGCAGCATGTGAGAGGTAATTGTGTCACCACTTATCTGAGTAGCTTCCAACACATGTAAAACTACTTGACTGGTAGATTCCAAATTTATGTATTTTTATTTGTATGCATGCATTTCAAAATTATTTGGATAATGGGAGCTTTTAGGTGTTGGTGTAATTGCAACCTCCTCATATGGTGCAATTCCTCCATCATTCAGTACTAAAAATGGAACACCGTCACTAACAATGACTAGCAGTGCCACTCCAGAATGTGAAGGTATCACTGTAAAACCATGCTAGGCACTAATGTGCAAAGTACCACTGTAAAAAATAATTTGCTATGACAATATACAGTAGACACATTTTCACACTGGTGGGTTTTTTTTTTTTGCCTGTCTCAAACATGCAAGATTTCAGGTATGTCTTGCTACTTCTACTTAGGTCACACTACACATGCATGTACAAGCATATATATACACACCCCTCTGGTTTTTCTTCTATTTTGTTTTTTTACTAGTTCCTATTCTTGTTTATTTCCTCTTATCTCCATAGGCAAGTGGAACAGAATTCTTCCTCCGTAAGCCATGCATGTCCTAAGAAGCGACTAAAATGCTGGGAGCAAGGGGCTAGTAACCCCCTTCTGTACATTTTACTAAATGTAAGAGAAACTTTCGCTTTTCCTTTTGGGCCACCCCGCCTCAGTGGGATACAACCAGTGTGTTGAAAGAAAGAACATTTTCACGCGAAAGGAGACTCAGATAATACAAAAAGAGCAGAAAAGTAGAGAGACAGGACCTGATACACTACATAAACACACTGAAGGAGAGTTAAGAATACAGGTCATACAAGGATTAGAATAAAAACTACATCCCTCAACAATAAAGCAGCTACATGTAACCGAAGAAACAACAGCACGTACACAAAGCCCCCAATACAAGACTGAACAAGCACCTCCAAAAACATGAGGATGAAAAATATATACAAAGAAAGTAAGTTTTTTTCAAAAATGGCATTCTCACAGGAAAAAGTAATTAATACAGAAGAAACAAAAGTGTAACTTGTTTTTGCTCCCCATGACTACAAGGGAGCAAAAAACTGTCTGAAAATGCATACAAAAATCACTCTCACAAAATGCTCTTGAATACTGTACTCTGAACCTGCAAAGGTATATGAAAATCATAACATTGAGGATGTTTTAAATATTTCTAGTCAATTTATGCAATACTGTAATGCAACAATAAGGATTTTTTTTTTTACCTTTCTTGTTATTCACTAGCTTATGAAGGAAGTTTATGAGTCACTAGACTATGTACAATAATGGTAAAGTATGTGAAAATTGGTAAAATGAGGGTGCTTGGCCATTTCTCACTTTAACAAGTTCCTAGCTCCCAAGGTTTACAGGAATAAATTAACAATTATTCCTGTTACAGAGTACTGCAACGTAATAAAAAACCTTTGCAAATTTTGCCATGACAGAAACGCAACTAGTACAGGTTAAGACTGCAACACATAAAACGCACTAGTAAAACAAATCATTAAATGCTTTTTAATGAAAGGGTTCATAAATGAACGTGCATACTGCACACCCAACCTAAACTTAACCCAATAAAAAATCAACCACACAATTCAAGAGCCCAATCATCAATATGTATCTGAGATGACTTTCACATACCTAGTAGCAACCAGACCTATATAAACTCGTACCTCGTTCACCACACTTGAGTTCTGGAGATGGGAAGTAGAGCCTGTACTCTGAAGAATGAGTGGAAGTGTTGCAGTTAAGAGGGTCATTTGAACTGTGATATCTGCACATGTCAACCAGTACAGTTATTAAATGGGTTTCCTCCTTTGAATCACCCCCAACCTTGACAGGAAATAGCCAATGTAAAAAAAATCTCACTCACCAGGGAAACATTATTTTCAACAAGATATCCTTCACATTTAGTTATCTTTCATTAGGGTTGTATGTGAAGTCATTTTTGATGCATAAAATTAACCCACAAGTACATTTTCTAAGAAATAAGTTAGATGCCCTCCTTAAAACATCTGGCCTATAGGCATCCAATTATCTTGTGCAACTGCACTATTTGGAAGGCTGCTCAATGGATTGAAAAATATTACTTAACTCATAAGCAAACTAGATACTGTACTGTATGCCTTTCACCTCCTTTTTGAAAAATGTGGCAAGGGTACTAGCACAGCAAACTACATGTCACTAGAAAAAGTACACTCAAGTTTGTAAAAAAATACATAGTATCAGTTTTTAACCCTTTCAGGGTTGGTCCCATAATATTACGGCTTTGAGGCAAGTGACAGTCCCATAAAACTATGCCAAAATTCTAGCAGCTTCCAATCTTGTGGGAGAAAGCTGGTAGGCCTACATACGAGAGAATGGGTCTGCATGGTCTGCACGCAGAACATATAAAAAAATCCTGCGGCACACAGGGCACAAGAAAAAAACCCGAGTCTCTTTGGTGTATGATTTTTATAGTTGTATTCTCAGTTTCTTGGTCACATTTGATAGAATGGAAGATATATTACAAAAATAGAGATGATTTTGAATGGTTTACATACTAAAAGTAGCTTGAATTGAGCTCAAAGTAGCAGAAACAAAATCACGTCATGCATCCAATACACATCAACTGGCCAGTCTAATATGCACTCACAAATGCACTGGCATTATTTATACAATTTAAGCATACAAACAGAGGTACAAAAAATACAGGTAAGAGCAGCATGCCAAAGCCACTTATATACTATTACAATAATGCAGTAGTCTGAATAACAGTATATCTTCTATTTTTTGTGTGAATAAAAATTCAAAATGAAAAGCAAGCATAATATAAGAGGGGCTGGAGACATGACTAATGAACAGAGAAAATGTTATTTTATTGCCAGGAATGTCTACACTATTTATTCTGGACCCAATCTTGAAATTGGCCTATCTTGAATTTTGTGTGAAATTGGACAAATTAGTAATTTCTTATCACTTTATTGAGTAGTTGAAACAGGTGAATGGGCAGTTTCTTGTACTCAATCAATAGAATAAAAGTAGTTCTAGCTAAACATCTATGAGTCTGGTCAACTGGAACAATGGAATTGGCTCAAAATAGGGCTCAAAGTTCGCAAAATCACCTATGCGTATATATCACGAAGACTGCTAACTTCGTGAGAACATAATTCCCTGAGTTTTCCATCAAATTTTGAGCTTTTAATTTCATTACCTTCGGAAAAAGATTATCATTTCATAGGAGATAATCTTTTTTTATTATTATTCTTCGACCCTGGGAGCAAGTTTGGGAGCAGGGGTCTTAACATTTGTTGAGCAGAGGTATTAACAAATGGTTTCAGAAACATTTTGTACAAGAGACCAAGGAGCATTTCAAGAAAGCTAGGATCCCTAAAGTTTGCTAAATTTTGCTCCTGCTTGACAAATGTTCCACTCATCCATTTAGCTGTGGTATCTCTAGGAATACAACCCCCGTTAATTTGGGAAGCTGACTATTCAAAACCAGCTCCACTGTTCGTGGATTATTTTTCATCTTGATTAATACAAAGAATATAAAGTCACAATACCATGGCTGGAACAATACACGAGTAACCCACACTTAGGAGAGGGAAATTTATGATGCTGTTTCAGTCATAAGTTTTTAATACAATATTAGGTACCCGTAAACTATATGCCATAATTTATGTAATGATACGGAATTCAGACATCACTGGTGCATACTTTATTCCAGATGAGAAAACTGTACAAAAAATATTTAAGTTACAACTCCTTGAACTACGTAACTTTCAGCAAGTTCAAAATAGTAGCTTAAACAGATGGTAGATGTGATACATATATACATGCATACATTCACATACATACACATACACATATAAACATGCCAAATAAATGATGTGCATAACTATGGTATCGAAAAAGTTAAAACAAAAATGCTTGAAGAACTTCTTGTTATTTTTATCCTGTAGAAACTCTGCCAATCTTAATTACGTGCTAATACAAGTTGTGCATATACCTAAATATAGCTTCTAATAATAATGTGGTTGTGTATTTACAGACAATTCCTTCAAAGAGGGATGATTTTCACTTGATATGTTTGATTTACTTAACCACTGCATTTTATCACAAAGCAGAACGAACACGAGCTTAATTTCAAGGAACATTAGCTTACACCAAAAGTTGACAAGAGCATGCATGCTTCCTCTATAAAAAGTGACAGGAGTGTGTTATATGGGAATAAGCCTGTTGAGCATACCAGATAGTATCCAGTATTATTATGAAATTAGAGTTTATATATTTGAAGAGATGCACCAAACCTATATGTGTCATATTCTTAAGACAAAGTAATATGCACAGAAACAAGGATGATTTGGGAAAGGTTGGGAATGTTATGACTACATGCTTGCACTGAAGGAAATACAGTGGACCCTCGACTAATGCTATTAATCCGTTCCTGAGAGCTCATCGTTAGTCAAAATTATCGTTAGTCAAGTTAATTTTCCCCATAAGAAATAATGGAAATCAAATTAATCCATGTAGGACACCCCAAAGTATGAAAAAAAATTGTTTTTACCACATGAAATATTAATTTTAATACACACAAACTGAAGAAGACATGCACAGTTACATGACACTTACCTTTATTGAAGATCAGGTGATGATTGATGGGATGGGGGGAGGGGAGAGTGTTGATGGTCTTAGTGTTTAGAAGGGAAATCCCCTTCCATTAGGACTTGAGGTGGCAAGTCCTTTTCCGGGTTACTTCCATTCCCTTTAAATCTCTCAAACCAACCTTTGCTGGCCTTAAATTCACTCACATCACTAGTTGCTGGCATTTTTTTCATTAAATCGTCATGCAACTTCCTAGTCTTTTCACACATGATCGCTTGAGAGATGCTATCTCCTGCTATTTGTTTTTCGTTTATCCACACCAATAACAGTCTCTCAACATCTTCGAGTACTTGCGATCTCAGTTTCGAAAACATAGTTGCACCTTTGGCAAGAACAGCTTCCTTGCTTGCCGTTTTCTTGCCCAAATTAGTAGCGATGGTTGATTCGGGTTTTGTGTACAACCTGGCCAGCTCAAAGACACGCACTCCACTTTCATACTTAGCAATGATATCTTTCTTCATATCCATAGTAATTCTCACCCTTTTTGCTATAGGGTTGGCACTAGAAGCTTTCTTGGGCCCATGGTGACTTATTTTGCAGGTGCAATCACTAAAAAGGCTGTGATAATATGAAATGTTCCAATTGTATGCTTGGAAGCGACCGCGGTGGCTGGCTGGCTTGTAAACACTGGCCAGAAGTGGACGCGTCTCAGACAGAATGAATAGTGTTGGTCGAGTTTTTTAGCGCTAGTCGAGGCAAAATTTTTGCGTTAAAATGTATTGCTAGTCGGATTTATCGTTAATCGATGCCATCGTTGGTCGAGGGTCCACTGTATTTACATAAGGGTAAGGAACTGTCACACACTTCAATATGGAAAACAAAAATAAGATGAATAGGAGAGTAATGTGGCTGATGCTGCAAATGTACAAAATAGTAGTAGGTTACTAAAAACAGTACAGGTCTCCATCAACATTCGCGGGCTTCACACATTCGCAAATTCCCAACCACCAAATCATGTTTATGTTTAGGACTTTGAAGTTGATGAACGACATTGATAGAGGCATAATTCCCTACAAAACTCTGTAGATATGAAGAAACGGTGTCAGTTGCCCATCACAATGTTCTTCACAAGGAAGCCTGCCACTACAGTCCCCATCCCTTTACCCAAGGTCCTATCTATGCTAAAACCTTGAGTAGTTTCAAATTTAGTTGGATAAATACACGAGTGAGAGGGGTTGGATTTGAGTGGGACTTGCACATGAGTAAATAGAATTATCGAAGTATTGCTTGGGTAGCGTTTATTCTGTTAGTGGGTTGATTATGTGAAGGACCTGCCAAGTATAGGCGAACAGGCCTAATGCAGTGGTCCTCCTTTATGTTCTTAGGTTGATGAGTGGAATAGTCTGTCTAGTATGGTTATATAAACATATTAACATAAGAAAGGGGGAACACTGTAGTAGGCCTGTTGGCCCATACTAGGCAGGTCCTTCACAAATCCATGACACTAACAGAATAAATGCTACCCAAGTAATAAGCATTGACAATTCTATTTACTCACGTGCAAGTCCCACTCAAATCTAACCCTTTCACTCATGTACTTATGCAACCTAAATTTGAAACTACCCAAGGTTTTAGCTTTGATAATTCTACTTATTCACGTAAAACTTTGGGTAGTTTAAAAATTTGGTTGGATAAATACATGAGTAGGAGGGGTTGGATTTGAGTGGGTCTTGCACGTGAGTAAATAGAATTATCAAAGCTTATTGCTTGGGTAGCATCTGAAGGAAAGGTGCAGGCTGGTAGAAGAGAGAATGTAGTCACTGAGAGGTCACGTCCCTCTCAGATCAAATGATTCTCACTTGAAAAAGTTGTCCAAGGTGTTTTCTCTTCTGTACCAAGATGCCTTAGTGTTGCAGTGTCTGACAGAGTGAATATGAAAATGGTATTGAACACCGACAGGTTGGTAGGTAAGACGCATGGGTGGTATAAACCTTGGTAATAAATACTGACAAGTTGGTTTAGAAAGACACGTAAGCAAACACTGATATATTTATTAGAAAACGTTTTGGTCCTGGGATCTTGATCACTTCTAACTTACAGAAGGAGAAAGACATTATAAATATATAGGCGGAGAGTGAGGTGTGAGTGATGCATGGTGACCTGAAGAATGTCATATTGAGATGAGGACGGGTAGACGATGAAATCATGTGACTCCTGTGTTGTTGGGTTGGGGCGGTTCCCAAAAAAATACTCGGCTCCTTTATTTATGAACCGATTACATGAATTTTTGGTGTACTATTAGAAGCTTATATTAAAGAGCCTTTGCTGAAGTTTCAATCATATCGGCCAAAAAGGAAATGAAATATGCAAAATTTACGAAAAATTACATTTGGCAGGGGACCTGGAGTCAGTGGTACTTGGAAAAGTGATTTTGACACTTGCTGCTGATAGAACACCTCTAATTCCATCAATGTACGTTTTAAATTCTAAAATAAACCTTATCTTCATGCTAAAAAAAAATAAAGTTTCATAACTTTTTTGACATATTGGAAGATGTCGGTCTTGTTGCCCACATAAATCTAAAAATATTTTGGATAGTTCAGACAGATGAACGCTACCTTGTAAAGCAATCATTCTCCTATGTTTGTTGTGAAAATCAAGTCAATTCAATCATAAATAAAGATGCTTTCCCCCTAAATAGGTAAATAACTTACTTTCGAGATATAGGCCGAAGCGCGCGGCACCCCAGGTGCCCAGGAAATAATTTTTTCCCCCGAAAAATTCGCCTTATTTTACACTTTTTCCGTGACCTACGAGTGTTTATTACAGTTAACCACTGTAAATCCGTTTTCTCTCATCACTGATGAGAGAGGTCGGACCCTCTCTTCACCTTCAGGGAATATTTCAAAAGAATTTTTTTCCTCGGGGCATCATATTATGCTATATATTATTTTTTAACGTGTACTTTTTATGTTTATATGCTATTATTATATTGCATTATGTCATAATAGATCAATTGTGATAGATAAATAAGCCTTATAATTGATATTAGCATGGGTATGGAATATTTTGTTGGCTGGAGGTGTCAGCCATTTTCTGCACTATTCCCAGTTGTTCCTGATTGGTTCCTTGATCATATTGTCTCCACCCACTCTGGCATGATCTCAGATGGTGAATTTTTATTGTATTAGACAAAGATATAAGAAAAGGATAAAAATAACACAGGGGAAAAACATAAACAATGCCGTGTCAGCGCAATATGACGCAAGCCGCTGTCACCATGCCTGTTATAAATGGCTGTAATTCCTTTTAGAAACATCGTACAAGGATAATAATTATACCAGAGTGTAGCCAGAAAGTTCAGCTATTTTTTGGTAACAACTCAATTTTCATCTTTCTTCGAGCGTTTTTTCTCTCCGCGCTCCGAACAAGCTAACCGCCCCTTAAGGGGGCTGTTGGGCAGCTTTCCGCGCGTTCTCAAAAAAAAAAAAAAAATCGAAAACTTATGCAAATTGAGTAATATATACCGAAAAATAGCTTAACTCTTTGGCAACACAATGGTACCAGAATGAATGTTCTACGACGTTTCTACAAGAAATTATAGTCATTTATATCAGGTAAGGTGACGGTGATATGGGTAGCACGTCTGCTCACATCCCATATATATTTTGGAATTTTTTCCTTGTTTTTTATTGCTTTTTCTTGCATTATTCTTTCTAATATAATAACTGACTATTTGGCATCATAAAACAGTAGGCAGAGCTTATCCACAGACTTAGAGCCAACCAGGTACCATATGGGAACGCTCGGCTCCAGAGTGTGCTAGGAGAAATCACTTCATTATTACGCTTATATCAGCTTATATATCAACTCTACAGCTTATTTATCAGAATTGATCTAATATATAAACACTATACATAACATACAAACATGTTATATACTCTAGACTGAATAAAATAGGCCTTAATATGGCGAGAATCCACCAGTAATATTTGATATAAAATTGATACCCCTCGACTTTTTGTTGCATGACTTGGTCTTCAATGATAGAAAATGGTGTGTTGAAGAGGATAACTGCACTAGAATACCAGTTTACTAAGAAATACACCCAAACAAATGCGATTTTCACAATTTTTTTTTTTTCGAGACGGCGGGCCGGCCGGCGCTCCAGGCCAATATCTCGGAAGTAACTTATTCACCTAATGGCCAAAATTCTTCCTTTATTACTTAATTAAATGGAATAATATTCACAGAAATTGTAAAATAATGATTTCTCTATTTACTAAAGCTATTTTGGGGGAAATACAGTGGACCCCCGGTTAACGATATTTTTTCACTCCAGAAGTATGTTCAGGTGCCAGTACTGACCGAATTTGTTCCCATAAGGAATATTGTGAAGTAGATTAGTCCATTTCAGACCCCCAAACATACACGTACAAACGCACTTACATAAATACACTTACATAATTGGTCGCATTCGGAGGTGATCGTTATGCGGGGGTCCACTGTATTCCAATTATTTTGGGATTTATGTGGGAGTAAAGGGCAACATTCCAAGAACTAACAAACTTTATTTTTTGTGAAATAAAGATAAGACATTTAGAGGACATTATAGCTTTAGAAAATCGTATTAACATTGTTCTCTCAGCACCAAGTGTCCAAACAACCTTATGTCGTCCCATATAGGAAAAAATTTGGCCACAAGGCATTTTCAGTAAGTTAGTCTTTTCTCAGTTGTTTGAGGTATATTTTTGATAAATATTTTTAACAAAGAGTGAAAACACTTTCTCTTGTGCACCAAAACTGGAGGAAATCGGACGGTAAACAAAAAAGCTACATTTTTTTGACCGGCACCACCCTTAACTAGTTTTTTGCCTTGTTCTGATTTTCGTAAGATGCTATGAGCCTTTTGAAGAAAAGTCTGGGTACTTTGAAGTAGCACTGATTCTGATACAGGCTGGTAAGTGTTGGCATCATTGAGAAGATTTAAAACTTTACTGTTGTAGTTGACAGTGTCAAGTAAGACCACACCTCCTCCTCTGTCAGCGGTTGTAATGACGATATCATCGTTGTTAGCCAAGTACCTGAGTGCTTGGATGTATCTTCTGGGAATGACCTGTCTTGAAGGCTCAGTAGCTGCAGCAGTGGTAATTCCTTGAACAAAGCCTTTTTGAAACTCGGAGCCTCCAAAAGGTTGGTTCTTGGTTACCACATCCACCAGATGTTTCTTGTTGATGCCGGTAGTAAACTTGAGCCCTAGGCTGAGGGCTTCTGTCCCGATGACGGTTAGTGTATAGGAAGGTAAGTTATTTATGATTTCTGGTCGTCCCATTTCGCTCCATTTGCTGTGGGAGCACAGGTCTTGTAGTTTTCGTGATAGCTTCAATTTCTGTTGGATGTTGGCAGTGGTAATTTGGTTGAGTATATATTCTGCCGTTTTTCTGTCACGAGTAGGAAGTGAAGAACGAATCTGAGCGGCACGTAATGAGGCCTCCTTCTGAGCATGTCGCAGTTCATCGGAGCTTTCTCTAAGGTAGGCGTAAACAGCAGGAGAGAAAGGGTGTCTAGATGTGGTCTGTTGTCGAGGAGTGGACCGTGGCACCACCATCTCAGTAAGTCTTCTAGGAAGCTGTGTCGGTTACGAAGACTATTAGTTTTGAGGAGGAGAGAAAGGCATTCTCTGTATGCTATGTCCATAGTGTGTTGCAGTGTCAGACAAGATGGTATAAACCTTGGTAATAAATATAGACAAGTTGGTTTAGAAAGACACGCAAGCAAACACTATGACATATTTATTAGAAAACGTTTCGGTCCTGGGACCTTGATCACGTCTAACATACAGAGGTAGAAAGACATTATATATATAGGCGGAGAGTGAGGTGCGAGTGACGCATGGTGACCTGAAGAACGTCACATTGGGATGAGGACGGGTAGATGATGAAATCATGTGACTCCTGTGTTGTTGGGTTGGTGGTGCTTAACCCTTTGACTGTTTTCGACGTATAAATACGTCTTACGAGCCAATGTTTCTGACGTATATATACTCAATAATTCTAGCGGCTTCAAATCAAGCGGGAGAAAGCTGGTAGGCCCACATGTGAGAGAATGCGTCTGTGTGGTCAGTGTGCACCACATAAAAAAAATCCTGCAGCACACATTGCGTAATGAGAAAAAAAAACTGATCTTTTTTTGGAATAAAACGCCGACTTTGAGGTGTATTTTCGTATAGTATTTATCGTTGTATTCGCGTTTTCATGGTCTTAGGTGATAAAATGGAAAACATATTACAGAAATAGAGATGATTTTCATTACTTTTACGATGAAAACGACCTTGAAACTGAGCTCAAAGTAGCGGAAATGTTCGATTTTTACCAATGTTCAAGAGTAAATAAATCACACCACACGTCCAATACACGTCAACTGGGGAGTCTAATATTCTTTCACTAGTGCACTGATATTATTTATACCATTTTTACAATAATGCAGTCGTCTGCATAACAGTAAATTTTGTATTTTTTTGTATGAATAAAAAATCAAAATAGAAAGCAATAATAATATAAGAGGGGCCTAGAGATGTGACTAATGAACAGAGCATATGTTATTTTGGTGCCACGAATGTCTATCTTGTTTATTCTGGACCCTATTTTGAAATTGGCATCTTTTTTAGTTTGCATGAAATTGGCCAAATTGCCAATTTCTGACAATCATATTGGGTAGTCCAAATTAGTAAATTGGAGGTTTCTTGTACTCAGCTGATAGATAAAATGGAGTTCTAAAGAAATAGCTATGAGTTTGGTTAACTGGAACAATGGAATTGGCTGAAAATTGGGCTCAAAGTCGGCGAAATCGCCGATACGCATATGTCGCCGAGACCCCTAACTTCGCGGGAGCATAATTCCACGAGTTTTCGACCAAATTTCGAACTTTTGGTGTCATTACCATCGGGAAAAGATTCTCTATCATTTCATAAGAAAAAATAATTTTTTTTTTTTAAAAATTGAGCGACATAGAATGACAGTTTCAGAGAGGGGCCTGAAACAGTCAAAGGGTTAAGTATCATGTATGCTAATGTTTTTTATTTTTTTGTAATTTCCAGTGTTACGTTCTATAGTGTTGGTGACAGCGATTAGTGAGGCTTCTAGGCACCATCGACGTCTGAGGTCTGGTTCGGTGAGAACGAGTTGTGCCTCATTCCAGTTCATCAAATGCCCTGTGAAGTCTCTGGAGGACACAGGCGTACCTTACAGCGTCTCTGTTAGAGGCATTTCGATGCTCGTTCAGGCGGACTGCAAGATCTCTGCCTGTCTCACCTACATTTTTCTTGGGACAGAATCCAAAGGGGATAGTGTAGACACCTGCTGTAGAAGTTAGAGGTGTGGGGCTGCGTTTCGTAGTGAGGTCTTTCACAGATGATGTGTTTATGGTGGAAACGTTGATGTTACTCATAGCAAGTGCCCGGCGAGTATTCGTGGCAACATCACCACATGGGAGCACTATGAACTACTTAGGGAGCTGTTCCATGGGCAGTTTGTTGAGGATAGCTTGTGCCTTGAGTCTGCAATCTCGGATGAAGAAAGATGGGAACTGAAGACGTGTAAAGGCTTGTGTTATGTAAATACATACTTCAAGAAAACAAGACTAGTCGGCCACCTAACCAAATACCTTTCAGCCATCACCGACACTACAGAACGTAACACTGGAAACTACAAAATTTCAAAAACATTAGCATACATGATACTTAAGCACCACCAACCCAACAACACGAGTCACATGATTTCATGGTCTACCCGTCCTCATCCCAACGTGACATTCGTCAGGTCACCATGCATCACTCACACCTCACTCTCCGCCTATATATACAGTGGACCCTCGACATTCGATACTAATCCGTTCCTGAGAGCTATCGAATGTCGAAAACATCAAAAGTCGAATTAATTTTCCCCATAAGAAATAATGGAAATCAAATTAATCCGTGCAAGACACGTAAAAGTATGAAAAAAAAAAATTACCACATGAATTAAGTTTAATGCAATAGAATAATTACAATAACAACAATAACAATAGAATAATTGACGCTTACCTTCAATAAAGATCTGGTGATGATTGATGGGATGGGAGGAGGGGAGAGTGTGGATGGTGTTAGTGTTTAGAAGGGGAATCCCCTTCCATTAGGACTTGAACTGGCAGCCTCACCACACTGTGTATGCCACTACGATTCTTAAATCTTTCAAACCAACTTTTGCTGGCCTTAAATTCACTCACATCACCACTAGTTGCAGGCAATTTCTTTACCAAATCATCATGCACTCCAACACACGCACTCCACTTTCGTACTTTGCAATTATCTCTTTCTTCATTTCAATAGTCATCAGCACCTTTTTTCTCGAAGGGTTGGCACTAGAAGCTTTCTTGGGGCCCACGGTTACTTATTTTGCAGAAACAAGCACCAAAAACAGTGATAATATGGAATGTACCGAATGTATCCTTAGATGCATGCACACTGGCTGGCTTGTAAACACTGGCACACACGATGTAGTTCAGGCCACACGTGGACACGTCTCGTACGAATCGTATCGAATGTCGGGTTTTCCATCGAATGTAGAGGCAAAATTTTTGCGTTAAAATTCATTGAATGTCGGGGGTCCACTGTATAATGTCTTTCTACCTCTGTATGTTAGAAGTAATCAAGGTCCCACGACCGAAATGTTTTCTAATAAACATGTCATAGTGTTTGCTTACGTGTCTTTCTAAACCAAGACACATGGGTAACAGTTAGGCAACTTTATTTTGAAACGTTTCACCTAACTGCCAACGTGTCGGTATTATATACCATTTTGATATTCAGTCTGTCAGACACTGCAACACAAAGGCAACTTGGTACAGAAGAGAAAATACCTTGGACAACTTTTTCAAGTGAGAATCGTTTGATCTGAGAGGGACGTGACCTCTCAGTGACTACATTCTCTCTTCTACCAGCCTGCACCTTTCCTTCCAATGCTACTCAAGCAATAAGCTTTGATAATTCTATTTACTCATGTGCAAGTCCCACTCAAATCCAACCCCTCTCACTCATGTATTTATCCAACCTAAATTTGAAACTACCCAAGAGTTTAGCTTCGATAGGACCTTGGGTAGCTTTAAAAAGAGATTGGACAAATATATGAGTGGGAGGAGCATGTATGTATATAAAATACATATATTTTATGATGCTCTCATGTGTTTTATGATTGTTCATGGTTCGATAGGTTAGGGAGCAGTATTGTATTAGATTTCCTGCAATATATTAGGGCACCAAGCATTCGCGATTTTTCAACATTCACAAGGCTCTCGATCCCCTAACCCTCGCGAATGTTGAGGGAGACCTGTATACACTATATGTAAAGTGAGGCTCAGGGTAAAGTACAGTAAGGTAAAGAGAAGGGACTTCTTGTCCATTAAAAATAGGCCATAGACTGGTATGTGTGATGTCACCATGGCTGTTCAATACTTTTATTGATAAGGTTGTAATAGCAGAAAATGCTAGGGTGTTGGGAAGAGATACGAGAACAAACATAATGCATCTGATAACATGTAAGCCGTCACACTTTTCTCTGATAACAGTTGTACTGGAAGATTCTAAAGAAAAGTGGATATGATTGAGGACAAATTTGGAAGGGTGTATATAAGAAAATTATAAATGAAGAGAGAAAAATGCAATGTGATGAGAGAAACAAAAAGTTCAGAAATTAAAAATGGGACAATTATATTGGAGGAAATATGAAGAGAATGTACTCAGATATTTGGGACTAAATGTACAGGCAAATGGGTCTATGAAATAAAACACATGGAAAAAGGTAGGTAGTATGCTCAAGCATCCATGGAGAGAGAAGTTATAGCAATACAAATTCTTTTAGGTGGGTGCGAGGCATGGGTTTTAAAAATTGCAGTGAGGGCGTGATAAAGCAGAGGTGATATCATGTTTGAGAGAAATATGCGAATGTTATGTAAAGAATTCCGAACGTAAAAATTAGAGGGTATTATTCAGAGGGCAGATGGAAGTTTGTTATAGTTTGGGCATTTATAGAGGATGAATCAGAACATGACCAATAAGGTGTATAACTCCAAAAAGGAAGCAGGGGTAGGGGTAATCCCAGAAAGGGTCAGAAGATGGGTTTGAAAGTTTTCAGCTAGGGGCTTGAGCATCCAGCAAGCATGTGACTGCTTTAGATATGAGAGAGTAGTAGTAGTTTTAAGATTTGTTGTGCAATATAACATTTAAGAAAGGATTCAGGGAAACCTGCGAGCTGGACTAACATCCTGGAGGAGGGAAGCACAGTACCAGTGAAGGAGTGGTGGGGATGTTCCCATTCAGGGGGTCAATTAAAATGCAAAGTCTGCACACTTTTCGTATAACAACTGTTGAATGAATGATGGTGAATTTTCCTTTTTTGGGTTCCCTACCTTGGTGGAGATGGCCAGCGAGGAAAAAATGTACATACTTTCTCAGTCTTAAAATTCCCAGAAAAAAGGTAAATATTTCATAATGAGATAATGAATAATTTTCAGTTACCTTTCAAAGTTACAGCATTATGACTGGAAGAACTTGCATATCATTCAACATCAATCCATAGAAAGCTTACATTTACTGGTTGAACAACTAAATCTTCACCAGTTATGCTTATTCATTTAAACAAAATTTAATTACAGTACTTACAACCAACGCTTTCTGGTTATGTTTCACATTAGTATATAACTTCACTGAATTGCAATTCCTTAAATCATTATTATTAGCAAATGGTTTAACAAGTAGATTTAATGATAGGTAAACCATCTTTGTACTCCAGTGTAAAATATCATGATTTACTATAAATGTTTAACCCGTTCACTGTCGGTTCCATAGCATTAAAACTTTGAAGCAAAACTCGGTCCCATAATACTATGCCAAAATTCTAGCAGCTTCCAATCTTGCGGGATAGCTGGAAGGCCTACATATGAGAGAATGGGTCTGAGTGGTCAGTGTGCACAGTATAAAAAAAATCTTGCAGCAGAGAGTGCATGAGAAAAAAAAACTTTTTGGCTTTAAAAAGTGATTTTGAGGAGTATTTTCAAATGGTATTTATGTTGTACTCTCGTTTTCTTGGTCTCATTTGATAGAACGGTTATATGTTACAGAAACAGAGATGAATGGTTTGCAAACTAAAAGTAGCATTAAAGTGAGCTCAAAGCAGTGAAAATGTTTGATTTTTGACAATGTTCAAGAGTAAACAAATCAAGCCATGCGTCCAATACACATCAACTGGTGGGTCTATGCTTTCACAAATGCGTTGATATTATTTATATCATTTTTACAATAATGCAGTAATCTGCGTAACAGTAAATCTTCAATTTTTTGTGTGAATAAAAATTCAAAATGGAAAGCACACGTAATGTAAGAGGGGCCTGGAGATGTGACTAATGAACAGAGAAAATGTTATTTTAGTACTAGGAATGTTTGCCCTGTTTATTCTAGACCCTATTATGAAATTGGTCTTCCTTGAATTTTGTATTAAATTGGCCAAATTACCAATTTCTGATCACTTTATTGGGCAGCTGAAATAGGTAAATGGGCAGTTTCTTGTACTCAGTCGACAGAACAAAAGGAATGCTAGTGAAATAGCTATGCATATAGTCGACTGGAACAATGGAATTGCCCCAAAATAGGGCTCAAATTGGGGAAAATCACTGATGCGTAAATATCAGAGACTGCTAACTTTGCAAGAGCACAAGTTTTCCATCAAATTTCATTCTTTTGTTGGTTTCATTATCATCAAGAAAAGATTCTCTATCATGTTTTTTTTTTTTTTTTACCCTTAACCCGTAAACAGTCCAAACGTATATATATGTTCACTACCCCAGTGCCCCGAATATTTTAAAAAATACAAAAATATTTTTTTTTATGGAAATAAAGAGCACATTTTCTAAGTGTTATAGGATAAAAAAAAAAAAATTAGAGTCAGTACGTATTTACAGAGATACGAGGTCAAGGAATTGGCACTGGATGCTAATGTTACTGCAACGTCGAGTCCTGCCACGTGCAGAAGTGTTGTCGATATACTACCTTTTTTTCTATTTTTCACATTATTGTATGTAACATTTATGTTCTGATAATTACAATTTATAGTAGTTCTTGTCATTTCATAACCAATCTTTGTTCTGACACTAGTATTAGCTACTGAAATTGTACTCACATTGTCACAAACACACTGAGAAGGAAGAAGGAAGGAGGAGGAAGAAGAAGGAAGAAGAGGAGGAAGGAAGAAGAAGAAGGGAGAGGAGGAAGGAAGAAGAAAGAAGAAAGAAGGAAGAAGAAAAGAAAGAAGGAAGAAGGAAGAAGAAAGAAGGAAGAAGAAAGAAGGAAGGAAGAAAGAAGGAAGAAGAAGGAAGAAGGAGGAAGAAGGAAGAAGAAGGAAGAAGGAAGAAAAAGGAAGAAAGGAGGAGGAAGAAGGAAGAAAGGAGGAAGAAGGAAAAGGAAGAAGGAAGAAGAAGGAAAAGGAAGAAGGAAGAAGAAGAAGAAGGAAGAAGACACACAGGCAGAAAGACAGACACACATGTTTATGTTTAACAGTGAAAACAAATTGAGCCAGGGTTCCCTGGAGCAGTGCACGATCAAGTGTCACTCCACTGCTGCACTGTCAGCAGTGGAGTGACACTCGTCTTACACAGTGCTTCAAGGAGTTTCATGTGTACTCCAGCATGTCTAAAACATTGCTGGGACCTATAAATACTGAGCGCGCCTCACTTGTCCCGTGGGTGCCAGTGTTTACAAGCCAGCCACCACGGTCACATCCAAACATACAATTGGAACATTTCATATTATCACAGCGTTTTTAGTGACTGCACCTGCAAAATAAGTCACCATGGGTCCCAAGAAAGCTTCTAGTGCCAACCCTACAGCAAAAAGGGTGAGAATTACTACGGATATGAAGAAAGAAAGCATTGCTGAGTATGACAGTGGAGTGCGTGTTTCTGAGCTGAGCAGGTTGTACACAAAACCCCAATCAACCATCGCTACTATTGTGGCCAAGAAAACGGCAAGCAAGGAAGCTGTTCTTGCCAAAGGTGAAACTTTGTTTTCGAAACAGAGATCGCAAGTGATAGAAGATGTTGAGAAACTGTTATTGGTGTGGATAAACGAAAAACAGATAGCAGGAGATAGCATCTCTCAAGCGATCATATGTGAAAAGGCTATGAAGTTGCATGACGATTTAATTAGAAAAATGCCTGCAACTAGTGATGTGAGTGAATTTAAGGCCAGCAATGGTTGGTTTGAGAGATTTAAGAATCGTAGTAGCATACATGGTGTGATAAGGCATGGTGAGGCTGCCAGTTTGGACCAAAAAAGCAGCTGAAAAATATGTGAAGGAATTCAAGGGGTAGATAGACAGTGAAGAATTGAAACCTGAACAAGTGTTTAATTGTGACAAAACAGGCTTGTTTTGGAAGAAAATGCCAAGCAGGACCTACATTACTCAGGAGGAAAAGTCACTCCCAGGACATAAGCCTATGAAAGACAGGCTTACTCTGTTGATGTGTGCTAATGCTAGTGGTGATTGCAAAGTGAAGCCTTTATTGGTGTATCACTCAAACTCCCAGAGTGTTCAGGAAAAACAATGTCCTCAAGGCTAATTTGTGTGTGATGTGGAGGGCAAACAGTAAGGCATAGGTCACTAGAGACCTTTTCTATGACTGGTTACACCATGAATTTCCCCCACTGTGAAAAATTACCTCCTGGAAAATAAATTGGACCTTAAGTGCCTCCTGGTATTAGACAATGCTTCTGGTCATCCTTCAGACGTGGCAGAGCAACTTTCTGGGGACATGAGCTTCATTAAGGTCAAGTTTTTGCCTCCTAATACCACTCCTCTCCTGCAGCCCATGGACCAGTAGGTCATTGCAAACTTCAAAAAACTCTACACAAAAGCTATGTTTGAACGGTGATTTGTAGTGACCACAGAAACTCAATTGACTCTAATAGAGTTTTGGAGAGATCACTTTAGCATCCTCAATTGTGTAAACATTAGGTAAGGCTTGGGAGGAAGTGACTAAGAGGACCCTGAACTCTGCTTGGAAGAAACTGTGGCCAGACTGTGAAGACAAAAGGGATTTTGAAGGATTTGAGGCTAACCCTGAGAAGCCTATGCCAGTTGTGGAATCAATTGTGGCATTGGGGAAGTCCTTGGGGTTGGAGGTTAGCAGGTAGGATGTGGAAGAGTTGGAGGAGGACAATGAAGAACTAACCACTGATGAGCTGCAAGATCATCTTCAACAGCAAGAGGCCAGACCTGAGGAAACTGCTCTGGAGGAGGGGATAGAGAAATTGAGGAAGTTGCCTACTTCAAAGATTAAGGAAATGTGAGCAATGTGGCTTAAAGTGCAAACCTTTTTTGACGAAAATCACCCTCACACAGCCATTGCAAGCCGTGCTGGTGACTATTACACTGACAATGTTGTGAAACACTTTAGGAATGTCATAAAGGAACGGGAGGTACAGGCCTCTATGGACAGACATGTTGTGTGACAGAGGTCCAGTGACTCTCAAGCTGGTCCTAGTGGCATTAAAAGAAGGGAAGTAACCCTGGAAAAGGACTTGATACCAAGTCCTAATGGAAGGGGATTCCCCTTCTAAACATTAACACCATCCACACTCTCCCCTACTCCCATCCCATCAATCATCGCCAGATCTTCAATAAAGGTAAGTGTCATGTAATTGTACATGTCTTCTTCAGTTTGTGTGTATTAAAATTAATATTTCATGTGGTAAATTTTTTTTTTTTCATACTTTGGGGTGTCAGGAATGGATTAATTTGATTTCCATTATTTCTTATGGGGAAAATTAATTCGGCTAACAATTTCGCCTAACATTGACCTCTCAGGAACGGATTAATATCGTTAGGCGAGGGTCCACTGTATACATAAAATATGAAATAACTTTTAAAAACAGTTGAAATTTTGGAGTTTCCAGACATAATGCAGACACTTAGTGCTTACCGATCTCACACAGAATGTAAACAAACCAGGTGGAGCACGGTGACCGTATTAGAAAGTCAGTGGGGGGGAGCCGTATAGTGTATTTTGGTCATAATTTGAAATGACCGTATTAGCAGAATGCTGTAAAGTAAAACGCCGTAAAGCGGGGCCCTACTGTATACAGTTCACTCATTACTTACCTTAAAATATTTGTCTTAATGTAGGGTCAGCGGTGAGTAAACGAGATAAAACTAATGAATGAGTGAGTGTGAGTGTGAGAGAGTGTGCGCGCGAGAGAGAGAAATATTTCCATTATTTCTTAACCCTTTCAGGGTCCAAGGCCCAAATCTGGAGTCACGCACCAGTGTCCAAGAATTTTCAAAAAAAAAATTTGTTATTTTTTCTTATGAAATCGTAGAGAATCTTTTTGTGAAGGTAATAAAACAAAAAGTACGAAATTTGGTGGAAAATTGACGAAATTATGCTCTCGCGAATTTTGATGTGTCAGCGATATTTACGAATCGGCGATTTTGCCGACTTTGACTCCCATTTTAGGCCAATTACATTATTCCAATCAACCAAATTCTTAGCTATTTCACTAGTATTACTTCTATTCTATCGAATGAGCACAAGAAATCGCCAAGTCAACTGTTTCAACTACAAAATAAAGTGATCGGAAATTGTCAATTTGGCCAATTTAACACAAAGTTCAAAATATTTCAATTTCAAAATAGGGTCCAGAATAAACAATGTAGGCATTCCTGGCACTAAACTAACATTTCCTCTGTTCGTTAGTTATGTTTTGAGGCTTTACAAATAAATTCCATTTTGATTTTTTATTCACATAATGAATTTTTATTCACACCAAAAAATAGAAGATTTACTGTTATGCAATACTGTAATAATTGTATAAATATCTTCACCATATTTGTGAATGTATATTAGACCCACCAGCTGACGTGTATTAGATGTGTGAGGTCGTTTGTTTACTCTTGAATATCGGCAAAAATTTAACATTTCCGCTACTTTGAGCTCAGTTTCAAGCCATTTCCAGTGCTAAAACCAATCAAAATCATCTCTATTTCTGTAATATGTCTTCCATTCTATCAAATGAGACCAAGAAATCGCAAATACAACTATAAAAAACATACGAAAAAACACTGCAAAGTTGCTGTTTTAATCGAAAAATCATGATTTCAGTTTTTTTCTCTCATTATACACAGTCTGCTGCAGGATCTGTTTTATGTGGTGCACACATACCACATAGATGTATTCTCTCATATCTAGGCCCAAATGTACCACTCACAGTTTATCAGAGTGAGCTGAGCTCATGGCGTAGATCTACGGTTTGGACACTCACCGTAAAGCCGTAGATCTACGGGACGGACCCTGAAAGGGTTAAGGGAAATATTGCTTCGAATTTCAGACTTTTTGAATTTAGAACTAGCTCCTGGAACGGATTAAGTTCGATTTTTGAGGTTCCACTGTACTATGGAAATTGAGATGATTCTGATTGGTTTCACAATGAAAATTGAGCTCGAAGTAGCAGAAGTGTTCGATTTTTGCCAAAGTTCAAAAGTAAACAAATCATGCCATGCGTCCAATACACGTCAACTGGTGAATCTAATATTCTTTCACAAGTGCGCTCATATTATTTATACCATTTCTACACCATTTCTATACTAATGCAGTAGTCTGCATAACAGTAAATCTTTTTTTTTTTTTTTTTGCGAGAATAAAAATTCAAAGTGGAAAGCAAAAGAAATGTAACAGAGGCCTGGGGACTTGACTAATGAACAGAGGAAATGTTATTTTGGTGCCAGGAACGTCGTCTAATTTATTCTGGACCCTATTTGGAAATTGGAATCTTTTGAAATTTGTGAAATTGGCAAAATTGCCACTTTCTGACCACTTTATTGGGTAGTTGAAATGGGTAAATGGGTGGTTTCTTGTACGCATTCGAGAGAAAAAATGGAGTTCTAGCGAAATAGTTATGACTTTTGGCAACTGGTACATTGGAATTGGCCGAAAATAGGGCTCAAAGTGGGCGAAATTGCCGATGCGTAAACATCGAGACCGTTAACTTCACGAGAGCATAATTCCGTAAGTTTTCCATCAAATTTCATACTTTTGGTGTCATTATGATCGGGAAAAGATTCTCTATAATTTCACAAGAATTTTTTTTTTTCGAAAACTTTCCAGCCCTGTGAACAAGTTTATGAGAGGGCCTGCTGACCCTGAAAGGGTTAAAGGATAAAAAAAAAATTTCAGGGTCAGTACTTACCGAGATATGAGGCTGCAAAGTTGACACTGGATGCTCACCTGATAGCAACATCGAGTCTTGCCGCTTGCAGAAGCGTTGCCAGCATACCTTTTTTTCTTGTTTTTATATTATTTATAAAATTTTTATGTTCTGATAATTACAATTTATCCTAGGTAGTAGGTTGGTAGACAGCAACTGCCCAGGGAGGTACTACCGTCCTGCCAAGCGAGTGTAAAACTAAAGCCTGTAATTGTTTTACATGATGGTAGGATTGCTGGTGTCCATTTTTCTGTCTCATAAACATGCAAGATTTCAGGTACGTCTTGCTACTTCTACTTACACTTAGGTCACACTACACATACGTGTACAAGCATATATATACACACCCCTCTGGGTTTTCTAATATTTTCTTACTAGTTCTTGTTCTTGTTTATTTCCTCTTACCTGCATGGGGAAGTGGAACAGAATTCTTCCTCCGTAAGCCATGCGTGTTGTAAGAGGCGACTAAAATGCCTGGAGCAAGGGGCTAGTAACCCCTTCTCCTGTATATATTACTAAATGTAAAAATGGAAACTTTCGTTTTTCCTTTTGGGCCACCCCGCCTCGGTGGGATATGGCCAGTGTGCTGAAAGAAAGAAAAGAATTATAATTTATAGTAGTTCTTGTGATTTCATAGCCAATCTTTGTTCTCACACTTACATTAGGTACTCAAATTGTCACAAACACACTGACAGGTGAACATTTACACCTGCATTGGTCATTTACTATTGTCTAGGAATATATACCAAGTATTTATAGGTCCCAGCAATGTTTTGAATATGTGGAAGTATATACAGGTCCGCCATCACAAATCCGGCAATCAGTTATTCGGTTCCTTCAGTTATTCGGCACTAATTTTGGTTAGCACAATTTCAAATTTCCAGGGTCGCCACACCAACCTGCTGGTACTGTTTGGTGGCGCTACTTGCTGCACAAGTCATTCCAATTTCTTTTTCTCCATTTATTGTTTTAACCTGCTTACTTTTAGCCCTAGCCATGGCTCCAATGAATAAAAGAAATGCTTCTCATTATGTAAAGCACCTACACAGTACATTATCCATTAAAGATAAGGTGGCTTTGAAGCCACTGTTGGTTGCCATGAGCTCAGTCTCATGAAGCAGGAGAATATGCTTTATTATTACGCTAATATCAACACTACAGCTTATTTGCCTATCACAATTGATCTAATATGACATAAACAATATAAATAACATAAAACATGTTAAATACTCCAGAATGAATAATATCTGGCATAACACCCGAAGGTATGAAGAGGATATGGTATACAAATACCATTCTCCTATCCGTCTTGGGGACTTGTATTAGAGAAAACGGAGTGTAGCACAGGGCTAACTGTGATATACACTCATACTGCACCATAAACCTGAAACAAAAAAGTTATTTTCTCTCTATAGATTATCACACACAGCAGCATACATGTAGAGAACCTAGGATAACCCAAAAAAAAGTCAACTTGGCTTATTTTTAGTACCTGGCTTGGGTTAGCCATACATGATTTTTGGTAAATATTCTATTCCCAGCCAGGGTAGAAACATTAGGCATGTTTCTTTACACCTGTTGTCTATGTTTACCCATCAGTAAATGGGTACCTGGGTGTTAGCTGACTAGTGTGGGTGTTATCCTGGGACACTGACCTAATTTTCTTGAAATACTCGGCATAACAAGCGGCTTTCTATACAGTAGTAGGTCACTGATGTCAGCTAGGCCTGTATACCTTGCACATGTACGTGTAGTAAATAAAGATATTATTATTATTATTATTATTATTATTATTATTTTCTCAGTTGTTTGTTGGGTTATCTTATTCAAACTTGGGCAATGTATGATGGAAAGATACTTCTTCACGTTCACCAAAAAAGAAAGAAATCAGACCATAATTAGCGGAGTTCACTTCTCAGCCATTAGCAGCCGCTTAGCGGTATATTTTTGTATGGTTGTTATGGTTATATTCTCGTTTTTTCGGCCTCATTTGATAGAATGAAAGATATATTACAGAAATAGGTATGATTTTGATTGCTTTCATGGAAAAAGTACCTTGAAATTGCACTCACAGTAGCAAAAATGTTCTGTTCTTTAGCGAAGCTCAAGAGTAAACAAATGACATCACCGTCCAATACCTGTCCGCCTGCCAGTCTAAATTCCAGTACGGAGTCAAAAATAGCTTGACATTATTTAAACAATTATTACAATAATGCAGCAGTATGTATAATAGTAAATCTTCTATTTTTTTGTGACTAAAAATTCCAAATGAAAAGCAAGAGTAATATAAGAGGGGCCTGTAGCCGTGACTAATGAACAGAGAAAATGTTATTTTAGTGCCAGGAATGTCTGCATTGTTTATTCTGGATCCTATTTTGAAATTGGCATCTGTTGAAATTTGTGTGAAATCGGCCAAACTGCCAATTTCTGACCACTTTATTGGGTAGTTGAAATAAGTGAATGGGTGGTTTCTTGTACTCAGTTGACAGACTAGAAGTAAGTTTATTCAGGTATACACAAATACAGTTACATTGACTATCATACATAACAACATATGTATAAAGAACCTAGGATAACCCAGAAAAGTCAAAGTGACTTATTTCCAGTACATGGCTTGGGCTTGGCTTGCCATATATGATTTTTGGTAAATATTTTTTTTTCTCGGATGTTTGTTGGGCTATCTCATTGAATCTTGGGCAATGTATGATGGAAAGATGCTTCTTAACGTACAACAAAAATAAAAAAGACGGATGATAAATAAGGGAGTTAACATGACTCAAGAAATCGTAATGACACGATTGCAAACAAACCATACCCCCGGCCGGGATTGAACCCGCGGTCATAGTCTCAAAACTCCAGACCGTCGCGTTAGCCACTAGACCAGCTAGCCACAATAAGATTCATCCAACTAGGTATATTTCTACACCATAGGAAGGTTAGCACAGGCACCACTGTGACCACAAATGCAAGTTTTTACAGACAAATCTCCAGCTAGCGTGGCTGTGACGAACTCTAGCTCAAGTCCCTTCACTGCCGTCAACATGACTCAAGAAATCGTAATGACACGATTGCAAACAAACCATACCCCCGGCCAGGATTGAACCCGCGGTCATAGTCTCAAAACTCCAGACCGTCGCGTTAGCCACTAGACCAGCTAGCCACAATAAGATTCATCCAACTAGGTATAGAAATATACCTAGTTGGACTAGGTATAGAAATATACCTAGTTGGATGAATCTTATTGTGGCTAGCTGGTCTAGTGGCTAACGCGACGGTCTGGAGTTTTGAGACTATGACCGCGGGTTCAATCCCGGCCGGGGGTATGGTTTGTTTGCAGTCGTGTCATTACGATTTCTTGAGTCATGTTGACGGCAGTGAAGGGACTTGAGCTAGAGTTCGTCACAGCCATGCTAGCTGGAGATTCGTCTGTAAAAACTTGCATTTGTGGTCACAGTGGTGCCTGTGCTAACCTTCCTATGGTGTAGACATATACCTAGTTGGATGAATCTTATTGTGGCTAGCTGGTCTAGTGGCTAACGCGACGGTCTGGAGTTTTGAGACTATGACCTCGGGTTCAATCCCGGCCAGGGGTATGGTTTTTTTAAGGGAGTTAACTTCTCAGCCATTAGCCGCCTCTTTGCAGTATATTTTCGTATGGTTTTTATGGTTGTATTCTCATTTTTTTTGGACTCTTGATAGAATGGAAGATATATTACAGAAATAGACATGATTTTGATTGCTTTCATGACAAAAAGTACCTTAAAATTGAGTTCAAAGTAGCGGAAATGTTCGATTTTTGCCGATGTTCAATGAACTGTGTAAGTCAAGTTGGTTGATTTTATTAAGTGTATTCTAACCTAACCACTATGTAATCCGGCACACTACAGGTCCCAATGATGCCGGATTTGTGATGGAGGACCTGTAATAATAATAATAATTTCCCTTGAAGCATGGAGTTTTGAGATTCTCTGACCGCGGGTTCAAATCCCACCCGTGGTATGGTTTGTCCACATCTCTGCCTTTATTTGTTTTCACTGTTACGCACAAACCTGTCTCTGTCTGTCTGTCCAGCTAGCTCTCCATCTGTCTAGCTCTCTCTGCTTATCTGTCTCTGTCTGCTTGTCTCTCTCTCTCTCTCTCTCTCTCTCTGCTTGTCTCTCTCTGTCTCAGAGAGCCACTCGTGAACCAACAGGTATTACACACGACTGCGTTGTCACATCTGGTTCCTGAGCAAGTGTAAATACATATTTGCCAGTCATGTTTACGCATTATATCTACAAGTACAGTATAGCGCTTTGTCTGGATTTCTTTTGGGTTATCCTTGGTAATTTACACTGTCTAATGTATGTGTGTTCCTGTCAGACAGACAGAGATAGAGCCAGCAGCCAGCCAGCCAGTTGGCCAGCCGTCCAGCCGTCCAGCCAGCCAGCCAGCCAGCCAGCCAGCCGGCCAGCCAGCCGAACACACATTACACATTCCAGAATTCTCTCTTTACTTAGGGCATAGGTTATAAGACATTCTGAAAGGGTGTTGCACAAACGTTGCACATGGGGGAGGCTTTTGATATTTCCTCAACCACTTATAGCTACATCCACCTCTAAACTCGAGGTTAACATCACTTTCCTCTTAAAAATGGGAGTGTTAATACTACATGAAATCAGTGAATGCCAGGTGTTGGCTGTGCTGTTTTCTCTAGCTGGCACTCATTTGAACTGGTGCTCACACACTTTCTTAATACTGCACACACACTGTGTTAAAGACCCATTTTATGCTGGCCAGGTATCTCAGGCCAATTGCGCCAAATATGGAGGAAGGAAAAATAAAAAAATCTACGTTTGGGGCACTAGCAGTAAGATTGTATATATACGTTTGGACCATTTAGGGGTAAATGCTTTATTGACTTTATGCGGGCCAGATTTGTTTCAGCTCTCGTCTCTCTTCTGCCTTGAATTAGCCTTCAAAACCAAACAGTCCTTAGGAGAGCACAAATGATTTGGAAAGTGCCATCATTGGTAATATTTCTAGTTAACCCTTTGACTGTTTCCGACAAATACGTCTTACGAGCCAATGTTTCCGACGTATTTATACGCACAAATTCTAGCTGCTTCAAATCAAGCGCCAAAGGCCTGGTGGGCCTACACGAGAGAGAATGGGTCTCAGTGGTCGGTGTGCACCCTGTGAAAAAAATCTGGGACCCAGCGGTGCATTGTGGGAACGCCATGTTGTTAGCCCATTTTCACCATGCCTCTCGGTAAGAAGTTCCTCACTCCTCGGCGGATTGGAGGTCTTTTGTTCCCAAGTGATAGCTCTAACAGCGATGAAAATGTCAGTGACTGAATTCCAGGGTTTTGAAGTGAGTGTTACAGGAAAAAGTGCCCAGGATAACGTAATTAGTGATGAAAACCCAGATGACCCACAACCTTCCACCTCTGGTGCTGTGCTGGCTTGTTCACGTTCACGTTCGCCTGTACCAGGACGAAAGAGGAAACTATTTGGTCGTGTACAACACCCAATGATAGCAGTGATAGTGATAGTGATTTCAAGGTCATTGAAAGCAGTTCTAGTGACAGCGAGAGTGAATATTCCCTAGTGAAGCGGCAGTATGTACGACGTAGCATGCGGTCTGGTAGTGTTTCATATGTTGTTCCAAGGGGAAGGAGAAACTCTGGGAGCACATCCCGTGGCCCTACACCACGACCTGATAGTGAAGATGACGATATTGTAACGATGGGTATGAATGGTGACATCGAGTGAGGAGGCAGTGGTGGTGATAATGAGGGTGGCACGGCCCATGTGGCACCATCAGCGGGCCACGCTACTACCCACGCTGCTGACGCAGCACAACAACCAGCCTCACCCTACCCCACACTCCCACAACCTGCACCACCACAACCTGCACAACCACAACCACGGTACAATATCCAGACCCCACCAGCAGACCGCATCTGGGATTGGCAGGAAGGTGACGAGTTTGTTCCCAGTCCCCATGACTTTGATGAAACACGAAGTGGAATAAAGCCATCTTGTCCACTTGGGAACAATGCCAGTGAACTGGACTGCTTTGAGTTATTCTTCGATGAACCCCTGATGGACATCATTGTCAGGGAAACACACACATACTGTGATTACACCATGGCAAATACAATTCTCTAACCAAAATCACGGCTACACAAGTGGAAGGAGACAACTGTGGCAGAGATGTACCTGTTTTTTGCCACAATAATGCTTATGCCACATGTGTGTAAGCACACTGTCACCACATACTGGGCAACAGAACGCCTGATTTCAACTCCAGGTTTTAGTGACATTATAGGTGTCAATCGTTTCCTGATACTGTTACGTATGTTACACTTTTCAGACAAAACCAGGCCTGACAGAAGCGACAGGTTATATAAGATCAGAAATGTGTTTATGTACCTGAAACAAAAGTGCTGCATGTATTTTTATCCCTTCAGGAAGCTTGTTATTGATGAGTCCTTGATTTTATTCAAAGGAAGACTCTCATTCAAGCAATACATACCAAGCAAGAGGAAACGCTTTGGTATAAAGCTATTTGTACTGTGTGATTGCAGAAGTGGTCTAGTTTTGGATATCATTGTGTACACTGGCAGTAATACTTTGAGAGATACCATGAAGTTATTGGGTATCTCTGGTGATGTGGTTCGAACAATGATGGAACCATATCTTGGTAAGGGGCATATGTTATTTACTGATAACTGGTACACAAGCCCCTTACTCAGTGATTTCTTGCGAGTGAACTTGACAGACGTGTGTGGCACAGTGCGTGGTAATCGTAAACATATGCCAAAGTTCAATGCTGGCACTCGCAGAGGTGAGGTGCAAGCCTTTGCTGCCAATGACATCATGGCATTTCGGTGGCATGACAAACGTGATGTCACATTGTTGACATCAGTTCACAGAAACGAAATGGTACCCAGTGGCAGAGACAACACACACACCAATGAACCCATTCTAAAGCCTGCAGCTGTCATGGACTACAACCTCAATATGCGCTTAGTGGACAAATGTGACATGCAGATTGGGTTTGCAGACTGTGTACGCAAGAGTTATAAGTGGTATATAAAACTTTTTTTTCATCTTGTTGATATCTCCATGCTAAATGCTTATAACATATACAAGTTGAAGACCAACAAAACACCAAAATATGGTGAATTTTGCCTGTCAGTAATCAGACAAATAATTGCAAAGTACCAAGGAGCAACTCCTGCAATAGACCAGTGCCCACAGACGTCATCTCGTTTGAGGCCTGGTGATCACTACCCCATACAACTGCCTCCTACTACTGCCAAGAAAAATGCTCAGAAGAGGTGTTATGTATGTATGCATACCACAAAACGCCCACAAACACGCAGAGACACTCGTTTTATGTGTGAGGAGTGTGAAGTGCCCCTCCGCATATACCCATGTTTCAAAGAGTTCCACAAGCTGCAGCAGTTCTACGAATGTGTTTAGTGACTGGACATATGTATATATATTATGGAACAATAGTAATAAACACTGTTTTGTATTGTTTGTTTGTGTAAACAAAGTGTATACACAAACTAATAGTGATAAAGTTTGTTCTGTTATTGTGTTGTAAACAATGAGTGTATATTTGAAGAATGCACCTTACATTGGTCTCACAGGCCACATAAGTTACCTGGAACAGAAAAATATTGAAAAATGCAAGAAACCTTTGAATTAGAGTAAATAAAAGAATACCGGGTGGGCGGCGGTCGCCGCTGTTGCCGTACTCACGTCACTTTCTGCAAACTTTGCGGCTCTATATCTCGGTAAGTACTGATGGCAAAAAAATCTTTTTAGGCTTAAAACACTACTAAAAATATTCCTAACATTTTCATAAGAAAAAAACTTCTTTTTTTTTCGAATATTTGGCGACATAAAATGACAGTTTCAGAGAGGGGCCTGAAACAGTCAAAGGGTTAAAAAAAAACTCATTTTTCCACCTAAACATTTTTCTAGCTTTCTCATCATTTGCCTTATTGTATCCTCTAACTGATATAACAGCTATCATCATTATTGCATCCAACATCTTTCAACTGTTCCTTTCATTCTATTAGGTGGCTCTGTTTTATATAGAGTTCCTCTTTTCAGTTCCTCATTATTTCCATATTTGAGTACAAGTTGGAATTAGTCACCATTTAAAACCATGTTAGTTTCTACTGGCCACTGGAAGAATTTACATGTAGCCTCTTGCAATTTTTCCTGTGTCTTCAACCAAGATGACTTGCATGCTTATTTATGCAAATATGAAGCTGTAGTCTGTGTTATTACCTACATCTCCTATGAGGATGAGAAACAGTAAAGTCACCAGGACTGTGCCTTGGAGTACTGAGCTTTTCACTTTGCTAACACTAGATTTTGCTTTGTTTACTATTTTCCTACTTTTTTCTGCCTTACCAAGTGATCATTTTACGAGGTCATATGGTAAAGCATTAACAATAACAAGTTTATTATTAGCATGATACATGTTTGCACAAGTGAGTAACAATTTGGAGAACATGCCGAAAGCCCCTTTATACGCAGAGCATTTCGGGCATACTTAACCCTTTGACTGTCGCGGCCGTATATATATGTTTACGAGGTACCGTGTTTGACGTATATATACTCATAAATTTCAGCAGCTTCAAATCAGGCAGGAGAAAGCTGGTAGGCCCACATGTGAGAGAATGGGTCTGTGTGGTCAGTGTGCACCATATAAAAAAAATCCTGGAGCACGCAGTGCATAATGAGAAAAAAAAACTCCGACCGTTTTTTTTTAATTAAAATGCCGACTTTGTGGTCTATTTTCGTATAGTATTTGTGGTTGTATTCTCGTTTTCTTGGTCTCATTTGATAGAATGGAAACTATATTATAGAAATAGAGGTGATTTTGATTAATTTTACTATAAAAAGAACTTGGAAATGGAGCACAAAGTACGGGAAATGTTTGATTTTTGCCGATGTTCAAAAGTAAACAAATGTCATTGTCCAATAAATGTCCAACTAGCCATTCTAATATGCAGTCATGAATGGGCAGATGTAATTTTTACAATTATTACAGTATTGCAGTAGTCTGCATAACAGTAAATCTTCTATTTTTTGTTTGAATAAAATTTCAAAATAAAAAGCAAGAGTAATATCACAGGGGCCTGGAGACATGACTGATGAACAAAGAAAATGCTATTTTAGAGCCAGGAATGTCTGCATTGTTCATTTTGGTCCTTATTTTGAAATTGTCATATTTTTTAATTTTCGTGAAATTGGCCAAATTGCAAATTTCTGACCATGTTATTGGGTAGTTAAAATCGGTAAATGGGCAGTTTCTTGTACTCAATCGATGGAAAAAATGGAGTTCTGAAGAAATAGTTACGAGTTTGGTTGACTGGAATAATGGAATTAGCCGAAAATAGGGCTCAAAGTGGGCGAAATCGCTGATTTGTAAATATCGCCAAGGTCGCTAACTTTGCGAGCATAATTCCATCAGTTTTCCATCAAATTTCGTTTTTTTGGTGTCTTTACAATCGGGAAAAGATTCTCTATCATTTCATAAGAAAAAATAATTTTTTTTTTTTAAATTTTGCGACACCAGGAGACACCTCAGGATTGGGGGTTGCGATAGTCAAATGGTTAAGACTAACTTAAGATTAGTCAGACAGTAACAGTGCAGTAATTTTACATATGGTCACTAGACGAGTTACAATGAATGCAAGAATATTCAATATTCAACTAGTTCATGCTATATGGCTTTAGTAAGTTCGGTAGAGAATAATTACAGTTTTGATATACAGTGGTACCCAGAGTTTCGGCCATAATTCATTCCAGAAGGCTGTTCAAGTGCTGTTACTGAACAAATTTGTTCCCATAAGGAATAATGTAAATTAGATTAATCCATTTCAGACACCCAAAAATACACTTACAAAAACACTTACATAATTGTTAAGAGTTGGAAGGTGTACAAAACTCGGGGTACCACTGTAGTTTATAAAAAAAATACAGTACATACAGCGATGCCTCGAGTTTCGAACAGTTCCCAAATCGAACAATTATGTAAGTGTATTTTTGTAAGTGCTTTTTTAACCCTTAAATGTTGAAAAAACGTATATACGTTTTTTCAACATTTGATAATGTTTAAAAAAAACTTATCTACATTTTTTTTTGTTATATATTTGAAAATATGTAAAAAAAAAAAGTAAATCTACTTTTGGAGCACTATGGATTTGAACGTCGATCTGTTTGGACCGTTTAACCCTTAAACGGTCCAAACGTATATATACGTCCACGCGTGTAGCGCCCCAAATGTATATACAGGTCTCCCTCAACATTCGCGAGGGTTAGGGGATCAAGAGCCTCGCGAATGTTGAAAAACCGTGAATGCTTGGTGCCCCAATATATTGTACCTGGAGGTTATTCCGGGGATCAACGCCCCCGCGGCCCGGTCCACGACCAGGCCTCCCGATGGATCAGGGCCTGATCAACTAGGCTGTTACTGCTGGCCGCACGCAGTCCGACGTACGAGCCACAGCCCGGCTGATCCGGCACTGACTTTAGGTATCTGTCCAGCTCTCTCTTGAAGGCAGCCAGGGGTTTATTGGCAATTCCCCTAATGCTTGATGGGAGGCTGTTGAACAGTTTTGGGCCCCGGACACTTATGGTGTTTTCTCTTAGTGTACCAATGGCGCCCCTACTTTTTATTGGCGGCATTTTGCATCGCCTGCCCAGTCTTTTACTTTCGTAGGGAGTGATTTCTGTGTGCAGATTTGGGACCATTCCATCCAAGATTTTCCAAGTGTAGATTATGATATATCTCTCCCTCCTGCGTTCCAACGAGTACAAGTCAAGTGCTTCCAAGCGTTCCCAGTAGTTAAGGTGCTTGACAGAACTTATATGTGCAGTAAAGGATCTCTGTACACTCTCTAGATCTGCGATTTCACCTGCTTTGTATGGAGATGTTAATGTACAGCAGTATTCCAGCCTAGAGAGAACAAGTGATTTGAAAAGGATGATCATGGGCTTGGCATCTCTCGTTTTGAAAGTTCTCATTATCCATCCTATCATTTTCTTTGCACGTGCGATCGTGGCACTGTTGTGATCCTTGAAAGTGAGATCCTCAGACATTACTACTCCCAGGTTCCTTACATTATTTTTCCGCTCTATTGTATGGCCGGAGTCAGTAGTATACTCTGTTCTAGTTATTATCTCCTCCAGTTTTCCATAACGGAGTAGTTGGAATTTGTCCTCATTGAACATCATATTGTTTACCGTTGCCCACTGGAAAACTTTGTTTATATCTTCTTGGAGGTTAACCGCGTCCTCAGCAGATGACAGCCTCATGCAGATCCTAGTATCATCCGCAAAGGATGATACGGTGCTGTGGTGTATATCTCTGTTTATGTCTGATATGAGGATAAGGAATAAGATGGGGGCGAGTACTGTGCCTTGTGGAACAGAGCTCTTCACTATGGCAGCCTCCGATTTAACTCTGTTGACCACTACTCTTTGTGTTCGATTTGTTAGGAAGTTGAAGATCCATCTCCCCACTTTCCCAGTTATTCCTTTAGGGAAATGTATTACAATACTGCTTCCTTAACTTGTTGAACCATGAATAATCATAAAATACATGAAAACGTCGTAAATTGTACTAAATATATACATGTTATGCTTTAATAACGTATGTTATTTAATAACATGTATGTAAATAACATGTATGTTATTAAATACCACAGACTCCACCACTGCCTCCACCACTGCGAGTCCCTACTACCCTCCCTCCGACCCCCGCAACTGGCAGCCAGCCCTCCCACCACTCAGTGTGGTGAGTGTTTTGTTTGTTCATTATTTGCTTTTAAACTATAGTATAAATAATGTAAACCAATTCATGACTGCATATTGGAATGGCTATTAGGAAAGGTATTAGACGGTGACATCATGTGTTTACTCTTGAACACTGCAAAGAATCGAACATTTCTGCTATTGCTAATAATAACAATAGTAATAATAATAATAACAAAATAATAATAATAATAATAATAATAATAATAATAATAATAATAATAATAATAATAAATACCATATAATTGAAGAAGGAAATTGTACAAAAATACGAGGGAGTGGTTGACACATCGTCACTGTGACTTTGTTTATGCTGGAGTGAACATTAGTCTCCCTGCTCTTCCAAACATTTCACGATAATTCAGCAGTTGAGGCAGTGGTATTTAATAACATATATGTTATAAATAATAACAGTACATGTTATTATTAATAACATGTATTATTATTAACATGTATGTATTTAATAACATATATGCTATAAATAATAATAGTACATATTATTAACAACATGTATTATTATTAACATGTATGTTATTAAATACCATTGCCTCAATCACTGCCTCTACCACTCCAGTCACACTCAATCTACAAGCACCAAACATAATGAATTATTGTGAAATGTTTGGAAGAGCAGGGAGACTAATGTTCACTCCAGCATAAACAAAGTCACACTGACGATGTGTCAACCACTCCCTCATTTTTGTACAATTTCCTTTTTCAATTATGTCATATTTATTATTATTATTATTATTATTATTATTATTATTATTACTATTACTATTGTTATTATTAGCTGTAGCAGAAATGTTTAAATTCTTTGCAGTGTTCAAGAGTAAACACATGATGTCACCGTCTAATACCTCTCCTAATAGCCATTCCAATATGCAGTCATGAATGGGTTTACATTATTTATACTGTAGTTTAATAGCAAATAATGAACAAACAAAACACTCACTACACTGAGTGGTGGGAGGGCTGGCTGCCAGTTGCGGGGGTCGGAGGGAGGGTAGTAGGGACTCACAGGTGGCTGGAAACTTAAATATGATTTGGCGGCTGGGAATTTGGTGGCTGGGAATTTGGCGGTTGGGAATTCGCGAATGTGTGAAGCCCGTGAAAGTTGAAAACGTGAATGTTGAGGGAGACCTGTATACGTTTTCTTTGTCATTCATTCAACATTGCCACAATAAGCCTGAGTCACCTAGACATGACAGAATGGGTGTGTGCACTCACTGTGTTCCATATTAAAATAATTGGGGATGCCTGGGTACCATATGCTCCTTTTTCCTTTTAAAAGAAAAGATTTTTTTTTCCTCAAAAAATCTGAGGCGCTACGCGAGTGAACGTATATATATGTTTGGACCGTTTAAGGGTTAAGGGTTAAGTGTATTTTGGGGGGTCTAAAATGGACTAATCTAATTTACATTATTCCTTATGGGAACAAATTAATTCGGTAACGGCACTCGAACAGCCTTCTGAAACGAATTAAGTTCGTAACTTGAGGTACCACTGCATTACAATTTAGCACAATTTAAAACAATGAAGTTGGAAGAATTTTAAGTTTGAAGTAATGATTAAACAGCTGAGCAATTATCAAACACAATTTACATTATGAAATATTACAATTTAGTACAATCTAAAACAATGAAATTGAAAGAATTTTAAGTTTCAAGTAATGAGTAAATGGTTGAGAAATGAAGCACAATATACAATAATGGACTGAAACAATTTTAAGTTTGAAGTAAATGATCAAATAGTTGAGCAGTCTTAAAGTATTTAGGAGTTGTTTTGATTACCTTTTGAGTAACTGGTAGGTATTAAGCAAAGTGTTTGTCTGGTTAATTTTGGGTGATGAGGTGATTTCCAAGTAGGGCCTTCAATTGATTTGCAGGCAGAAGCCCTTTAGTGTGTTCTGGCAATGAATTCCAGATCTTCGGGCCCTTTATGTGCATAGCATTTCTGCATAGGGAGAGATGGACACGGGGGATATCAAAGAGTGATTTGTACCTTGTATTATTCCCATGATTCTGTTGTAGTTATCAACGACAAGTTTGAGAGGAGGGTTAATATTTGAGTATATTGTGTGTGTGTAGTAGGCACAATAATAAGTGTGGATGTTTTGCATATTAAGCAAGTTAAGGCTCTTGAAAAGCAGTGGAGTGTGCTGTCTAGTGCAGGAGTTGGTAATCAATCACACTGCAGCTTTTTTGTTGGGTTAAAGGTTTAAGGTGATTTGCTGTGGTTGAGCCCCATGCACAAACACAATAGGTGAGGTAAAGGTAAATGAGAGATTGGTAAAGAGCAAGAAGAGCCATTTGGGGTACATAGTACCATATCTTTGAAAGGATGCCTACTGTTTTTGGAGACTTTCTTGGATATTTGCTGAATGTGGGTCTGGAATCTGAGACTGCAGTCAAGGTGGAGACCTAGAAATTTGCCATGTGTGTGTCTTGAAATGGATGAACCATTGATCAATGTGTTAAGCTGTACATTCGAAGCTCTGTTTCCAAATAGCATAAAGTAGGTTTTGTCTATATTGAGAATAAGTTCGTTGGTAGTCATCCAAGTAGATATTTTTAGTAGTTCGTCATTTACAGTGTGTGTGTTAGTATGGCTGGGTTTGGGTGAGAGAAGATATAAGTAGTTTCATCTGCAAATAAAATGGAGTTTAGATGCAGTTGGAAGGTCATTGATGTAAATGAGAAAGAGAAGTGGACCAAGAACACTTCCCTGTGGAACTCCAACAAGAACAGGTTGTGTAGTAGAGTCAACGCCATTTGTGTATACATACAGTGGACCCTGGACTTACAATATTAATCCGTTCCAGAGCTCTCATCATTAGACGAAATCATCCTTGGTTGAATTAATTTCCCCATAAGAAATAATGGAAATCCAATAAATCCGTTCCAGACAACCAAAAGTATGAAAAAAAAAAAAATTTACCACATGAAATAGACATTTTCCTACACAGAAAAAGAAGGATACATGCACAATATACTGTACTAAATGAAGAATAAATGACACTTACCTTTATTGAAGATGTAGTGATGAGTGATGAGACACCTTTTTTTCCTGAAACACACTGGGGATTTTCAGAGTGTATCGATACATGAGTAAAGGCTTCACTTTGCAATCCCCACTAGCATTACAAGAAAACATGAGAGTTAGCCTGTCTTTCATAGGCTTGTGTCCTGGGAGTGCCTTTTCCTTCTGAGTAATGTAGGTCCTGTGTGGCATTTTCTTCCAGAACAGGCCTGTTTCGTCATAATTAAACACTTGTTGGGGTTGGAATTTTTCAGCTTCACCATGCCTCATCACATTGTGCATGCAACTACGATTCTCAAACCAACCTTTGCTGGCCTTAAATTCACCAATATGAGCACTAGTTCCAGACATTTTTTCCTGTTCACCTGGGTGTTAGTCAACTAGTGTGGGTCGCATCCTGGGGGACAAGATTAAGGACTCCAATGGAAATAAGTTAGACAGTCCTCGATGACACACTGACTGAGTTATCCTGGATGGCTAACCCTCTGGTGTTAATTGTTTCTCGGTAATTGTTTCTTGTTAAGCCACACCAACAACAGTCTCTCCACATCTTCAAGTAGTACAGCTGACGGTGGTGTAGCAGCAGCTGACAGTGGTGCAGCAACAGCTGACCATGGTACAGCAGCAGTTGACGGTGGTGCAGCAGCAGCTGGCAGTGGTGCAGCAGCAGCTGGCAATGGTGCAGCAGCAGCTGGCGGTGGTGCAGCAGCAGCTGGCGGTGGTGCAGCAGCAGCTGGCGGTGGTGCAGCAGCAGCTGACGGTGGTGCAGCAGCAGCTGACGGTGGTGCAGCAGCAGTTGACCGTGGTACAATTGCATTTCAATAGTATTTCTCACCCTTTTTACCACAGGGTTGGCACTAGAAACTTTCTTTGGGCCCTTGGTGGCTTATTTAGCAGTTACAAGCACTAAAAAAAATGGAATACAAAATTTATTGAATGTATGCGTGCAACCGTCCGCCCTGGCTTGTAAACAATGGCACTAGCTGAGCTGAGACGATCTGGCTAGACGGACTACGTTCAGGACAAATGATGCAAGTCGAGTTTTTCTTCGTAGGTCGGGGAAAATGTTTTCATGCTGAACATAAGAACATAAGAACATAAGAACTAAGGAACACTGCAGAAGGCCTACTGGCCCATGCGAGGCAGGTCCAAGTCTCCTACCGGCTTAAGCCAATGCACCCAACCTAGTCAGGTCAGGTCACATTGACTTAACCCTTTGAGGGTCGACAGGCCCTCTCCGAAACTCGTTCTCAGGGTCGGCCAAATTTAAAAAAAAAAAAATTATTTTCTCTTATGAAAAGATAGAGAATCTTTTCCCGATCATAAAGACACCAAAAGTTTGAAATTTGATAGAAAACTTACGGAATTATGCTCTCGCAAAGTTAGCGGTCTCGGCGATGTTTACGCATCGGCGATTTTGCCCACTTTGAGCCCCATTTTAGGCCAATTTCACTGTACTAGTCGACAAAAAACATGAATATTTCACTAGAACTCCATTTTTTCTATCGAATGGGTGCAAGAAACCACCCATTTGTAAATTCAACTATCCAGTACAGTGGTCAGAATTTAGCAATTTTGCCAATTTCACACAAATTTCAAAAGATGCCAATTTCGGAATAGGGTCCAGAATAAACAAGAAAGACATTCCTGGCACTAAAATGACATTTCCTCTAGTCATTAGTCACGTCTCAAGGGCCCTCTTATATTCTTTTGCTTTCCACTTTGAATTTTTATTCTCACAAAAAATATAAGATTTACTGTTATGCAGACTACTGCATTAGTGTAAAAAATGGTATAAATATTATTGGTGCACTTGTAAAAGAATATTAGACTCACCAGTTGACGTGTATTGCACGCTTGGCATGATTTGTTTACTTTTGAAGTTTGGTAAAAATCGAACATTTCTGCTACTTTGAGCTCAATTTCAAGGCACCTTTCATTGTAAAACCAGTCAAAATCATCTCAATTTCTGTAATATGTCTTCCATTCTATAAAATGAGACCAAGAAAACTAGAATACAACAATAAATACCATACGAAAATACACTGCAAAGTCGCTGATTTATTAAAAAAAATGGTCAAAGTTTTTTTTTTCTCATTATGCACTGTGTGCTGCAGGATTTTTTTTAGACTGTGCACACTGACCACATAGACCCATTCTTTCATATGAAGGCCTACCAGCTTTCTCCCACTAGATTTGAGGCCGCTAGAATTTATGAGTACTAGTACGTCAAAAACCCCTACGCGTAAAACGTACTAGTACGACCAAAACCCTCAAAGGGTTAAGGGAGGAACACGGCAACCGACCTGGTAGCACAAGCTATCAGGTCCAACTCACACCCACCCACATCCACTCATGTATTTATCCAACCTATTTTTAAAGCTACACAACGTTCTGGCCTCTATCACTGTACTCGGGAGTTTGTTCCACTCATCCACAACTCTATTACCAAACCAGTACTTTCCTATATCCTTCCTGAATCTGAATTTTTCCAACTTAAAACCATTGCTGCGAGTCCTGTCTAGGCTAGATATTTTCAGCACACTATTTACATCCCCTTTATTTATTCCTGTCTTCCATTTATACACCTCAATCATATCCCCCCTAATTCTACGTCTTTCTAGAGAGTGCAGTTTCAGGGCCCTTAGTCTATCCTCATAGGGAAGGTTTCTGATACATGGGATCATCTTTGTCATCCTCCTTTGTACATTTTCCAGAGAATTTATATCCATTCTGTAATACGGTGACCAAAACTGTGCAGCATAATCTAAATGAGGCCTAACCAAGGATGTATAGAGTTGAAGAACAACCTGAGGACTCCTATTATTTATGCTTCTTGATATGAAGCCAAGGATTCTATTAGCTTTATTGCGAACACTTATGCACTGTTGTCTTGGTTTCAGATTACTGCTAACCAGAACTCCTAAATCTTTTTCGCAATCCGTAATATTAAGATCTACATTATTTAGTTTATATGTGGCATGGTTATTGTCCTGTCCAACATTTAGAACTTTGCATGTCTATATTAAACTGCATCTGCCACTTCTCCGACCACTGCATCAGTCTATTCAAATCTTCCTGGAGTGCTCGAATGTCCTCGTAAGAATGAATTCGACGGCCTATTTTGGTGTCATCGGCAAACTTGCCGATGTCGCTCTTTATGCCCTTATCTATGTCGTTTCAATTGTTTTTAAAAGTTATTTCATATTTGATATATACTCTGATAATTATACTTATGTATACCTGTACTTAACCCTTTCAGGGTCCAAGGCCAAAATCTGAAGTCAGGCACCAGTGTCCAAGAATTTTCAAAAAAAAAAATTTGTTATTTTTTCTTATGAAATCGTAGAGAATCTTTTTGTGAAGGTAATAAAACAAAAAGTACGAAATTTGGTGGAAAATTGACGAAATTATGCTCTCGCGAATTTTGATGTGTCAGCGATATTTACGAGTCGGCGATTTTGCCGACTTTGACTCCCATTTTAGGCCAATTACATTATTCCAATCAACCAAATTCTTAGCTATTTCACTAGTATTACTTCTATTCTATCGATTGAGCACAAGAAATCACCAAATCAACTGTTTCAACTACAAAATAAAGTGATCGGAAATTGTTAATTTGGCCAATTTAACACAAAGTTCAAAATATTCCAATTTCAAAATAGGCTCCAGAATAAACAATGTAGGTATTCCTGGAACTAAACTAACATTTCCTCTGTTCATTAGTTACATTTTGAGGCTTTACAAATAAATTCCATTTTGATTTTTTATTCACATAATGAATTTTTATTCACACCAAAAAATAGATTTACTGTTATGCAATACTGTAATAATTGTATAAATATCATCACCATATTTGTGAATGTATATTAGACCCACCAGCTGACGTGTATTAGATGTGTGAGGTCGTTTGTTTACTCTTGAATATCGGCAAAAATTTAACATTTCCGCTACTTTGAGCTCAGTTTCAAGCCATTTCCAGTGCTAAAACCAATCAAAATCATCTCTATTTCTGTAATATGTCTTCCATTCTATCAAACGAGACCAAGAAATCGCAAATACAACTATAAAAAACACTGCAAAGTCGCTGTTTTAATCGAAAAATCATGATTTCAGTTTTTTTCTCTCATTATACACAGTGTGCTGCAGGATCTGTTTTATGTGGTGCACACATACCACATAGATGTATTCTCTCATATCTAGGCCCAAATGTACCACTCACAGTTTATCAGAGTGAGCTGAGCTCATGGCGTAGATCTATGGTTTGGACACTCACCATAAAGCCGTAGATCTACGGGACGGACCCTGAAAGGGTTAAATAAACTTACATACTGTGCTGGCATGCAGGTACACATTAAAATCAGTAAGTGTCTTATGTCTCCAGACGTCATATTAGTAATGATTATAATAATCATCGAGTCATTTAAATGTCGTATATTACGTTAAATACACATTTTCATTAATCCATCTATGATATTTTTTCAAAATTATATAATAAACACGATACATAACATAAAAAGATGATAAATACACCCCACAATAGAATAAATAAACATAAATATGAGATGTGGTAGCAGACGACTTGCACATGTGACGCCATATTAGAAATGATAATAATAATAATAATAATAATCATCACCGAGTCTCATTAAATGTTGTATATTACGTTAATATACACATATTCATTAATCCAGCCATTATATTTTTTTCAAAATTATATAATAAACACGATACATAACATAAAAAGATGATAAATACACCCCACAATAGAATAAATAAACAAATATGAGATGTGGTAGCCAGATAACTTGTACAAGTGATGCCAAGAATAACATTTTCTCTAATCTAACATAAGAGAAAATGTGTTACTGGGGGTAACTGTAGAAAATTATTCCTTTCGTATGTATGTAAGTAAGTTTATTCAGATATACACAAATACAGTTACATAGATTATCATACATAACAACATATGTGTAGAGAACCTAGGATAACCCAAAAAAGTCAGAGTGACTTATTTCCATTGCCTTCACTCAGAGCATCATTTCTTTTCAAAATGTTACATGAGAATGGGAGTGTTCTTCTTTATTTATTCTACCGTATCAATGTAGAGAACCTGTACACAATGTAACTTGTACACAAACCAGACGTGTACACTTTGTTTACAAAACTTACCTTCGCCTGGTTTGTTTACATAACTCTGCGCCTGTACTCTCTCATGCACTCATTCTTTCTCTCTCTCATTTATTCGTTTTATCTCATTTACTTACTCCTGACCCTACATTAAGACTACAAATATTTTAAGTAATGAGTGAACTGTATATACATTTTATCGCTCTGGGATGCTTAAATGTAATAGAATATTATGTGTAGGTGGGTTGGCCTGGTATGGTAGCCCGGCTGACTACCATACATACCACACTTGATTTTTTACAATAAATACTACTCATCTCACCCTATATTTTAAGGTAAGTAATGAGTGAACTGTATATACATTTTATCGCTCTGGGATGCTTAAATATCATAGAATTGTATGTGTGGGTGGGGTGGCCTGGTATGGTAGCCTGGCTGACTGCCATACATACCACACTTGATTTCTTACAATAAATACTACTTGTCTCTCCCTAGATTAAGACTATAAATATTTTAAGGTAAGTAATGAGTGCACTATGTGTGTATTGTACTTTTTTATTGTTTTTTGATGCCTGGTTCTATTGCTAACTTAATATATGTTAGTGTAAACTTGTTATCTAGTGTTTGTATGCATTTGTAAGTGGAAAAAAAGGGTGTTCCACTTTACGGCAGTTTCCGCTTTACGGCGGTAGCCTGGAACCTAACCAGCCGTATAAGTGGGGCCCTCCTGTATATGTACAATTGCATCGTTAGTACTTTTTTTCAGTCTAAATCCAAACTGACAGGGGTTAAGTATGTTGTGGGATAAGTAGGAGTAGACTTGTTTGTGAGTTAATTTTTCAGATTTTAGATAGTAGGGGCAAGTTTGATATAGGCCTTAGTTCAATTCAGTTGGATCACCTCCTTGGAGGATAGGGGTGACTCTTACTGTCTTGAGTATGGATGGGAAGGTGTGAGATTCAATGAATTTGTTAAAAAAGAGTTGCAATAATTGGTGACAACACATGAGAAGCTTTTTTATAAAGGAGTGGTGGTATGTTATTTAGGTCTCCTGTCTTGTTCTTTCATGTTTTGATGATGAGCTAGATTTCGGTAGGGTTTGTTGGGGCTAGAAATAGAGTATTTGGGTAGTTACCAGTGAGGTAGTCTTTTGGTAACCTTTGGGAATCCATATAGACAAAACCTACATTCTGATTTAAGAGCAGCAGGCATAATGAGAACTGTCCATAAATGTCTGGGAAGGAGTATGGTCAATCCTCCTTATACCTACTGCTCATGTTCCTAGCCATATATTGATAACTATGGTAATCAGTCCTGAAGTATCTTCATTTTCTCAGCAGAGATTATCAACCCCAGTTCCTCACACGAGGCTAATACATAGTTAAGGATATTTTGGGTATTGGAGAATCCAGTGGTGTGAATCATTATGTCATTAACAAAGCTTCTCCCTGCCTCACCACTTTCATCCTACCCTTCACCTCCTCCCATCCTATGTCAATTTACCTGTCCTTCCCTTCTCTTTACTTTTGCCTACCGCCCTCCCTCCACCACCGCCTCCCACTCCCTCCCACCCATCCACAACCATCTCACTACCCTATCCTCCCAAACACCCTCCCACAAGTAACCTCCCACCCACCTTATCATTACCCACCTAACCCTATCATCCTTCTACTGACTTTTCCCCCTCAACATGCTATTGCCCCCTTCTTCCCAAGCAACTTCTTGCACACTGCCATCCCCCTACATCCCTTCCCTCCTCCTCCTCAACCATCTCTCCCTACTATTTTTCTACCTACCCCTCTAGCTTGCCACCTCTGACTACTATCCACTTACTAACCCTTTCACATGCCACCACCACCTACTAACCACTACAGTACGGTCAGAGAAATACAATACTAAAGAATGTTGTACATGACATGTTAGATCAAAAATTATAATAGATAAAAAAAAAAAAAGACATGGTTAAGTTACCAAGTGTAGAGACAGAACTAAGACAATGTACATGTTACGAAAAAGGATGAAAGTATTGTAAACAAATATTTTAGCTGATATGAGAAAGCGATGAAAATCACATAATAATAAACAGTATACAAAGGGGCTGATAAAATACAGCTCCTAACACCAAGAGCTAAATCAAGAGGTAACAGATATAAAATAAATGGTGAGTGTCCAAAGTATACTAGCGAGAAATCATTTTTTTTTTTTAATGAAAATAAAGATCACATTTTTCTAAGTGTTATAGGATAAAAAAAAAAATTAGGGTCAGTACTTACAGAAATACGAGGCCGAGAAGTTGGCACTGGATGCTCACGTGACAGCAACATCGAGTCCTGCTGCTTGCAGAAGTGTTGCTGATATACCTTTTTTTCTATTTTCATATTATTTTATATAATTTTTATGTTCTGATAATTACAATTTATAGTAGTTCTTGTCATTTTATAACCAATCTTTGTTCTGACACTAGTATTAGGTACTGAAATTGTACTCACATTGTCACAAACATACTGACAGGTGGACATTTACACCTGCCTTGGTCATTTACTATTGTCTTGGAATATATACAAAGTATTTATAGATCCCAGCAATGTTTTGGATATGTGGAAGTACAGTAAGGCCCCACTTTACGGCGTTTCGCCTTATGGCGTTCCGCTAATACGGCGATGTCAAATTATGACCAAAATTTGCTATACGGCAAGCAGTCTTTGAAATGCGGCGCCCCCCACCAGGTTTGTTTACATTTTCCGCGACCTCATCTATTATGTCAGGAAACTTTCCAAAATTTCAAGCGTTTTAAAGTTACTGCATATTTTATATGTACTTAAGTGTACCTGTACCTAAATATACTTACACACTGTGCTGGTGTGCAGGTACACATTAAAATCGCTAAGTCTCTCTCTACTCATGACTCCAATACTACGTAATAATAATCACTCTTGGGCACACTAAATGTCTTATTTTACATCAATATAGGCATTTTCATTAATCCATCTATGATATTTTCCTCAAAATTATATATGAAACCCATTACACAGCATATAAACATGATACATACACTCACAGAATAAAAATAGATGTAAATATGAAATTTGTTTACAAAGCAGCTGTGTAGGTAGTGTCGGAAGAAATATTCTTTTCGTATGCCTTTACTCTATATATAGCAATTCACGACCCTTGTGGGTTTAGTACTTTTTATAATAAATAATAATAATAATTTTATTATTATCATCTTCATTCACTCTAAAAATGGTGTGTTGCTGTTTGTTTATTCTGAACTAACTTGTACAACTTGTACACAATGTAAGAGCATTTGTATTGTGAGGTAATTATTATTATAATAAAAATATTGAGGTAAATGTTTTACAAACTCTTACAAATGGATGTGAATGAACTAAAAGTAGACATATTAATAAGCATTTATTTCACCTGACCAAGTGATCGTCCACTACCTGTCCAGTTTGTTCTTACATTGTCTCAACTCTGTATCTCGTTCTCTCTCTCGTTTACTCTTTCGTTAACTAGTTGGCTCTCATTGACATTGGCATCAATGCTGAGCTGTGATAAAAAGAAAAGTCATAAGCCTCTTGCTTTAAGTGCCAAGTTAGAGGATGATGGTGTGCCATTCTGATTTTATTCAATAAACTCCCTGCCACTCACCTCTCACACATTAATATTAATATTTTAAGGTGAACAGTATTTAGATAAAGGTAGGGAAGTTTTTATTGCATTTATGGATTTAGAAAAGGCATATGATAGAGTGGATAGAGGAGCAATGTGGCAGATGTTGCAAGTATATGGAATAGGTGGTAAGTTACTAAATGCTGTAAAGAGCTTTTATGAGGATAGTGAGGCTCAGGTTAGGGTGTGTAGAAGTGAGGGAGAATACTTCCCGGTAAAAGTAGGTCTTAGACAGGGATGTGTAATGTCACCATGGTTGTTTAATATATTTATAGATGGGGTTGTAAAAGAAGTAAATGCTAGGGTGTTCGGGAGAGGGGTGGGATTAAATTATGGGGAATCAAATTCAAAATGGGAATTGACACAGTTACTTTTTGCTGATGATACTGTGCTTATGGGAGATTCTAAAGAAAAACTACAAAGGTTAGTGGATGAGTTTGAGAATGTGTGTAAAGGTAGAAAGTTGAAAGTGAACATAGAAAAGAGTAAGGTGATGAGGGTATCAAATGATTTAGATAAAGAAAAATTGGATATCAAATTGGGGAGGAGGAGTATGGAAGAAGTGAATGTTTTCAGATACTTGGGAGTTGACGTGTCGGCGGATGGATTTATGAAGGATGAGGTTAATCATAGAATTGATGAGGGAAAAAAGGTGAGTGGTGCGTTGAGGTATATGTGGAGTCAAAAAATGTTATCTATGGAGGCAAAGAAGGGAATGTATGAAAGTATAGTAGTACCAACACTCTTATATGGATGTGAAGCTTGGGTGGTAAATGCAGCAGCGAGGAGACGGTTGGAGGCAGTGGAGATGTCCTGTCTAAGGGCAATGTGTGGTGTAAATATTATGCAGAAAATTCGGAGTGTGGAAATTAGGAGAAGGTGTGGAGTTAATAAAAGCATTAGTCAGAGGGCAGAAGAGGGGTTGTTGAGGTGGTTTGGTCATTTAGAGAGAATGGATCAAAGTAGAATGACATGGAAAGCATATAAATCTATAGGGGAAGGAAAGAGGGGTAGGGGTCGTCCTCGAAAGGGTTGGAAAGAGGGGGTAAAGGAGGTTTTGTGGGTGAGGGGCTTGGACTTCCAGCAAGCGTGCGTGAGCGTGTTAGATAGGAGTGAATGGAGACGAATGATACTTGGGACCTGACGATCTGTTGGAGTGTGAGCAGGGTAATATTTAGTGAAGGGATTCAGGGAAACCAGTTATTTTCATATAGTCGGACTTGAGTCCTGGAAATGGGAAGTACAATGCCTGCACTTTAAAGGAGGGGTTTGGGATATTGGCAGTTTGGAGGGATATGTTGTGTATCTCTATACATACATGCTTCTAAACTGTTGTATTCTGAGCACCTCTGCAAAAGCAGTGATAATGTGTGAGTGTGGTGAAAGTGTTGAATGATGATGAAAGTATTTTCTTTTTGGGGATTTTCTTTCTTTTTTTTGGGTCACCCTGCCTCGGTGGGAGACGGCCGACTTGTTGAAAAAAAAAAAAAAAAAAATTAAGGTAAGTAATAAGTGTGTGTATCTTACCTTTTATTGTGTTTTTAATGCCTATTTCTATTGCTAACTTAATATAAGTTAGTGTAAACTTGTTGTCTGGCATTTATTGCATATTTTGTGTGCTCTGATAATACTTGTGGACCTGTGTGGTAGCCAGGTGGAGGGACAACATTACGTTTTCTCTGCTCAGCCATCAGAGAAAACGTGTATGAATCTGTGTTTGGCCCAGCCACTCCCTCACTCCGCTTTTGTTTACAATTTTCGGCATGTATTATTCATTACTTCTACCTTCGTTTATGATGGCATCTAAAGGTAGTTGTTAGAAATTATTAAATTCAGTGAACAAGTTATGTCGATGTTAATAATATGGCTCTGGGCCACAGTGTAGGTAGCCGGTAGGTGTAGCCCACGCAGGCTACATCTACCGGCTACCTACACTGGCTTCCTACAAATAAATACTACTCACCTCTCTTCCTATATTAAGACTACACATATTTTACGGTAAATAATGAGTGTACTGTATGTGTATTTCACCTCTCTGGGATGTTTTAAATATCGTATATTAAGTATGAGATGGGGAGCCAGGGCTACCTACACCTGGGCTACCTGCACCTGACTTCCTACAAATAAGTACTACTCACCTCTCTCCCTACATTAAGATTACAAATACTTTAAGATAAGTAATGAATTTACTGTGAATGTATTTTACTTTGTTTGTTTTTAATGCCTGGTTCTATTACTAACTTAATATAATTTAGTGTAAACTTGTTGTCTGGCATTTATATGCATTTATAAATGGAAAAAATGGCGTTCTGCCTTCCGGTGATGTCTGCTCTCCAGCGACAGCCTGGAACCTAACCCGCCGTATAAGTGGGGCCCTACTGCATTTTCATATGGTTTTTATGGTTGTATTCTCATTTTCTTGGTCTCAAATGATAGAATGGAAGATATAGTACAGAAATAGAGATAATTTTGATTGCTTTTGGGACTGAAGGTTGCTTGAAATTGAGCACAATGTGACGGATTTTTTTTTTTATTTTTGCCAACGTTCAAGAGTAAACAACTCACGCCATGCATCCAATACACGTCAACTGGTGGGTCTAATGTACATTCATGAATGCGCTTACATTATTTATACAATTATTACAACACTGCAGTAGTCTGCATAGCAGTAAATCTTCTATTCTTTTGTGTGAATAAAAATTCAAAAGAGAAAGCAAGCGTAATATAAGAGGGACCTGGAGACATGACTAATGAACAGAGAAAATTTTATTTTAGTGCCAGGAACGTCTACTCTGTTTATTCTGGACCCTATTCTGAAATTGGCCTTTCTCAAATTTTGTGTGAAACTGGCCAAATTACCAATTTCTGATCACTGTACTAGGAAGGTTGAAATAGGTAAATGGACAGTTTCTTGTACTCAATCAATAGAATAAAACAAGTACTAGCGAAATAGCTACGAGTTTGGTTGACTGGAACAATGGAATTGTACCAAAATACAACTCAAAGTAGCTCAAAGTAGACCCTCCTAACCATAGGTTGTGACTCAAAATATATTTGTTAATGGCTTCTACAATAAAATTGTGCAAGATGGTAAAAACAAAATTACAACCGTATGTATGGTTTAAAAGAGAAACTTTGAATTTTCTACAATGATTTTTATTGTTATAGTGACTTTCTTCATATAATTTGATAGAATGGAAGGCATTCTACTAAAACAGAGAATTTTAAAAGGTTCCAGGACCAGTAGCAGTTTGAAATTGTCCTCAAAGTTGCAAAATATTTGATTTTTGCAGATTTTCCTGGGGGACAGGTAAGGCCCCCTACACCCCCTGGTCTGTTTTATGGGTTTTACTGTCCAATTCAAAAAGTGTGATGCTGTAAACCTTGACCAATCATTCCTGGTTATATTATCCAGGAATAGAGTAAGTCTTCTATTTTTGTGTGATTATTAAATCAAAATGTAGGGCAAGTGTAATACAAGCATACCTCACCTTAAGGCACTTTGCTTTAGAGCGCTATGCTAATACAGCGCTTTTCAATTAGTCATGTTTATTATTTTCAGTACCATTTTGTTACCCATGCTCAGGCTGTATGGCATTTGTGCACTTCATATGTTAGTCATATTCTGGCAATTTTCAAAATTTTCCAATTCTGTACTTATGATTATTATTGTAATTATTAATTATAGTACAATGGCCCCTAAGTTTAATGCTAGTGAAAAAAAGTCACAAGCCTCTTACTCTGAATCAAAAGCTAGAAATTATCAAGCTTAGTGAGAAAGGCACGCTGAACTATGAGATAGGCCATAAGCTAGGTTTGACATGCCAAGCAGTTTGCACAGTAGTAACCTCAAAGGAGGAGTTGTTGAAAGAGATTTAAAATGCTACCCCAGAGATTTAAAATGCTACCACACGGAAGAAGTTTTAATAGTCTGGATAGATCAAACTAGCCACAATGTTCCTTTAAGCCAAGGCCTAATCCAAAACAAGACCTTAACTCTCTTCATTTCTATGAAGATTGAGAGAAGCGAGGGAGCTGCAGAAGAGGGGGTTTGAAACTAGCAGTCCTGGGTTCACAAGGTTTCAGGAAAGAAGCCACCTCCACAACATAAAAGTGCAAGGTGAAGAAGCAATGCTACAGAAATATTTGTCATGAAAGAAAGCATCAGTCAATGAGGCAAACCTCATTGTTGTCCTATATTAAGGAAGTGCCAGTCACCCTAACCTTCAACAGCAAATAGCCCTACCATTCAACAGCCTTCATCACAAGCAAAGGACAAAAATATTTAAGGTCAGCAATACAGTGCCTTACCACTTGTGTTTATCATTTTTTTTGCATCTTTTTTTTAGGGCTAGTGCTATTGCACACTTAATAAATTATAGTGTAAACATGTTTTTAATATATGTACTGGAAATTGAACAAAAAAGGCTACGATTCACTCTAAGGTGATATTCACTTTACAGCAGTGGTCTTGAACTTAACCCCGCCGTATTAGCGAGGCTGGGGACGTGATTAGTGAACAGACAAAAGGATGTTTCAGTACCAGGACTGTCTACATTATTTTACACTATTTTTCAACTGGTATTTTTTATTTTGTGTAAAACTGGCTAAATTACCAACGTCTGTGTACTTTATAGGGTAATTGCAATACTTTAACATGTAGTTTCTTGTGCACAATCAATAGAATGGAAGGCATGCCAGCAAAATAGCTAAGACTTTGGTCAAATGGAGCAATGGAAATGTCTTGAAATAACACTCAAAGTGGACACAATCGCCAATGCATACACTGTGACCAGACTGCAAAGTTCGTGCCTGCGCAATTCCCAAGTTTTCCATCAAATTTTGTCGTTTTGGTGACATTACCTTCAGAAAAGATTATTATATTGAAAATACAGTACACATAGAGCACACCATTTTAACTACAAAGATTCAACTACTCCACCCCCCCCCCCTCCACCCATACATACCCTTAAAGATTGTGAAATTATAAGTTAAATATTAGCATGAATTGAAAGAATTTTAAATTGTCACTTACTTGTGGGAGGAAAAAATGTTGATGAAAAGGAATTCTGGGCTGCACCTGGGGATTTGAGCTGCTGGCGAGTTGTATCTTGGATATTAGCTCCTGGCTGCAAGGATTTCAAGAAGCTAGGAGGAAGCGTTGGAGCACCTCGAAATGCTTGTGCTCCCAGCTGCTGTGCTGCCAGACTCATACTGGAACCAAATCCTTGCATACCAACACCTGCTGGGCCAGGCTGAGATTGACTGCCAAAGCCTTGTAGGCCATATGCTGCAGGTGGTGTCTGCAGGGGTGGCTGTGCTTGCTGCTGCACTGCTGCTTGTAATGGTGAACCTGAAGCAGTATAAAATCCTGCTGCCTGTTGGGGTCCACCAGGTCCAGCTGGTGGTGCTGTAGGTGGGGCACCTGGTGCACCAGCCCCATTATTTGAGTAAAATGAACTTGGTGGCTGTATAGCCTGAATAACAGAATTCTGTACACCAGGGCGTTGGACCAACTGTGATCCTAAAAGACCCATGGGTTGGCTGGGATCATATATATACAACTGCGAGGGCTGAGGACCACCTTGTAAAGCAGTCCCTAGGCCACTCTGCTGGAATGGGGTACCAGCCTTAGACCCAATGGTGCCAAAGTTCTGCTGAGAATTACCAAATGTTTGTGATGATGGCTTCACTGCTGATGACATGAGAGAATTTGAAGCAGTTGATATGAGGACTGTGTTTTGGTTTTGAGGCTGACTCTGTCCAAATCCTGTAACACCAGTTGGCTGTAGTCTGTACTGAGATATATTATTAGTATACAGATCTGGTGTTGTGAGAGGTGGGGGAGTCTGTAAAAACATTGATTGCTGACCAAATGCATTACTACCCAACCCTTGCCCGATTCCATATGGTGGATACTGAGAGAACTGGGATGCACCTCTCTGTCCAAGAACTGGAGTACCATCCAAAAATGGTTGGTACAAGCCTGTCTGTGGGTTAGAATTGAACACCATGGGAGGTGATGGGATTGCACCTCCTATTCCTCCAAATGGTGCTGTACCTCCTAAAGCTTGATACATACTGCTATTTGAAGGGCCTGTTGATCCTGATACTAAAGGAGGCGAGAGTGAGCTGCCCGAGATGCCCAAGGATGATCCACCTGGTCCTGGAGACACTGAATTACTGGCAGTCTGCTGCTGTGGTTTCACCTTGCACACATTCCCAGATCGACTAACTTCAGCCTTTGCCAACGAAGCAGCAGCAGAGGATGTGTATGCAGCAGCAGCAGAAGTGTATACCATTGCACTGCCCATGGCTGCTCCCTGCTGTAGAGGTGAACCACCCTGATACCCACCTACATCTTGAGAATGATCCTCACAGGTACCAACAGTAGTAGCATCTTTTGGCGTGAAAGAGGTTTCAAGTGCCGGAGAGTGGTCAAGCCCCGCCACACTATCTACAGCAGAGAAATTTGCTGTTGAGAATGCCACTGAGCTCGTCACATCCTCTGCATGCTCAGGGACAGGTGCCATTGTTTCCCATACCTTTTTGACTGAAGCAATTTTAAGGTTAAGATCATCTGTGGATGGAGATATAGGACTCTGCATACTACCAGACGTCATCACCAAGGATCGAGGAAGGCTAATTACTTTAGTGCTTACAGATCCCGGAACTTCTGGTAATTCTGAATCGAATGTAAAATCTAATTTCATATCAGTACCATTTTCTTCTACTTTAGTTGAGAAATTAAGTGGTAATTCAATGGGCTCTGGCTTTTCAGATTTCTTATCTTTATCTTCTTTCATTGACAATGTAGTTTCTGGGGAAATACTTTTTCTATCTCTGTTCTCACGTTGTCTTTGAGGCTTAGGGGCTTCACCAAACTTTGCCTTGTACTCTGCACCTACAGTAGCATTTACTGAACCTGCAGCCTTGAAATTGGTATTTTCAAATATGATTGTCTGAGAAGGCACAGATGTTCCATCTAGAGTATTCTTGTCCACTTTTGAGAAACTGGGTGGATCATCACTAGGGCTGGACCGCTGACTACTGCCTCCAGAATTTGGTTGGTCACTTATCTCCACACCACTATCGTGATTATCTACAGATGTTTTCATTCCAGTTTGATTTGTTCCATCCCCAGATGTTTGAGCTTGAGGAGAATTAGCTCTCAGTGTTGCAGTTAGAGGTTTATCCCATGCATTTTTAGGTGGTGGAGGTATAGCAGTTGAATCTTTCACAGGAAATAAGGTGTTTGCTGGAGATTCTACAGGACTGCAAGACCCAGCAGATTTCATTGCATTGATCCGGTTGTTCTCACGCTGTTTTGCTAGTCTTGGAGGAAGCTTGCTCTGACGAGATCGCTCAAATCCACCAGTTTTGCTAGTGCGACCTTTCTTTTCTTTTTGTTGTTTTTTTGAAGCCGTAGTGGAAGGTGCTGGACCACCAGCACTGGTAATACCAACAGCTGCAGGTTCACTGACAGCAGTTGTAACTGATACAGGCTCATGCAACTGGGTCTTTAATTTTTCTTTTCCTGATTTGCGCCTGGTTACTTCTTGGAAACCATCATTTGCAGCCATGTGATCACCAATAAGTTCAGACACTTGTGGCTGATCATCAACTATCACCACACCTGAAAAAAAAACCATATTCATATAATCAACACCCAATTATGACATTTAAATATTATACTAGAAATACTTATTCAATGCATGAAACAAAATTATACACTTATGATGAGAGCCCACACACTACTTATTAAAATGAAACTATGTCATTACAGTCATTTATTGTGGCTCATTGCTTTAGCACAAGCTACTAAAACCAAATTCATAATAAAAAAAACTAGTCAAAGCTTACTACAAACTTATCACACAATTTTATCATGTGGCTAATTCCGAATGTTAGCAGCATGTTCCTGTGCTCAAAATAACAAAGTTATAAAATAACCATCTAAAGTCAGCTTGGTGAAATAAAAGGCTCCAAAATATCTTCTTAGCTTATGCTAAAGCAACTGCCTCTTGTGGGGCAACATTTGACCATCAATTCTTGATGAACTGACTGACAGGGATTGTTGTGGAAATGGCAACAGGAAACTACTTACTAGCATAATTATTCAAGTCGATGCCCTCCAATGGGTTGGCTTTCTCTTGCTTGGGTTTACTTTTGTTGTTGACTTCAGAGAGAGCCTGGTGCACCATGGTAGGGTCTAACTTTATCTCATGCACTTGACTGACAGTAGTTTCATTTCTCATGCCCTTTCCACTTGTAGGTCCATTCTTAGTTTTCTCATTTTTATGTGGAGCCTTCTTCTCACCAAACCTCTGCTGGCTAGTATTTTGGTGAACACCTTGGCTCTCAGCTTTGGATTCCTTGCCAAATGAGATACGTCCCTGTGCTAAGCCCACACTTGACGTGGAAGCCCAGCCACCACCAATCTTCCTATCTGCTTTGTTTCCCTTTCGATGATCAGCTTTTATCACTAATGTTGCAGTCTTCTCCTTATTTTCTTTTCGAGCCTCAGGATCGCTGCTTTCGGATGCAGTTTCCCAGTCAGCTTCTTCAGTCGTCTCTGGTGTACCTTCTTTCATGCTGGGCTTTACTGGCACTGTAGTGGCCAATGAGACAACCCCTCCACCTCCAGAATTGATGACCGTTGTTGAAACTCCTCGTCCTCTTTTACTATGGCTACTTGTTCCACTGCCACCAACGCCGCCTCTCTGACGCTCAAATTCTCGCCGTTTCTGAAACCTTGGTGGCATCCTGTCAAACCTGCTTTGCTGTTGCTGCTGCTGCTGCTGCTGTTGCTGATGCTGTTTGCGTCCAGCAGATTCTGATGAACCAACTTCATTGATACACACTTTTCCCTCCTCAGTATTTCCAGGTTTGCCACAACCACTGCCACTACCACCACCACCACTGTTGCTGATAGTGTTGCTGGCACCACCACTGCCACTACTGGCACCACCGCTGCTACCATGTGATGGTGCTGACCGCCCCCTGCCCCCTGCATGGCCCTGAAGTGATGAAGCTCCACCACCACCCCTGGAGTTTCCCCTCCTGGCTTCCCCTCGCCCCCGGCCGCCACCTCGACCAAACTGGGAGCGCTCACCATCGCCGCTCTCCTCCCGGTTGTTGGGTAGAGATGAGCCACTACAGATGTTACTGCTTCCTGCAGCACTGTTGCCTCCCCCTGATGATAGTGCACTGCTCCAATCTCCTTCACAGCTACTACTCCAATCATCCTACAAATCAATAGAACATAGAACAGTGAATTTAACTATTATATTAAAATGGCAAAGCAGCAATTATTGATATCTAGAATACACACACACACAGAACATATTGATGAAAGCACAAGCGTTACCTTACGGTCCCTATGAGAACGTCCATGGTATTCTTCATAGTAGTAGTAGTCATCATCACCTCTGTAATTGCGCATCTGAAATCTTGGAGGAGGACCTCTACCTCGACGATTGTAATCCCCTCCACGACTTCCTCTAGCCCCACGGTACAAGGGGTAGGTGCCACCTCTAGATCCACTACTACGTCCTCCACTCCGAGAAGACTCGTAGCGATTTCCTCTGTTACCCCGAGAGCCTGATAATACTGCCTTACTGCCCCCGCCCCGGTCTGCACTCTTATTCTCAGCAACTTCATTATTTCCCTCAGTGGTCACTCTTCCAGCGGTTGCTGTTGGAGAAGACCCTTGTGCGAGGGTAGTGGTTGTAGTGGTGATTACGTCTGATGTGGTTCCGGCCAGCTGTTGTTGCTGAAGATTTAGCTGCTGCTGCTGCTGCTGCTGTGGCTGCGGCTGCAGCTGCGGCTGTTGCTGCTGCTGCTGCTGCGGTGATGGTGGTGGTGGTGGAGGTGGTGGTGGTGGTGGTGGTGGTGGAGGTGGTGGTGGTGGTGGTGATGGTGGTAGCTGCTGTTGCTGCTGCTGTTCTGGCTGCTGCTCCTGTTGCTGTTGCACTTGCTTTGACTGTTGTTGTTGTTGTGGCTGTTGTTGCAGCTGCTGCTGCTGTGATTGATGCATTTGCTGCTGCTGCTGCTGTTGTGGTGGTGGCGCCTGGATGAGTTGCTGCATTAGAGGTTGGGGTTGCAAAACTGGAGTTGTGCCAACAACTTCCTGTGGGGTGGATACCCTCACTGTTGCTACCTCTACTACTGTGGTGCTTGTGTTGGTTGCGGCAGTACTGCTGTTGGTGGTACTGCTGCTGGCCTGACTGACTATTGTTACTGCTGCTGCTGCTGCTGCTGTTGTTGTAGTAGTAGTAGTAGTTGTTGCTGCTGCTGCTGATGCTACTGCTGCTGCTGCTGCTGTTGTTGTTGTTGTTGTTGTTGTTGTTGTTGTTGTTGTTGTTGCGACTAGCACGCTGGCTGGAACAGTGCTCTCGCTGTTTGAAGTTGCTTGCTTGGCCACGCCCCAAATGTTGGACTCCCCGGACTTGGTCAAACTGTTGCCTGCATTGCTGGCCACCACTGTTGCCGTGCCGCTGGAATCGGGGCGGGAGCGTTCGGCGTTTTTTGAACGGCTCGCCCATACATTATCCCTGTGCTCCTTAGGGTGAACAACTTCCTTTACTTCAACTTTACGTACTTGTTCTCCCTGAGGCGATTTCTTAAGAGTTGTCATATTTTTCCTAATTTCCCTTTCTTTATCTGAGGCCTCTAACCTTTCACGAGTTATGGGTGCTGGAGCATGAGCAGCACGGGCATTCTCCTTTATTATTTCCCGTGGTTGCAATTCACTATCTTCAGTGGCACCCTCTTCCTTGAATTCTTTTTCTGTTACTGTAACTGACTTATTCTCCTTTACATCAATTTTTGGGGAGGATTCTTGGAAATTTGGCTCACGGGTAATGAAGTCATCCAACCTAGCCTCAGTTCGGTCATAATCATCGTATTCATATGTAGCATCTGCCCACGAAGTTATCTCTAACTTCTTTTCCCTTGGAAGAAGACTTGAAGAACGATCAAAGGAATCCTTGCTTGTACGCGACTCCCTACTGGACCTGCTATCTCTACTATCCGGACGCTGTGGGCGATCACGTACATCTTCACGCATTTCCATTTGCTTTTCAGCCGCTTCAACTTCTTTGTCCCATTCTTTGTGACTCATGCGCAACTCTCCTAACTCATAACCATTAGGTTCCTTATCTACCACAAGTTCAGGGTCATAAGACCGACTCCACAATTCATTTTTTCCTTCACTACGTCTCTCCACAAAACTCTCCCCTCGCTCAGGCCTTTCAATGCGGTCTTCAAAGTTCTTTCTATCAAGGCGACGGTTCTTGCTACTGTCTCTTTCAAAATCTCTCACTCTGTTATCCCAGTCCTCTCCATTTATGTTGCGCCTGTGCAAAGAAAAATAATAAATTAGTCAATTCATACAAATGTAATAATTCATAACTGTAGTTAAATGTATCATGAATTGAGGTGCTGAGGAGACTTTTTGAAGCAAATATACATACTAAAAAGTAGTCTGATTTTAACGATGGGAACAAAATACTAAAATCACAATTGTGTTAACAGCTGGTATATGGCAGGAGTTTCAGTAATATGACAAAATAACTTTCATATTCTATTTTAGATTTCATAGAAGAAAATTGTCAAAGTGGGATGTCTGAATGTGCGTGGATGTTGTTAGAATAAGAAAGAGATGATTATAGATGCTATGAATGAAAAGAAGCTGGCTGTCCTGGCTTTAACCCTTTCTGGGTCGGCAGGCCCTCTCCTATACTTGTTCTCAGGGTCAGAAATTTTTTGGAAAAAAAAAAAATTCTCATGAAATGATAGAGAATCTTTTTCCAATCATAATGACACCAAAATTATGAAATTTGATGGAAAACTTACGGAATTATGCTCTTGCGAAGTTAGCAGTCTCACCGATGTTTACGCATCAGCAATTTCGCCCACTTTGAGCCCTCTTTTCGGCCAATTCCAATGTACCAGTCGACAAAAATCTCAACTATTTTGCTAGTACGTACAGTACTCCATTTTTTCTATCAAATGAATACAGGAAACCACCCATTTACACATTTCAAGTATCCAATAAAGTGGTCAGAAATTAGCAATTTTGCCAATTTCACACAAATTTCAAAAGATGCCAATTTCCAAATAGGGTCCAGGATAAACAAGACAGAATTCCTGGCACTAAAATAACATTTCCTCTCTTCATTAGTCACGTCCCCATGCCTCTGTTACATTTCTTTTGCTTTCCACTTTGAATTTTTATTCTCAAAAAAAAAAAAAATAGAAGATTTACTGTTATGCAGACTACCGCATTAGTGTAGAAATGGTATAAATAATATCAGCGCACTTGTTAAAGAATATCAGATTCACCAGTTAACGTGTACTGAACGTGTGGCATATTTTTTTACTTATGAACTTCGGCAAAAATTGAACATTTCTGCTACTTTGAGCTTAATCTCAAGGTACTTTTCATTGTGAAACCAAACAAAATCATCTCAATTTCCATAATATGTCTTCCATTCTATAAAATGAGACCAGGAAAACTAGAATACAGCCATAAATAGCATACAAAAATACACTGCAGTCTTTTAAACCAAAAACACGGTTGCAGTTTTTTTCTCATTATGCACTGTGTACTGCAGGAATTTTTTTATACTGCACACATTGACCACATAGACCCATTCTTTCATATGTGGGCCTACCAGCTTTCTCCCGCTAGATCTGAAGGCGCTAGAATTTATGTGTACTAGTACGGCACCAACCCTGGCGTGCAAGCCGTACTAGTACGGCACCAACCCTGAAAGGATTAAGTGAAACAAAGCTGAAGGGGGTTGGAGAATTTCAGTGGAGAGAAGTAAATGGGATAAGGTCAGGGTTTTCAAATAGAGTTAGAGCTAAAGAAGGAGAAGCAATAATGTTGAAGGATAAGCTATGGAAGGAAAAAGAGTATAAATGTATTAATTCAAGGATTATGTGGAGTAAAATAAAGGTTGGATGTGAAAAGTGGGTTATAGTAAGCATATATGCACCTGGAGAAGAGAGAAGTGTAGAGGAGAGAGAGAGGTTTTGGGAATTGTTGAGTGTGTGGTGAGTTTTGAACCAAGTGTGAGAGTACCTGCAGTTGGGGATTTCAATGCTAATGTGGGTAAAAATGTTGTGGAGGTAGTAGTAGGTAAATCTGAGGTGCCAGGGGTAAATGAAAATGGGGAGCCTTTAATTGAGCTGTGTGTAGAAAGAGGTTTGTTAAAAATACATATTTTGTGAAAAAGAGAATAAATAAACATACAAGGTATGATACAGCACGTAATAAAAGTAATTTGTAATATTATATATTGGTGGATAAAAGGTTGATGGGTAGGCTTCAGGATGTACATGTTTATAGAGGGGCAACTGATATATCAGATCATTATTTAGTAGCTACAGTTAGAGTAAGAGGTAGATGGGACGAAAGGAAAATGGCAACAAGTAAGAAAGAGGTGAAAGTGTATAAACTAAGGGAGGAAGAAGTTTGGGTGAGATATAAGCAACTATTGGCAGAAAGGTGGGCTAGTGCTAGTATGAGTGGTCGGGGGGTTGAAGAGGGTTGGAATAGTTTTAAAAATGCAGCATTAGAATATGGGGCAAAAGTCTGTGGCAATAGGAAGGTGGGTGCAGGAGGAAAGAGGAGTGATTGGTGGAATGAAGTAAAGGGTGTGATCAGAGAAAAAGGTAGCTTTTGAGAGGTTTTTACAAAGCAGAAGTGTTATAAGAAGAGCAGAGTATACTGAGAGTAAAAGAAAGGTGAAGAGAGTAGTGAGAGAGCATAAAAGGAGAGCAGATGATAGAGTGGGAGAGGCACTGTCAAGAAATTTTGATGAAATAAGAAAAATTTTTGGAGTAAGATAAACAGGTTAAGAAAGCCTAGGGAACGAATGGACTTATCAGTTAAAAACAGAGTAGGGACTTAGTAGATGGGGAGATGGAGGTATTGGGTAGATGGCGAGAATATTTTGAGGAACTTTCAGATGTCGACGAAGAAAGAGGGGCAGAAATTTCGTGCACTGGCCAAGGAGGTATACCATCTTCTAGGAGTGAAGAACAGCAGGATGCGAGTGTGGGGAAGGTGTGCGAGGCATTACGTAGAATAAAAGAGGGTAAAGCAGCCGGAACTGACAGGATGACAGAAATGTTAAAAGCAGGAGAAGGATATAGTGTTGGAGTGGTTGGTATAAATGCATGAAAGAAGGGAAGGTACCTAGGGATTGGCAGAGAGCATGTATGATTCCTTTATATAAAGGGAAGGAGCACAAGAGAGATTGTAAAAATTATTGAGAAATAAATTTACTCAGTATACCAGGAAAAGTGTACGAAAGGGTTACTATTAAAAGAATTAGAGGCAAGACAGAATGTAGGATTGCAGATGAGCAAGGTGGTTTCAGAGTGGGTAGCGGATGTGTAGATCAAGTGTTTACATTGAAGCATATATGTGAACAGTATTTAGATAAAGGTAGGGAAGTTTTCATTGCATTTATGGATTTAGAAAAGGCATATGATCGAGTGGATTGGGGAGCAATGTGGCAGATGTTGCAAGTACGTAATGGAATAGGTAGTCAGTTACTAAATGCTGTAAAGAGTTTTTATGAGGATAGTGAGCCTCAGGTTAGGGTGTGTAGAAGAGAGGCAGACTACTTCCTGGTAAAGGTGGGTCTGAGACAAGGATGTGTAATGTCACCATGGTTAATATATTTATAGATGGGGTTGTTGAGGTGGTTCGGACATGTAGAGAGAATGGAGCGAAACAGAATGACTTCAAGAGTGTATCAGTCTGTAGTGGAAGGAAGGCGGGGTAGGGGTCGGCCTAGGAAGGGTTGGAGGGAGGGGGTAAAGGAGGTTTTGTGTGCGAGGGGCTTGGACTTCCAGCAGGCATGCGTGAGCGTGTTTGATAGGAGTGAATGGAGACAAATGGTTTTTAATACTTGACGTGCTGTTGGAGTGTGAGCAAAGTAACATTTATGAAGGGATTCAGGGAAACCGGCAGGCCGGACTTGAGTCCTGGAGATGGGAAGTACAGTGCCTGCACTCTGAAGGATGGGTGTTAATGTTGCAGTTTAAAAACTGTAGTGTAAAGCACCCTTCTGGCAAGACAGTGATGGAGTGAATGATGGTGAAAGTTTTTCTTTTTCGGGCCACCCTGCCTTGGTGGGAATCGGCCGGTGTGATAATAAAAAAAAAAAAAAAAATAATGGGGTTGTAAAAGTAGTAAATGCTAGGGTGTTAGGGAGAGGGGTGGGATTAAATTATGAGGAATCAAATACAGTGGACCCCCGCATACCGTTGGCATCACATAACGATTAATCCGCATACCGCTTGCTTTAATCGCAAAAATTTTGCCTCGCATACCGCTTAAAAACCCGCTCACCGATGTTCGTCTGAGACACATCCAATGTGCGCCCTCAGCCAGCCTCACATGTGCCGCCGGTGGCATTGTTTACCAGCCAGCCTCCGCGGTAACATCCAAGCATACAATCGGAATATTTCGTATTATTACAGTGTTTTCGGTGCTTTTTCTGGAAAATAAGTGACCATGGGCCCCAAGAAAGCTTCTAGTGCCAACCCTACAGCAATAAGGGTGAGAATTCCAATAGAGATGAAGAAAGAGATCATTGATAAGTATGAAAGTGGAGTGCGTATCGCCGACCTGGCCAGGTTGTACAAGAAACCCCAATCAACCATCGCTACTATTGTGGGCACCAGAAAGGCAATCAAGGAAGCTGTTCTTGCCAAAGGTTTAACTGTGTTTTCGAAACAAAGATCGCAAGTGATGGAAGATGTTGAGAGACTCTTATTGGTGTGGATAAATGAAAAACAGCTAGCAGGAGATAGCGTCTCTCAAGCGATCATAAGCGAAAAGGCTAGGAAGTTGCATGAGGATTTAATTAAAAAAATGCCTGCAACTAGTGCTGATGTGAGTGAATTTAAGGCCAGCAAAGGTTGGTTTGAGAGATTTAATAAGCGTAGTGGCATACATAGTGTGATAAGGCATGGTGAGGCTGCCAGTTCGGACCACAAAGCGGCTGAAAAATATGTGCATGAATTCAAGGAGTACATAGAGGCTGAAGGACTGAAACCTGAACAAGTGTTTAATTGTGATGAAACAGGCCTGTTTTGGAAGAAAATGCCAAGCAGGACCTACATTACTCAGGAGGAAAAGGCACTCCCAGGACATAAGCCTATGAAAGACAGGCTTACTTTGTTGATGTGTTCCAATGCTACTGGTGATTGCAAAGTTAAGCCTTTATTAGTGTATCACTCTGAAACTCCCAGACCGTTCAGGCAAAAGAATGTCCTCAAGGAGAATTTGTGTGTGCTGTGGAGGGCAAACAGTAAGGCATGGGTCACTAGGGACTTTTTCTATGACTGGTTACACCATGCATTTGCCCCCAATGTGAAAGATTACCTAACTGAAAAGAAATTAGAACTTAAGTGCCTCCTGGTGTTAGACAATGCCCCTGGTCATCCTACAGACGTGGCAGAGCGACTTTATGGGGACATGAAATTCATTAACATCAAGTTTTTGCCTCCTAATACCACTCCTCTCCTGCAGCCCATGGACCAGCAGGTTATTGCAAACTTCAAAAAACTGTACACAAAAGCTCTGTTTGAAAGGTGCTTTGTAGTGACCTCAGAAACTCAACTGACTCAAGAGAGTTTTGGAGAGAGCACTTTAATATCCTCAATTGTGTAAACCTTATAGGCAAGGCTTGGGAGGGAGTGACTAAGAAGACCTTGAACTCTGCTTGGAAGAAACTGTGGCCAGAATGTGTAGACAAAAGGGATTTTGAAGGGTTTGAGGCTAACCCTGAGAGGATTATGCCAGTTGAGGAATCCATTGTGGCATTGGGAAAGTCCTTGGGGTTGGAGGTTAGTGGGGAGGATGTGGAAGAGTTGGTGGAGGAGGACAATGAAGAACTAACCACTGATGAGCTGATAGATCAACTTCAACAGCAAGAGGCCAGACCTGAGGAAACTGGTTCAGAGGAGGGGAGAGAGAAATTGAAGAAGTTGCCTACTACAAAGATTAAGGAAATCTGTGCAAAGTGGCTTGAAGTGCAAACCTTCATGGATGAAAATCACCCTCACACAGCTATTGCAAGCCGTGTTGGCAACCTGTACACTGACAATGTTGTGAAACACTTTAGGGAAGTCATAAAGGAACGAGAGGTACAGGCCACTATGGACAGATATGTTGTGCGAAAGAAGTCCAGTGACTCTGAAGCTGGTCCTAGTGGCATTAAAAGAAGAAGGGAAGTAACCCCAGAAAAGGACTCGACACCTCAAGTCTTAATGGAAGGGGATTCCCCTTCTAAACACTAACACTCTCTCTCCCCTCCTCCCATCCTATCAATCATCACCAGATCTTCAATAAAAGTAAGTGTCATGTAAGTGTGCATGCCTTTTTCAGTTTGTGTGTATTAAAATTAACATTTCATGTGGTAAAAAAATTTTTTTTCATACTTTTGGGTGTCTTGCACGGATTAATTTGATTTCCATTATTTCTTATGGGGAAAATTCATTCGCATACCGATTATTTCGCATACCAATGACCCCTCTTGCACGGATTAAAATCGGTATGCGGGGGTCCACTGTATAAAATAGGAACTGACACAGTTACTTTTTGCTGATGATACTGTGCTTATGGGAGATTCTAAAGAAAAGTTGCAAAGGTTAGCAGACGAGTTTGGGTGTGTGTGTAAAGGTAGAAAGTTGAAAGTGAACATAGAAAAGAGTAGTAAGGTGATGAGGGTATCAAATGATTTAGATAAAGAAAAATTGAATATCAAATTGGAGAGGAGTAGTATGGAAGAAGTGAATGTTTTCAGATATTTGGGAGTTGACATGTCAGCCGATGGATGTATGAAGGATGAGGTTAACCCTTTGAGGGTCGACAGGCCCTCTCCAAAACTCGTTCTCAGGGTCGGCCAAATTTAAAAAAAAAAAAAAATTATTTTCTCTTATGAAAAGATAGAGAATCTTTTCCCGATCATAAAGACACCAAAAGTTTGAAATTTGATAGAAAACTTACGGAATTATGCTCTCGCAAAGTTAGCGGTCTCGGCGATGTTTACGCATCGGCGATTTTGCCCACTTTGAGCCCCATTTTCGGCCAATTTCACTGTACTAGTCGACAAAAAACATGAATATTTCGCTAGAACTCCATTTTTTCTATCGAATGGGTGCAAGAAACCACTCATTTATGAAATTCAACTAAAGAATTGATGAAAGAAAAAAGGCAAGTGGTGCATTGAGGTATACAGTGGACCCTCGGCTAATGCCTGCATCGGCTAACGCCAAATTCGGCAAACCCCTCTCTCTGGTGTAAAAAAAATTGGCTCGGCTAATACCAAAAAACTCGGTTAATTGCTTTCGTCCAAACGTGTCGGCACAGCGCCATGAGCGGGCCCAGCCACTCACTCCGTGTACCATTGTTTACAAAGCTAATGAGGACGATTCTGCGCGTATGTGCAATATACAGTGAACCCTCAACCAGCGATATTAATCCGTTCCTGAGAGCTTATCGTTAATCAAAATAATCGTTAGTCAAGTTAATTTTCCCCATAAGAAACAATGGAAATCAAATTAATCCGTGCAAGACACCCCAAAGTATTGAAAAAAAAAAATTTTACCACATGAAATATTAATTTTAATACACACAAACTGAAGAAGACATGCACAGTTACATGACACTTACCTTTATTGAAGATCTGGTGATGATTGATGGGATGGGAGGAGGGGAGACCGTTGATCTTGTTAGTGTTTAGAAGGGGAATCCCCTTCCATTAGCACTTGAGGTAGCAAGTCTTTTTCTTGGGTTACTTCCCTTGTTCTTTTAATGCCACTAGGACCAGCTTCAGAGTCACTGGACTTCTGTCGCACAACATATCTGTCCATAGAGGCCTGTACCTCTCGTTCCTTTATCCTAAAGTGTTTCACAACATTGTCAGTGTAATAGTCACCAGCATGGCTTGCAATAGCTGTGTGAGGGTGATTTTCATCAAAAAAGGTTTGCACTTTAAGCCACATTGCACACATTTCCTTAATCTTTGAAGTAGGCAACTTCAATTTATCTCTCCCCTCCTCCAAAGCAGTTTCCTCAGGTGTGGCCTCTTACTGTTGAAGATGCTCTAGCAGCTCATCAGTGGTTAGTTCGTCATTGTCCTCCTCCACCAACTCTTCCACATCCTCCCCACTAACCTCACCAATATGAGCACTAGTTCCAGGCATTTTTTCCTGTTCACCTGGGTGTTAGTCAACTGTTGTGGGTCGCATCCTGGGGGACAAGATTAAGGACCCCCAATGGAAATAAGTTAGACAGTCCTCGATGATGCACTGACTTTCTTGGGTTATCCTGGGTGGCTAACCCTCCGGGGTTAATCGTTTCTCGGTAATTGTTTCACGTTAAGCCACACCAACAACACTCTCTCCACATCTTCGAGTAATACAGCTGATGGTGGTGCAGCAACAACAACAGCTGACTGTGGTGCAGCAGCAGCTGCACCTTTGGCAAGAACAGCTTCCTTGATTGCCGTCTTCTTACCCACAATAGTAGCGATGGTTGATTGGGGTTTATTATACAACCTGACCAGCTCAGAGACACGCACTCCACTTTCATACTTAGCAATGATCTCTTTCTTCGTCTCCATAGTAATTCTCACCCTTTTTGCTGTAGGGTTGGCACTAGAAGCTTTCTTGGGGCCCATGGTGACTTATTTTGCAGGTGCAATCACTACAAAGGCTGTGATAATATGAAATGTTCCAGTTGTTGTATGTTTGGAAGCGACCGCAGTGGCTGGCTGGCTGGCTTGTAAACACTGGCACCAAGGGACAAGTGAGGCATGCTCAGGCCAAAGTGGACGCGTATGGTACGGACCAAATAGTGATGGTCGGGTTTTTAAGCACTAGTTGGGCAAAATTTTTGCGTTAAAATGTATCGCTAGTCAGATTTATCGTTAATCTATGCCATCGCTGGTTGAGGGTCCACTGTATTTTCTATTATTCCATTTTTTTGGTGCTTGTAACTGCTAAATAAGCCACCATGGTCCCCATGGTGACTTATTATGTGTGAGAAACACAATTTAAGAAAAAGTTTGTAGAAAAATACTAAAGTTTTGGTGATAAATGGTGGTAGTGATTGTGATGGTGGTAGAGGGTGGTAGTGGTAGAGGGTGGTAGTGGTAGAGGGTGGTAGTGGTAGAGGGTGGTAGTGGTAGAGGGTGGTAGTGGTAGAGGGTGGTAGTGGTTGTGATGGCGGTATGGTATGGTAAGGCATGGTGAGGCTGCCAGTTCTGACAAAAAAGTGGCTGAAAAATACATGCAGGACTTTAAGGGGTACATAGAGGCTGAAAAATTAAAACCCCAACAAGTGTTCAATTGTGACAAAACAAGCCTGTTTAGGAAGAAAATGCCAAACAGGACCTATATTACTCAGGAGGAAAAGGCACTCCCAGGACACAAACCAGAAAAGGACTTGTTGCCTGAAGTCATGCAAGGGAATTCCCCTTCCAAACAATAGAACACCTGCATCCTCTGCCCTCCTCCCGTTTCATCACTTATCAACAAGTCCACAATAAAGGTAAGTGTGATGTTATTATTGTTTTACTCTTCATGTATCAGTTTTCTGTGCAGGGAAATGTATATTTCATTTAAAAAAATTATTTTGTTTAATACTTTTGGGTGTCTGGAACGGATTAATTGGATTTTCATTATTTCTTATGGGGAAAATTAATTCGGTTATAGGCTAGCTCTCTGGAATGGATTAAAGGCATTAGCCGAGGGTACACTGCATGTGGAGACAAAAAACACTTTCTATGGAGGCAAAGAAGGGAATGTATGAAAGTATAGTGGTACCAACACTCTTATATGGGTGTGAAGCTTGGGATGTAAATGCTGCAGCAAGGCGGTGGTTGGAGGTGGTGATGTCCTGTCGAAAGGCAATGTGTGGTGTATGTACAGTGGACCCCCGCATAACGATCACCTCCGAATGCGACCAATTATGTAAGTGTATTTATGTAAGTGCGTTTGTACGTGTATGTTTGGGGGTCTGAAATGGACTAATCTACTTCACAATATTCCTTATGGGAACAAATTCGGTCAGTACTGGCACCTGAACATACTTCTGGAGTGAAAAAATATCGTTAACCGGGGGTCCACTGTATTATGCAGAAAATTCGGAGTGTGGAAACTAGGAGGTGTGGAGTTAATAAAAGTATTAGTCAGAGGGATGAAGAGGGGTTGTTGAGGTGGTTTGGTCATTTAGAGAGAATGGATCAAAGTAGAATGACATGGAGAGCGTATAAATCTGTAGAGGAAGGAAGGCGGGGTAGGGGTCGTCCTCAAAAAGGTGGGAGGGAGGGGGTAAAAGTGGTTTTGTGGGCGAGCGGCTTGGACTTCCAGCAAGCATGAGTGTGTTTGATAGGAGTGAATGGAGACGAATGGCATTTGGGACCTGACGAGCTGTTGGAGTGTGAGCAGGGTAATATTTAGTGAAGGGATTCAGGGAAACTGGTTATTTTTATATAGCCGGACTCGAGTACTGGAAATGGGAAGTACCAACCTGCCTTGGTGGGAGACGGCCAACTTATGAAAAAAAAAAAAAAACTGACAACTCATTTAACGTTTTTATTCCACTCCTATAAATAAAAAATTTCTGAAGGGTTGAAATTTATAAACTAATTCCTGAAGAAACAGGCATGTCAGCAAATACTCAAGACACCTACCTTAGTACAAGGCTTTAGGCCTTGGGACCTCACTCACTCCAGTGATACACTGGATATGAGAAATACAGTACAGTAAATATTTGGGATGGGACAATAAAAGTTTTACCAATACAAACACTGATATTATTCTGAATACACTCACCAAAACCAATACTTTGGCACACCCCTAGTATAAATAGGCCAAGGCACATTTGAGGTAAGCATGTCCAGGTCAAGCATAAGTCTAAAATGGATCACAGTGACAACAGCCTGACCTGACTACCTAGCTCACTTGACTTCCTTTCCCTACATACATACATTCTTGCTTTTTCCAACACATCAGCTGTCTCCCAATGAGGCAGGGTGACCCAAAAAAGAAACACTTTCACCATCATTCACACACTGTGTTTGAAAAGGCACTGAGATACAACCATCTAGATGTCAGTCCAACAGCCAATATTCCAAACCCCTCCTTTAAAGTGTAGGCCCTGTACTTCCCACCTCCAGGACTCAAGTCCAGCTAATTGGTTTGCCTGAACCTTCACAAAATATTACCCAGCTCACACTTCAAAAGATCGTCAGACCCCAAAAACCATTCATCTCCATTCACTCCTATCTAACATGCTCACACATGCCTACTGCATATCCAAGCTCCATGCACACAAAACCTCTTTCACTTCCCTCTCTCCATCCTTTCCTAGGATGACCCCTATCCCTCCTCCCCTCCTCTACAGATTTATATGCCCTCCAAGCCATCCTATATTGCTCCATCCTATCTAAATGACCAAACAACCTCAACAACCCCTCTTCATCCCTCTGTACAATACTTTTATTAACTCCACACCTTCTAATTTCCACATTACAAATTCCCTGCATAATATTTATACCACACACTGCCCTTAGACACTACATCTCCACTGCCTCCAGCCTCCTCCTTGGTGCAGCATTTACAACTCACGCTTCACACCCATATAAAAATGTTGGTACCAGTATACTTTCATGCATTCCCTTCCTTGCCTCCAAGGATAATTTTTTTTTCCAGATATCTCATTGCACCACTCACCTTTTTTACTTCATCAATTCAATGGTTAACATCATCCTTCATAAACCCATCCACCAACAAGTCTACTCCCAAATATCTGAAAACATTCATTTCTTCCACACTCCTTCCCTCCAATTTTTCTTTACTTAATTCCTTTGATACCCTCATCACCTTACTTTTATTGATCTTCACTTTTATTTTTTTCTGTACTGATTTGAAAATGTTATCAGTAAGGTAAAATTGTTTTCCATGTTTTGCATATTACTTCATTCCAATCCCTCTATTGTCATACATGTTGCACATGACAGGTATACTAGTATGTGTATGTTGCACTGCAGCTCATTCAGCTGTTCATAATTGTGGAACTGCTATGTATTTGATGTGACAAGATAAAAACCACATTCCTCTGGTCATATCAGCCAGCTGCAAGTACAGAGGCCACAGCCATGTAAAGGTGGTATATTTATTTTATTTTATTATCACACTGGCCGATTCCCACCAAGGCAGGGTGGCCCGAAAAAGAAAAACTTTCACCATCATTCACTCCATCACTGTCTTGCCAGAAGGGTGCTTTACACTACAGTTTTTAAACTGCAACATTAACACCCCTCCTTCAGAGTGCAGGCACTGTACTTCCCATCTCCAGGACTCAAGTCCGGCCTGCCGGTTTCCCTGAATCCCTTCATAAATGTTACTTTGCTCACACTCCAACAGCACGTCAAGTATTAAAAACCATTTGTCTCCGTTCACTCCTATCAAACACGCTCACGCATGCCTGCTGGAAGTCCAAGCCCCTCGCACACAAAACCTCCTTTACCCCCTCCCTCCAACCCTTCCTAGGCCGACCCCTACCCCGCCTTCCTTCCACTACAGACTGATACACTCTTGAAGTTATTCTGTTTCGCTCCATTCTCTCTACATGTCCGAACCACCTCAAAGGTGGTATACAACCCTAGAATTGTCTGATGCTGGTTGGAGCTGTGGCAATCAGCACCTTCGGGGGAAGGGGTGGGCGGATCGTTCGGTTGCCTCATTTGTGGAATTATTCTGTTCAACCGCTCTCTTAGTCCAACAGCAGGTTCACACCATATTGGCTACCTATCTTTGTTTCTTATGAAACCACTTCTGCTGTTAATAGTTAAAAGTAATCACTGCATATTATACCACATTTTTATATTCATAAATGTATAACTGACCTGTGTTAGACTTCTTGTACACAACATATACAGTAAACTTGGATAAAACAAACTGCAATAAAGAGGATATTGGCTAAAATGGACAAAACAAATTCTAGTCAGACAAAAATTCAACATGTCTGTACATGGGCTCTGCAGTAAAATTTTCAACAAGTGAATGTGAACCAAGTTTTCTAATATTACACAGCTGTCCTGTCTGGTCGTACCATCAATAAAGTCTAGTAAGTTCATCCGGAAAAGGCTCTGTCCAGGACTCATGCTTGCATCCGTGGTTTATACAGAGGTGGGAGGTGGTGAGGGTTATGGCTGGTAGGTTACTAACAGGGCTAGCTTCACACAATTACATTCTTATGGCTTCAATAGTCATTTACCAATACTAGCTGCATTTATAAAATTACTAAATGTGTTGGTGATTAATAATAAAGTGTAAAACTTTATTAACCCTTTGAGGGTTGACAGGCCCTCTCCGAGACTTGTTCTCAGGGTCGGCCAAATTTAAAAAAAAAAAAAAATCTTTTGAAAAGATAATCTTTTCCCGATCATAATAACACCAAAAGTATGAAATTTGATAGAAAACTTATGGAATTATGCTCTCATGAAGTTAGTGGTCTCGGCGATGTTTACGCATCAGCGATTTTGACCACTTTGAGCCCTATTTTCGGCCAATTCCACTATACTGGTCAACAAAAAACATGAATATTTCACTAGAACTTCATTTTTTCTATCAAATGAGTGCAAGAAACCACCCATTTATCAATTTCAACTGTCCAGTACAGTGGTCAAAATATAGCAATTTTGCCAATTTCACACAAATTTCAAAAGGTGCCTATTTCCGAATAGGGTCCAGAATAAACAAGAAAGACATTCCTGGCACTAAAATGACATTTCGTCTGTTCATTAGTCACGTCTCAAGGCCCCTCTTACATTCTTTTGCTTTCCACTTTGAATTTTTATTCTTACAATAAATAGAAGATTTACTGTTATGCAGACTACTGCATTAGTGTAAAAAATGGTATAAATAATATTGGCGCACTTGCGAAAGAATATTAGACTCGCCAGTTGACGTGTATTGGACGCTTGGCATTATTTGTTTACTTCTGAACTTTGGTAAAAATCGAACGTTTCTGCTACTTTGAGCTCAATTTCAAGGTACTTTTCATTGTAAAACCAGTCAAAATCATCTCACTTTCTGTAATATGTATCCCATTCTATAAAATGAGACCAAGAAAACTAGAATACAACAATAAATACCATACGAAAGTACAGTACAAAGTCGCCGTTTTATTCCAAAAAAACGGTCAAAATTTTTCTTCTTCTCATTATGCAATGTGTGCTGCAGGATTTTTTTTATACTGTGCACACTGACCACATAGACCCATTCTTTCATATGCAGGCCTACCAGCTTTCTCCCACTAGATTTGAGGGCGCTAGAATTTAGGCGTACTAGTACATCAAAAACCCTGGGTCGTAAGCCGTACTAGTACAGCCGAAACCCTCAAAGGGTTAAAAGAGAAAACTGAACAGTGTTTGTGACAGTGAAAACAAAGGCCACAGGTAGAGGCCACAAGCAGCCATTTTGATCAATAAGGGCCACAACTATATCTACACTTCTGCAGCAACAAGGACAAGGAGTTAGGAAAGCAAAGCAAGATAAAACACTTTCTTGTAAATTTTTCCCCTATTTGAAAAGAGGAAGTGTGCAACAAATACTGTATGATGGAGCGCTGTTGGTTTTTAGGGTTTTGTGCTCATATTTCCAACTTACTATGTAAGAAATATGCAGTTTCCAATTAACCCTTTCAGTGTCAAGACCCCTGATCTCTATGTTGAAAGAAAAAAAAAAAACTTATGAAATAACAATCTTTTCCCGATGGTAATGACACCAAAAGTATGAAATTTGATGGGAAAACTTATGGAATTACACTCTCACAAAGTTAGCGATCTCAACGATATTTACGCATTAGCGATTTCGCCCACTTTGAGCCCTATTTTCAGTCAATTCCATTGTTCGGGTCAACTAAAATCATAGCTATTTTGCTAGAACTTCATTTGTCCTATCGAGTACAAGAAATTGCCCATTTATCAATTTCAATTACCCAATAAAAGTGACAATTTGACCAATTTCACACAAATTTCAGGAGTTGCCAATTTCAAAATAGGGTCCAGAATGAACAAGGCAGACATTCTTGGCAATAAAATAACATTTTCTGTTCATTAGTCATGTCTCCAGGTCCCTCTTATATTACTCTTTCTTTCCGTTTTGAATTTTTCTCACAAAAAAAAAAAATCACTGTTGCGCAGACTACTGTATTATAATAATTGTATAAATAATGTCAACCCATTCGTGACTGTGTATTAGACTGGCCAGTTGGACACACATTGGACAGTGACGTCATTTGTTTACTCTTGAACATCGGCAAAAATCAAACATTTCCGCTACTCTGAGCCCAATTTCAAGGTACTTTTAATTGTGAAACCATTTCTGTAATATATCTTCCATTCTATCAAGTGAGACCAAGAAAATGAGAATACAACCATAAATACCACATGGAAATACTACACCGCAAAGTCACTGTTTTAACCAAAAACATGGTCTTTATAATTTTCTCATTATGCACTGAGTGATACAGGATTTTTTATACTGCGCACACTGACCGTGCAGATCCATTCTTTTATATGTAGGCCTACCAGCTTTCTTCCACCACCTTTGAAGGAGCTAAAATTTTGGCATAGTATTACTAGACTGGCACTGGGCTCTCAAGCCATAATATTATGGGACTGACACTGAAAGGGTTAATAAACTCGACTGAATTTAAAAAAAAAAATAAAGGCACCAATTGGCTAAACCTCTTCAAATAATGATATCCAGATGTTGCACATGTAACTCGTTAACCTTTTATTCTATACCTATAATGCTACGAAAGATGTACACACTTAACCCTTTGACTGTTTCGGTCGTATATATATGTCTTACGAGCCACTGTTTTTGACATACATATACTCAAATTCTAGCAGCTTCAAATCAAGCAGGAGAAAGCTGGTAGGCCCACATGTGAGAGAATGGGTCTGTGTGGTCAGTGTACACCATATAAAAAAAATCCTCCACCACCTAGTGCATAATGAGAAAAAAAAACTACGACCTTATTTTTTTAATTAAAATGCCAACTTCGTGGTCCACTTTCGTATAGTATTTATGGATGTAGTCTCGTTTTCTTGGTCTCGCTTGATAGAATGGAAAACATAGAAATAGAGGTGATTTTGATTGCTTTTACTATGAAAAGAACCTTGAAATGGAGCTCAAAGTAGGGGAAATATTTGATTTTTGCCAATGTTCAAAAGTAAACAAATGATGTCATTTTCCAATAATGTCCAACTAGCCATTCTAATATGCAGTCATGAATGGGTTGACATCATTTATACAATTATTACAATATTGCAGTAGTGTGCATAACAGTAAATCTTCTATTCAAAATAGAAAGCAAGAGTAATATCAGAGGGGCCTGGAGATGTGACTGATGAACAAAGAAAATGTTATATTAGAGCCAGGAATGTCTGCATTGAAAATGGCGTATTTTTTAATTTGTAAGAAATTGGCCAAATTGCAAATTTCTGACCACGTTATTGGATAGTTGAAATCAGTAAATGGGCAGTTCTTGTACTCAATCGATAGAAAAAATGAAGTTCTAAAGAAACAGCTATGAGTTTGGTCGACTGGAACAATGGAATTAGCCGAAAATAGGGCTCAAAGTAGGCGAAATCGCTGATTCATAAATATCACTGAGGTCGCTAACTTAGCGAGAGTAATTCCCTAAGTTTTCCATCAAATTTTGTTCTTTTGGTGTTATTACCATCGGGAAAAGATTCTCTATCATTTCTTAAAAAAAAATTATTTTTTTTTTTCCAAAAAACTTTCAACACCAGGAGACACCTCAGGATCTGGGGTTGCGACAGTCAAGGGGTTAAACCAAGTCAACAACTGGCTTCCCCCAGTCCTTAGCAATAAAGGTCTAACAAATGCAACCCTATTTTCCCCCACATGTTTTAAGTCCATAACTACCAGAAATCACTGGTGGCACAGTTTTCAGGAACATAACCAACATGAACTATGAATGTCCACTGCACTTCAAAATCCTGTACAGTAGGGCCCCATTTGTACAGCAGGTTAGGTTCCAGGCTACTGCCAGAAAGAAGAACACTATTTTTATCACTCATAACTGCATAAAAATGCCAGATAAGAAGTTTACACTAACATATATTAAGTTAGCAATAGAACCAAGCATGAAAAACATTAAAAAGTAAACTATACACACACACACTACACCCATTACTTACCTTAAAATATTTGTAGCACTAATGGGTGAGAGGCGAGTTTTATTTGTAGGAAGTCAGGTTTGGGAAGTTTGGTAGCCAGCCACCCCACCCCACTCACATGTAATATACTCTGACATTTAATTAAAGCACCCTAGAGCGATAAAATACATATACAGTTTACCTGGAGTTTACCTGGAGAGAGTTCCGGGGGTCAACGCCCCCGCGGCCCGGTCTGTGACCAGGCCTCCTTAGGTCAGTGTCCCAGGATGCGACCCACACCAGTCGACTAACACCCAGGTACCCATTTTACTGATGGGGAACATAAACAACAGGTGGGAATCGAACCCAGGCCCTCACCGTGTGAAGCGAGAGCGTTAACCACCAGGTCACCAGAGCCCTTAAAATATTTGTAGTCTTAATGCAGGGTGAGAGGTGAGTTATTTGTAGGAAGTCAGATGGTAGCCAGCTAGGGCAGGGCTCCTTGCCCCACCCCACCCACACGTAATGTAAATAAACGAAGTGAACGCGTCTGGTTTTTGTCACTTTACATTGTGTAAAAGTTGTCTCCACGTTGGTACAGTAGAAAAAACTCCCATTCTCCTATAACACCATTTTTAGAAAAAATGACGCTCTGGGTGAAGGCATACTAGCACACCTCGTATTTATGTTAATTTATTCTACTGTGAGGTGTATTTATCATGTTTATGTGATGCGTAGTGTGTTTATTACATAGTTTTGAAAAAATATCATAGATGGATTAATGGAAATGTCTACATTAACGTAATACAGTGGAACCTCAAATTTCGAACGTATCGCTTATCGAACTCTTCGAAAACCGACCGCTTTTTTCGAACCAACTTTGTCCCCATCATCGAACTCACCCCTATTTTTGAACCGTCGGGTACCGGACCTGTCCGCCAGCCCGCTCTGTCCGCGTCCCCAAGCAGGCGCCATAAGCCACTCTGATTTTGTTGATGCTCGAGTAAACACTAACCTGCGGTCTCATTCAAACATTTAACGATTAATTCATTGTGTTTAGTGCTTGTGGGACTGTGAAATAAGCTACCATGGGCCCAAAGAAACTTGCTAGTGGTACCCCTGTCGTAAAATGAGAAACACCATAGATGTGAAGAAGGAAATAATACAGAAGTATGAGAGTGGTGTGAAACTTGTTGAGCTTGCCAGGATGTGTGGGAAAAACAAGTCGACCATCGCTTCTATCCTGGCAAAGAAAGAACAAATCAAGGAAGCTGATGTTGTGAAAGGTGTTAATATGCTAACCAAAAAAAGACCACAGACAAACGATCAGGTTGAGAAGTTGTTGCTGGTGTGGATCAAGAACAAAGAGATGGCAGGTGATAGCATTTCAGAGATGATCATTTGTGAAAAGACAAGGAAGTTGCATGCCGATTCAAAGATTAAGGAGATTTGCGCCAAGTGGAATGATGTCCAAATGTTTGTGAAGAAGTACCACCCTGAGGAAGCTGAAACAAGCCATCTTAGCAACAAGTTCAGTGACAGAACCATGTCCCATTTTAGGGAAATCTTAAAGAAGTGCCAGAAATAGAGGACTGTGGACAGTTATTTTATATGACAGGGGTCCAGTGACTCAAGCTGGTCCTAGTGGCATTAACCCCTTCACTGTCGAAACCCCAAATCCTGAGGTGCCTTTTGGTGTTGAATAAAAAAATTATTATGAAATGCTTGAGAATCTTTTCCCGATAGTAATGACACCAAAAGAACGAAATTTGATGGAAAACTTTTGGAATTACGCTCTCGCGAAGTTAGCGAACTCAGCAATATTTACAAATCGGCAATTTTGCCCACTTTGAGCCCTATTTTTTGCTAATCCCATTGTTCCACTCGACCAAACTCTTAGCTATTTCTTTAGAACTACATTTGTTCTATCAACTGAGTACAAGAAACTTCCCATTTACCAATTTCAACTACCCAATAACATGGTCAGAAATTTGCAATTTGGCCAATCTCACAAATTAAAAAATATGCCAATTTCAAAATAGGGTCCAGAATGAACGATGCAGACATTACTGACTCTAAAATAACATTTTCTTTGTTCATCAGTCATGTTTCCAGGCCCCTCTCATATTACTCTTGCTTTCTATTTTGAATTTTTATTCAAACAAAAAATAGAAGATTTACTGTTATGCAGACAACTGCAATATTGTGATAATTGTATAAATAATGTCAATCCTTTCATGACTGCATATTACAATGGCTACTTGGACATTTATTGGTCAATGACATCATTTGTTTACTTTTGAACATCGGCAAAGATCAAATAATTACCCTACATTGAGCTCCTTTTTAAAGGTTCTTTTCATAGTAAAACCAATCAATTCTATCAAATGAGACCAAGAAAACAAAAATACAACTATAAATGCTATACGAAAATACACCACAAAGTCGGCGTTTTAATCAAAAAAAAAACGGTCCAAGTTTTTTTCTCGTTATGCACTGCGTGCTGCAGAATTTTTTTTTATATGGTGCACACTGACCACACAGACCCATTCTCTCATATGTGGGCCTGCCAGCTTTCTCCTGCTTGATATGAAGCCACTAGAATTTTTGAGTATATATACGTCAAACACGGTGGCTCGTAAGACATACATATACAACTGAAACAGTCAAAGGGTTAAAAGACACAGAAGGGAAGTAACCTCAGAGAGAGCTTTGATACCTAAAGTCCTTATGGAGGGGGAGTAGTCTTCAAAACACTAACCCCATCTCCCTCTCTCCTCCTCCCTACCTTCCAGATGCCATCACCAATCTTCAATAAAGGTAAGTAAAAATGTTATTTTATATGTTCATTTAAATTTATTAATACATAATTGTACACTATATTTGTTGGGTGTATGTAAAACTATAATTAATCTCTACAAAATGTATTTTTTTGTGAATATTTTTGGGATTCTGGAACGAATTAATTGTATTTCAATTATTTCTTACGGAAAATATTGCTTCGCTTTTCAAACTTTTCGAATTTAGAACTAGCTCCTGGAATGGATTAAGTTCCAAATTTTAGGTTCCACTGTATAAAACATTTAATGCGCCCAGGAAATTACATATTACGCCAAAAGTAGAGAGACTCTTAGTGATTTTAATGTGCACCTTCATGCCAGTACTGTGCAAGTATATTTAGGTACAGGTACAAAAGTATAATTATCAAAGTACGAAATTTAGTGGACAAGTTTGGGTGGGTGTGTAAAGGTAGAAAGTTGAAAGTAAACATAGATAAGAGTAAGGTGATGAGGGTATCAAACTATTTATATACAGAAAAACTGGATATCACATTGGAGAGAGGGAGCATGGAAGAAGTGAATGTTTTCAGATATTTGGGAGTTGACTTGTCAGAGGATGGGTTCATGAAGGATGAGATTAACCATAGAATTGATCAAGGAAAAAAGGCGAGTGGTGCATTGAGGTATATGTGCAGACAAAAAACGTTATCTATGGAGGCAAAGAAGGGAATGTATGAAAGTAAAGTGGTACCAACACTCTTATATGGGTGTGAAGCTTGGGTTGTAAATGCTGCAGCGAGAAGACAGCTGGAGGCAGTGGAGATGTCCTGTCTAAGAGCAATGTGGAGTGTAAATATTATGAAGAGAATTTGGAGTGTGAAAATTATGAGGTGTGGAGTATTAGTCAGAGGGCTGAAGAAAGGTTGTTGAGGTCATTTGGTCATTTAGAGAGAAAGAATCAAAGTAGAATGACTTGGAAAGCGTAGGGGTAGGGGTAGGGATCGTCCTCGAAAAGCTTGGAGGGAGGGGGGTAAAGGAGGTTTTGTGGGTGAGGGGTTTGGACTTCCAGCAAGCGTTTATGAGCATGTTAGATAAGAGTGAATGGAGACGAATGGTTTTTGGGACCTGACGAGCTGATGGAGTGTGAGCAAGGTAATAGTTAGTGAAGGGATTTAGGGAAACCGGCTAGTCGGACTTAAGTCCTGGAAATGGGAAGTACAATGCCTGCACTTTAAAGGAGGGGTTTGGGATATTGACAGTTTGGAGGGACTTCTAAAGTAATGTATCTGAGCGACACTACAAAGACAGTGATTATGTATGAATGAGGTGAAGTGTTGAATGATGATGAAAGTATTTTCTTTTTGGGGGCTTCCTTTCTTTTTGGGTCACCCTGCCTTGGTGGGAGACAGCCAACTTGTTGAAAAAAAAAATATTCAATAACTTTAAAACACTTGAAATCTGGTAAAGTTTCCAGTCATAATAGAGATGTGCTCATGGAGAATGTAAATATACCAGCTGGGGTACGCTGTATTTGAAAGACCGCTTGCCATATAACAAGTTTTGGTCATACAGTGGACCCTCGGTTATCAGCCGTAATCCAATCCAGAAGGTTAGCCTAAAACTTAAATGACTGAAAACTGAAATATTTCCCATAAGAATTAATGTAAATATGTACAATTAATCCATTCCAGACACCCAAAAATATTAACAAAAAATACATTTTTTGAAGACTAATTATCATTTTACATACACAAAACAATGAGAACTAAATAAAATAAATACATGAACAATTAAAAAACTATTACATACCTTTATTGAAAAGACTTTGGCTTATGGAAGATAGGGAGGGAGAGAGCTGGGGTTACTGTTTGGAAAGGGAATTTCCCTCCATAAGGACTTCAGGTAACAAGTCCCACTCTGGGGTTACTTCCCTTCAGTCTCTTTTAATGCCACTAGGACCAGCTTGAGAGCCACTGGACCCCTGTCGCACAAAATAACTGTCAAGAGTACTCTGTTTCTGGTGTCTCTTAAGATTTCCCTGAAGTGGGACAAGGTTCTGTCACTGAACAAGTTGCACATATGGCTTATTTCAGCTTGGTCAACAAAACTTTGCAACTCGTTCCAATATGCACATACATCCTTAATCCCTGAATAAGGCACCTTCTCCCCTCTCTCTCCCTCCTCTGAAGCAATTTCCTCAGCTGCAGTCTGTTGCTGTTCCTGTTGAAGGTTTTATACCTCTTCAGAGGTTAGCACTTCCCTGTGGTCCTCCATCAACTCTTCCACATCCTCGCCACTCACATCCAACCCCATGGACTTCCCCAGTGCCACAATAGATTGCACAACAGGTGTAGAGTCCTCATGGTCAGCCCCAAACCCTTCAAAATCCCTCTCTTGGACACAATCTGGCCACAGTTTTCTCCAAGCAGAGTTCAAAGTCCTGAAAGACACTCCGTGCCAAGCCTTACCTATAAGACTTGTGCAATGCAGGATACTGAAGTGATTCCTCCCGAACTCTTAGGGTCAAATGAGAGTCCAAGATCACTTCAAAGCACCTTTGAAACACTGCTTTTGTGTAGAATTTTTCAAAGTTAGAAATGACGATGGTCCATGGGCTGGAAGAGAGGAGTGGTGTTAGGAGGCAAGAACTTCACTGTTATAAAACAGAAGTCCCTAAACAATTGGTCTTCCAAGTCTGGAGGATGAGCAGGAGCTTTGTCCAGTACCAGGAGGTACTTAAGTGGCAATTTTTTTTCCAGGAGGTATTTTTTTTTCACACTGGGGCCAAACACTTCATTGACCCACTCTTTGAAAATGTGCCTTGTGACTCATGCCCTATTATTAGCTTTCCACATCACATACACGGCAGCGGCAGCAGCGACCTCCAAGCTCCGTACTTTTCTCCAACTATCAGAGCCACCAATGCTCCTATGATGACCTAGTTACAAGCAAAACTGCACTACCCAACGTTGCACCCAGAATGACCAAAGATTACCAACAGTCAAACCTACAAATCGAAAATAATAGAGATCAAAGGAAGACTGCCCACAAACCGAAAGCAACACCCCGCTGCCAGCCGAACAACATAACCCTAAGCTTTGTATAACTACAACTTCTTCTTAACTACAACAATTCCTGTAGTATTATGAGGCGCAATCTAAGAGGAAACAGCACCAAGGCCAGCAAGAAAACACCGAAAAATCAACTATTCAACAAGTGTAGCCAGGAGGACGCCGGCCCAGCAACCACCCCACTCACCACCGCTCAAGGCGACACCACAACAATAACAACAAACATGGCTGCCCCCAGCCCATCCTCCCCTCTCTTCCCCGGATTCAACCTACAAAGTAGTCTCTCAGGTATGACCAACGATCCAGATACCCTAAAGACATGCATCTCCACCTTAGTTATTGAAAATATGAATCTTCGAGAGACACTAACAAAACAAGACACCAGGATGACACAACTCGAGAACAAAATCCTCAGTCTTGAACAAAAGTTATCAACACCAGGAATGACTATCTGTGACAAGACCATCCAAACAGTCATAGATAGCCATACTCAACAAATAATATTTCTTAATGCAAAGGTTGAAGAAGCAGTAAAAGACTGGAAGAACAACTTAGATAACCAGTTCAGTGACTACTATGCTTTCCAAGAAGATAAAACTGAACAAGATAAACTATCGGACGCAGTAATAGTTAACAGTCCACTTTTTCCCAGTGATATGAACCAAACGAACAGTAAAGAAATTACTCTGCAGATCATAAAGGACCAAACAAGTGTTATTGTACCAGAGTCAGAAATAAAAGAAGCCAGGTTACTAGGATCCCATGGTAGAAAAAGTGTTATGCTTAGATTCCACTCACATGACAGGAAAAAAGACTTAATTATTGCATCTATTAAAGTAAAGAAAGAGGTATACATAAACGAGTGTCTTACCAAAAAACGTCAGAACCTCCTGTATAGAGTCAGAAAACTTAAGCGGGAGAATAATGACAATACACCAATGCTTCACACGGGATGGGAAAATTCTAGTTAGGAAAACAAATGTAGGTCAACTGTACACAATCACGAACGAGAATGATCTATCACGATTTCTCAGGGATACTAATCTTACAGAGAATAACTAAATGTCCAACCTAAAAGCCTACGTAATGTAGTGTATGTTTTGCTCCATTATTGTTCATATTTCGTAGTACAATCTCTTAGTAATTCAATAATCAACTACCTCATTTTGTGATTTTACTAGTAAGCATAAGTCACCTTATTTAATTTTCTTATTTACTATTGTTTGCTTAAATATTAGCTGAATTGATACTTTCTCTGTCCATATTACTACCTCATTTTTTTAAATACAGTGGACCCCCGGTTAACGAACTTTTTTCATTCCAGTAGTATGTTCAGGTGCCAGTACTGACCAAATTTTTTCCCATAAGGAATATTGTGAAGTAGATTAGTCCATTTCAGACCCCCAAACATACACGTACAAACGCACTTACATAAATACACTTACATAATTGGTCGCATTTGGAGGTGATCGTTCAGCGGGGGTCCACTGTACTATCAATTGATATTACTTACTAAAATTAATAATTACCATTTTTACTATCAATGCAATTTACTCTTAACATTTTTGACATCATTTAATAACCATTACTTGTCTAATTACCTTAACCTGTTTTAACCCTTTCAGGGTCCGTCCCGTAGATCTACGGCTGGTCGGTGAGTGTCCAAACCGTAGATCTACGCCAAAATTCTAGCGCCGTCAAATTTAGCGCGAAAGCGCTCATAGGCCTACATATGAGAGAATGGGTCTGCGCGGTGGGTGTGCGCCGTAAACAAAAAATCTAGGCGCCTGCATAGCATTGTGGGAACGCCGGCTCAGTTTCCCTTGTTCACCATGTCTCGTCGCAAGTCAGCTCTCACTCCCCGGAAAATTGGGACTCTCCTCTTCCTGTCTGATAGTTCTGACACTGATGGAAGTGGAAATGAAGACGAATTCTACGGCTTTGATGAGTTAGTGACCGAAAATAATGACCAGGATATCGATAATAGTGCAGAAAACCCCGACGATCCTCGACCTTCTACCTCTGGTGTGGGCACTCGTGACTCACCGTCGGGTGTTCCTAAACGTAAGAGAAAACTAATATTTTCCCGTGGCCTGGCCTCTGACTTCAGTAATGACGATGATTCTGACGTGGATTGTGATTTTATTGCGCTCGACGATCATTCGAGTAGTGATAGTGAGGAAACATATTCACCAGTGAAGCGTCGGTATGTCCGCCGCCGCATGCGCTCGGGTAGTGTACCCTATGCTGTGCCCAGGGGACGGAGTACATCCCGGAGTACATCCCGTGGCCCTACACCCGTTTTAGGTAGTGATAGTGAGGATGATGTGGCTACACTTGGCATGGATGGGCCACAGACATCAGTGGATGGTGTTAGTGGGGCTGGTGGTGGTAGTGGCACCGCCATGCGTGACTCGCTGTGCCACGTGGGAACCCACGCTGCTGACTCGTCAGTTCAAGGACAAAGCGGAGCGTCACCCACCAGCCCGCCACAACCACCCGTACAACCAGCCTATGATGTCCAGTATCCACCAGCAAACCGTATCTGGGATTGGCAGCAAAATCCCAATTTTGTTCCCAGCCCTCACCACTTTGATGACTCGCAAAGTGGAATTCTACCTACCTGTCCCCTTGGAACCACGGCCAATGAACTGGAATTCTTTGAATTATTCTTTGACCAGCCATTGATGGAAACTATTGTCAGGGAAAGTAATAAGTATTTTCAGTACACCATGGCAAATACGATCTTATCACCACAGTCAAGACTACACAGGTGGAAAGAGACGACTGTTGCAGAAATGTATTTGCTTTTTGCAACAATAATGCTTATGCCTCACGTCTATAAGCATAATATAAAAGCATACTGGTCCACAGATCGGCTAATTTGTACCCCATCCTTCAGTGAAATAATACCAGTGAACAGGTTTATCTTACTCTTACGTATGTTGCACTTCTCTGACAAAACCAGGCCTGACAGAAGTGACAGGTTATACAAGATTAGAAATGTTTTCATGTATCTCAAACAAAAGTTCAGGATGTACTTTTATCCATTCAAGAATCTTGTAATTGACGAGTCTTTGATTTTGTTCAAAGGTAGACTGTCATTCAAGCAGTATATACCGAGCAAGAGGAACCGCTTTGGTATAAAATTGTTTGTACTCTGTGATTGTGACAGTGGCCTGGTGTTGGATATTGTTGTATACACGGGTAGTAAAACATTGAAAGATACCAAGATGTTATTGGGTATATCAGGTGACGTAGTGAGAAACATGATGGCACCTTATCTTGGTAAGGGCCATACATTATATACCGATAACTGGTACACAAGCCCATTACTCAGTGATTTCATGCGAGTGAACAAGACAGATGTGTGTGGCACAGTGCGTTCTAATCGTAAATATATGCCCAGGCTCAACGCAGGTGTTCGTGGTGATGACGTGCAGGTGTTTACTGCCAATGACATCATGGCATTACGGTGGCATGACAAACGAGATGTCACATTGTTGACAACCATTCACCGTAATGAAATGCAAGACAGTGGCAAAGTTGATCGAGTGACCAATGAACGTATTCGAAAACCAGTGACAGTGATTGATTATACACAAAACATGCGCTTGGTTGACAAGTGTGACATGCAGATTGGTTTTGTTGACTGTGTTCGTAAGAGTTACAAGTGGTACATGAAACTTTTCTTCCATCTCATGGACATTTCAATGCTGAATGCATATAATATGTACCAAATAAAGACTGGTAACAGACCACCGTATGGTGAATTTTGTTTGTCTGTTGTCAGACAACTCATAATGAAGTACCAGGTAACAACACCTGCAATACAACATGGTCCTCGAATTCATCACAATATACCCAAGCGTTTGAGAAGAGAAGGTGATCATTTCATAATACAGCTTCCTTCAACTCAAAAGAAATTTGCTCAGAAGAGATGCATTGTCTGTGCACAAACAAAACGACGGCAACAAAGACGCAAAGACACTCGGTTTATGTGTGAGGAATGTAAGGTGCCTCTGTGCATGGTGCCTTGTTTCAAGGAGTTCCACAAGCTCCAGCAGTTCTAAAACCATGTCCAGTGATTGTAAATATGTAAATATATGATAGAACATTAGTATTATACAATATTTGTGCATGTTTATTGTAATAAACAACAGTGGTAAACAATAATATGATAATAACTTTAGTGCGGTTATTGTGTTCAATACAGTGAGTTTATATATATAAATTATATACAGTATTGGTCTCTCAGGCCCCAAATGTTAGTAGGAATAGAAAAAAATTGGAAAAGAAAAGAAAAAACAACTAAAACAACAAAATAATCTAATACGCGTATGTGGAATTCGTCGATGTTGCCGCCACCACATCATTTTCTACAAACTTCTTGGCACTGTATCTCGGTAAGTACTGATCAGATTCTAATTTTTTTTGTTTTATTACCTTCACAAAAATATGCTCTTTAATTCTGTAAGAAAAAATAATTTTTTTTTTTTTCAAAATTTCTTGGACACTGGTGCGTGACTTCAGATTTTGGCCTTGGACCCTGAAAGGGTTAATACCACATTTACTATCTTAGAGTACTCTTAATTACCTTGTACTGCCAAATAACCTCAAGTATAACTACCAGTGCAATATTGAATGAAATAAACATTACTTTTTCACTTTTTTTGTAATCATTATCACTTATTAAAATTTTATTAAACACCATATTTACTACCAGTCGATTTTACTTTTGTACATTAATCATTATTTTATACTACCCATAACATTTTGTTGCCAAATTTCCAAGTCTGTATATTCAACTCCAACCTTTATATTATCCTTTGTACCTGTGTACCTGTCTACCATCTTACTATCATATTATAACCAAGACATTGCCATTGTTATTTTTTACTTATTATTCTTTTGGTACTTTAATTTGTGAATTTTATTTTGTCAATTTAAATCTAGTTATACTCTTGATCTTGTCAACAACCTATACCAGACCCTAGTGCAATTGCAAGTACCATTTCAATTTGTATTTTTATGTTATAAGTTTATATTATAAGTCCTACTCTAAGATTGTTTTCATATCTTAGTGACTATATTGTGTGTGCAATTAGTGTATATTTCAATTATATTGTTCAAGGCCCTTAACTATCTTCTGCTAACTACTACCAACTACCTCATATTTTTTTTTTCTACTTTTTTTGTTCTTTTGCTACCTTAACTTGTATATTTTATCTTGTCAATTTAAATCTAGTGATACTCTAAGTCTTGTAAACAACTTACATAACACCTTAGTGCAATTACAATTGAGAGTCTTGTGCCTTTTTTATATCATTAGATTAAACTCAGTTGTACTATAGCTCATTCTAGCTCAATTACATAGTCAATACCAAATTCATTATATTAGACCATAGTGTAATTACTAGTGAGAGTCTGGAGCTATTTTTAATTTGTATTTTTATATTATTAGATTAAACCTAGTTGTACTATAGCTCATTCTAGCTCAATACATAGACTATACCAAAGTCATTACATTAGACCTTAGTGCAATTACAAGTGAGAGTCTTGTGCTATTTTTAATTTGTATTTTTATATTATTAGTTTATACCTAGTTGTACTTTAGCTCATTACAGCACAACACATAGACAACACCAACTCCATTATGTGTATTAGTGACTATACTCTACATGACCAAAATGTCCAAACTTCCCACCACTACAGATATCAGTACTAAAACTCAACACACAACTCAGGATATAAATAACTATAATTTAAACCTAGAAGATGATTGATCACTGTGTACGAATGGTATATAATACCGACAAGATGAGAGTAAGACACATGTGCAACATCTGGGTATCTTTATTGTAGAAGTTTCGCCATCCAGTGGCTTTATCAATAACAAATTCTAGGACATAACTTGAAGACAGTAGAATAGAATTTGTATTGATAAAGCCACTGGATGGCGAAACGTCTACAATAAAGATACCCAGATGTTGCACATGTGTCTTACTCTCATCTTGTCGGTATTATATACCATTCGTACACAACTTGTCAGACACTGCTACATCATGGAATCTTAATTCTGAGGACATGTACATAACCTTCACGACTACGACAACTACTACTACTACTAACCCATCTCTTTGGGAAGGACCTACTTCCACTGGGGAATCCCGCCTACCAGTGAATTTGCCCTCGTCTGCTTCACCTGACGTTACTATATAAGCGCCAGGATTCTTTCTTCTGCTTCAGAATCTCCACGACTATGGTGCTGTTCGCACCTACTCCTAGGTTGAGGGACTGATTACCTCATCTTCTGTACATAGTTCTACTGTCTTCAAGTTATTAGTGTTTATCTGCTTAACTGCATCACTCCCAAGGGGTTGACCCGAGTTTGCAAAATAAGCCAGCTTCCAGTCTGTGGTGGGGGAGTCAGAACAACGGAGTCCAGTCTAGCCTAGTTTACTCCATCCAGTTCTTTTGCCTGCCAAGCCAGCTTCCACCCCTGCTGTGCTCATCGTGAGAAGTTATCAAGCCATTCTGTGTGAAGGGTTAAGATAAGCCAGCTAGTAACTAACCCAGGTGTCTTACCCCAGTACTCAAGCAAGCCACGTGAGTAGTCTTCATCGCTTGTGATTCAAGCTCCAAGCCATCCTGAGTGCTCTTTTTCATCCTTGTGGTGTAGTGGTATTTTGTGGGTGTATTTTAAGCTAGCCAGCTTAGAATATCTTTGCGGCAGTGTGGCTGTCCTCAGTGAGGCTTACGCCGTTCAACCCATAGGCCCAACCACCCACTCACCACGTGTATCTCACCATTGCCCTGTCTTAGCCCTGTTAACCCACAAACCCAACCACTTTCACTGTGTTGTGGTACTCACCCAACCTCTACCAGTGTTTTGGGTACACAACTCTGGGTTCCAGCAGCATATTTTAAGGACCACATAGGGGGTCAAGAGCTAGTGTGTGTCTTCGACAGCGGTGCCACCGTTAAAAGCCTCCTGTGTGTGTCTATCGTTGATGTAAGCGCAATTCTACGGTCACGTGTGCAGAGGACAGCAGCAAGACGACATAAACAATCCTCCAACCTTCCACCATCAACATCATTCTTCACCAAGTCGTTACAGCGATAATATTTTTTTTCATCGAGACATTTGCGAGTGTTGAGACATTTCTTTTGTGTTTCCAGTGATTTTCCTCTTAGTGACATTCAGTGACTCTCGATCAGACTCAGTGTTTGTTTGCAATAATCTTTTAATCTCCTTAATTCAGTGTTAATTTTCGTGCATTATCTTATGTCTGTTGTGTTGTGTTTTTTATACACTTGAAGTAAATACTTAAGTGTTTTTCCTTGTTGTGTGTGCAACATATGAGCAGTATAGAACTTGTGTTTACACTTCAGAATCACCTAGTGTTCTCAGTATTCCAGTGAATTAATTCAGTAATTTATTTAGTTGTGTCCTGCATCACAACTCAGTGTTGTCTCAGTTATATACATTTTTTTTTCATCCCAGCATTTGTGTATTTTTGTTTTGTTCCCTGTGTGTTGAACATTCTTGTGTTCATATCCTTTCATTTAGCCAGTGTCTAATTTGTCTTATTTCCACAGACAATAGTGCCATTATATTGTGCAAGCAAGAAATCATTTTTACAAAATTTTTCACACATCAAGTTTCATTGCAAGAAAATTCTAGTATTGTGTTTATGTTGATGTGTTGTGTTCTACATCACTAAGTGTTCAAACTTTTTTTTGTTCTGTGTTTTAGCATCTATTATTTTTCATGTTTCATTGAACAAATTCACTCTTAGTGCAATTTTTAAGTTCTTCTTTTAGAGTAAATTGTTGTTTAAGTTGCAGTTAAGAGTTAAAGTGTTCCCTCAGTTCATTCCTTGATATATTTCTTTTCTTGTGTGTGTAATAATTTTTATTATTGCACATTGACTCATTTTGCAATAATTCTTGTGCAAATATTATGTTGCCATTAAAGTTTTTCTTGCAGAAATTTTATGCAGTGTTTTTTGATTAGCAATTATTTGCAATATTGCTACAGTTTATTTCAGTGCAGTTTATTATGCTCTGTTCTGTGCATAATATTTTATTCTTTCTGTGCCATTTTATTTAATTCCAGAGAATTATGTCCCAGTTTGTTTTATTTTTGCACAAGCTTTATTGAGTCCATTTTATCATTTTATTGTGTGTTTCCCTGTTGCATTGAAAGTAAAGACAACTCACTGTGCCATTCATTCAATTTAAAGTAAAAGTTGAGCAAATTAGATTTGAGTAAAGTACAAGTTCTCTTGATTTTCAAAGTGTTGTCTGTTCTGATAAGCATTTTCTCTGTGACTGAGTTCTTTGCTTACTGTGTGACCTGTCAAATTTTAATTACAGTGGACCCCCGCATAGCGACCTTAATCCGTGCAAGAGGGCTGGTTGTTATGCGAAATGTTCGGTATGCGAATGAATTTTCCCCATAAGAAATAATGGAAATCAAATTAATCCGTGCAAGACACCCAAAAGTATGAAAAAAATTTTACCACATTAAATATACATTTTCCTACACACAGAGAAGGATACATGCACAATAGTAGAGTAGTACATGCACAATATATATTGTGCATGTACTACTCTACTAAATGAAGAATAAATGACACTTACCTTTATTGAAGATGCAGCAATGACTGATGAGACACTGTGTCCTGGGAGTGCCTTTTCCTCCTGAGTACTGTAGGTCCTGTTTGGCGTTTTCTTCCAGAACATGCCTTATCACACTGTGTATGCTACTACGATTCTTAAATCTCTCAAACCAACCTTTGCTGGCTTTAAATTCACCAATATGAGCACTAGTTCCAGGCATTTTTCCCTGTTCACCTGGGTGTTAGTCGACTGGTGTGGGTTGCATCCTGGGAGACAAGATTAAGGACCCCAATGGAAATAAGTTAGACAGTCTTCGATGACACTTGACTTTTTTGGGTTATCCTGGGTGGCAAATCCTCTGGGGGTTAATTGTTTCTTGGTATTCTCAATAAGCCACACCAACAACGGTGCTACAGCAGCAGCAGCAGCTGACGGTGGTACAGCAGCAACAGACGATGCTACAGCAGCAACAGACGATGCTACAGCTGCAGCAGACGATGCTACAGCAGCAGCAGACGATGCTACAGCAGCAGCAGACGATGCTACAGCAGCAACAGACGATGCTACAGCAGCAACAGACGATGCTACAGCAGCAGCAGACGATGCTACAGCAGCAGCAGACGATGCTACAGCAGCAGCAGACGATGCTACAGCAGCAGCTGACGGTGGGACAGCAGCAGCAGCTGACAGTGCAGCAGCAGCTGACGGTGGTACAGCAGCAGCTGTACCACCAATAGTAGCGATGGTTGATTGGGGTTTATTATACAACCTGGCCAGCTCGGAGACACGCACTCCACTTTCATACTTATCAATGATCTTTTTCTTCATCTCCATAGTAATTCTCGCCCTTATTGCTGTAGGGTTGGCACTAGAAGCCTTCTTGGGGCCCATGGTCACTTATTTTCCAGAAAAAATCACCAAAAACACTGTAATAATACGAAATGTTCCGATTGTATGCTTGGATGTTACCGCGGAGGCTGGCTGGTAAACAATGCCACCGGCGGAACATGTGAGCGTGGCTCAGGCCGCACATTGGACGCGTCTCGGACGAAGGGCGGTGAGCGGGTTTTTGGGCGGTATGCGAGGCAAAATTTTTGCGATCAAAGCGTCCGGTATGCGGATTGTACGGTATGCGATGCGTACGGTATGCGGGGGTCCACTGTACTTATGCAGAATAGTTAAGCATTTTCTTCCCGTTTAAGCTTATTGTGTCATTCTCTCCATTTTTTCTTGCCTTTATGTCCTTCAGTAAATTCACCGAGAAGATGTCCCAGTCACTTTTGAACATTCACTTAGTGTATCATGCCAGTCAAAGTCAATATGAATCAGTCCACAGTACCAATATTCCCTTACTGACTGAAAGACAATACCTAGCCCTTGAGCAATGTGTTTGTTCTCACAGCTTGTATCTGAGATTTGTCAAAGTGCTGCGAAATGTGAAGTTCAGATTAAGTTCCTATAGATCTGTGAATTACTTATTAATGTAGCCGAGCAGTCAGGCACTAGTAACTCTGTCACTCCCATCTGTGTTCCACCTACACCTTCAGACTTGCAAGATAGTGTTCCATTGCCTCAAGTGTCCGAGGACACTCGGACTGCCTTGAGTGCACAGCCTATCCCTGCAATGTCTGCTAGTTCGAGTAGTAGTTTCTTCACAGGGGATGCCTTGTCAGAAAACGATTACTTGAAACTAGTAATGCCATTTCTTGTTGATGTGACATGCTGTCTGCAGAAAGACGTCTCTGTTACAGCTAGTGATCTCACTGGAGTGTCTGTTTTTGTTCCTAATGTTCCAGATGGTGATCCCATCCTAGTTGACAGCAATCAGTGCATTGTAAGAAGTTATTTCTCGAGTAACTTTCACATGTTGTTAACGTTTGTAAGTGAAGTTTCTTTATAGCTGATACCTCATGTCACTGTGCGACTCAGATTGAATATCAGCATTGTTGACCGTGTTCATTTATTTTCTCCTGTGCTTGCAGTTTGAGATAGTAGATTCGTTCTCCCTTGCTCATATTGCGTGTTATAGCGTTAATTTTTCAACCGGGGAGAGTCATCCACTCCACCGAGTTTGTTCATTCCTCCAGTAAGAAAGAACCGATCCCTTGTGTTCTGGTGATTCGATTCCTGCTCCAGGAAGATCTTATTCTTACTGTGAAGCCATCAGCACCCATTAGTGACTTTGTAATGAGCCAAGAATTACTGTATCAAACAGCCGAGTTGGGTACTCCAAGTAAAAGAGTTTACCAGTTAGTAATTCCAGTCACTAGTGAACGTAGCTCTACAGTTAGTTCATGATGTACCAGGTGTTGCACACCCTGGTATGGATCGTTCTGTGAAACAAGCCAGAATGAAATACTTTTGGCCATGTATGGCAACTGACATTTCAGAGTATGTTAAGAAATGTAGTGTTTGTATGCAACATAAAGGAAATGTCAATGGTCCTAATCCAATCCAAGTGTACCCAACCACTAGCGAACCGTGGGAAAGAGTTGCCCTTGACTTGTTAACCAATTTTAAATGTTCCCTCCAAGGCAACAAACATCTGTGTGTTATGGTAGACCATTTCACCAGATATTGTGAGTTAGTTCCTATTGCAGATTAGACTGTAGAGACAGTAGCTAAAGCGTTTAAAGAACGCATTATCTGCAGGCATACCACCCCTAAGTCCTTAGTAACAGATAATGGAGGTGAATTCTGTAATGAGATTCTTGAAAATTTGTGTACTTTATACAAGATCTCTAAATCCACCATTGTTCCTCATCATCCTGCCAGCAATGGGTTAGCCGAACGAACCAATAAGAAAGTACTTGATGTCCTGAGAGCCACTATCAACCCCAATAGTGAAACTTGGGATGAAGTCATACCAGATGTCCAATGTGCCATAAATTCTGCTTACAATGCTTCCATAGGTGATACTCCACATTATGCATTGTATGGTGTAGACAAGCGTTTACCCTACGAGTTGTTATATTCCACTCCAAAACCTAATTACAACCCTGATGATTTCGTAGCAACTCGTACCAGCATGGCTCAGAGTTTTTAGAAGAATCCGTGAAACACTTCACAAATCAACAGCAGAATTTACTAGAGTAACTAATAGCCGTGCTAAGCCATCAAAAGTAAAAGTAGGTTCAAGAGTAATGACAAATTTCAACAAAACATCCGAAATGCCTAAGCTCGATCAAAAGTTTGTCGGACCTTATTGAGTTGTAGAACACATCTCTGGTAATAAGTATAAGGTTAGAGAAATTAGTACTGGCAAGTACAAAGAATCGCATTTAGATCATATGAAATTAGTATGCAATGTTGATGATATTGCTACCCAGACTAATGTGACAGATGCTGAAAATCCTCTCGACTCTGTACCCTCTACTTCAAATACTCAGTCAGATAACCAACCTGAATGTCGTTACACCTTGCGTACTCGACAAGTAATGAGAAACCCACAAGTATCTTTTGTAGATACTCGTTCAGATCTCCTTCAGTCAAGGCATGTGTTAGCCATTGCAGAGGAATTCGATCCTCCCAGAGATAATAACCATTCTGCATATGTAAACCTCACCCTTGCAGAATTGGGTTTAAATGTACATAGTATGTATAACTAGATGCCCGAGATGAAGTAAATTGTCAACTGTTTGTTATTAACTGATTAGTTTTTCAGAATTTTTTTTTTTTTTCGTATTCACGTTCCCCCCGTATTCTGAGAATTTTACAGTAATAGTCTGAGTGCACCAGATGCCTTTGCTGTTAATTTCACCTTGTATATAAATATTTATTCTTCCTCAGAATCCGTAGAGTGCATGAATACAGATCGATCGATCAATTCCATCCATATTGTATAATGATTTGTTCTTATAGTGTGTTAATGCATTACGTTAAAAATCATTACATTAAAAGTGATTATATTAACACCCATTACGTAAAACTCATTTTGTTAACACCCATTATGATACCATCCATTAATTCTAAGTTATATATGAATTTGTTATTGTATAGAATCAGCCCAGAACCACCTGCCTGTTCAGCCTATAGATAGTAGTGTATGTCGAGACGACATAAGTAACATGACCGAGCTGTCAACATAGTTGCTGATCCCTGTGTTGTATAGCATATCAGTATCATCCATGTGCTTTAGATAAGAGATCTCTTTTAGGCCTGTGACTTTGTGTGACGTCACGGGATGCGCATGTGTACGTTCGAACCTCTGCCTCGGCCTCAGTCGGCGTAGACATCCAGGCTAGGACAGGCAGAGGCTGGTCTCCATTTCCCATCATCACAGTCTGACAATATATCGTTACCATCCAACAAGTGTGTCTACCTTCAACCCTCGATATCTCCATTTAAGAAACCCTACGATAATGTAGCATACATGCAGGGAATGTAGCATGCATGCAGGGAATATAGCAGGAAGGCAGGGAGTGTAACAATGTTTATATGCAACGTATGTTTAAAAATAATCACTCTTGGGTACATTAAATGTCTTATTTTAGGTTAATATAGACATTTTCATTAATCCATCGATGATATTTTCTTCAAAATTATGTAAGAAACACGTCACATAGCATATAAACATGCAATGTTTATGTGCTGTCGAGTGGAGAGTAAACATTACGTTTTCTCTGATTCAGAGTTAGAAAAAACTGTAAATCTGGCATCTCACCCAGTAACTGCCCATCATATGCGTTTGTTTACAATTCTCCACATGAATTATTCATTACTTCTCCCTTTGTTTATGACGGCATCTGAAGGTAGTTGTTAGAAACGATTAAACTCAGTGAACATGGTAAAAATATGGCTGTAGCCTGGGGGGGGGGGTACATACGTTTACTCTACTGCTGCCTAAACTGACTTCCTACAAATAAATACAGTGGACCCTTGCCTAATGAACACATCGCATAACGTTAAATCTGCCTAGCGATACATTTTAACGCAAAAATTTTGCCTCGGCTAGCACTAAAAAACTCACTCACGCGATTCGTTCAAGATGCATCCACGTGCGGCCTGAGCCCGCCTCACTTGTTCTATGGGTGCCAGTGTTTACAAGCCAGCCACCGCGGTCACTTCCTAGCATACAATCGGAACACTTCATATTATCACAGCCTTTTTAGTGATTACACCTGCAAAATAAGTCACCATGGGCCCCAAGAAAGCTTCTAGTGCCAACCCTACAGCAAAAAGAGTGAGAATTACTATAGACATGAAGAAAGAGATCATTGCTAAATATGAAAGTGGAGTGCGTGTCTCCGAGCTGGCCAGGTTGTACACAAAACCCCAGTCAACCATCGCTACTATTGTGGCCAAGAAAACGGCAATCAAGGAAGCTGTTCTTGCCAAAGGTGAAACTTTGTTTTCGAAACAGAGATCGCAAGTGATAGAATATGTTGAGAGACTGTTATTGGTATGGATAAACGAAAAACAGATAGCAAGGGATAGCATCTCTCAAGCGATTATATGTGAAAAGGCTAGGAAGTTGCATGGCAATTTAATAAGAAAAATACCTGCAACTAGTGATGATGTGAGTGAATTTAAGGCCAACAAAGGTTGGTTTGAGAGATTTAAGAATCGTAGTGGCATACATAGTGTGATAAGGCATGGTGAGGCTGCCAGTTCAGACCACAAAGTGGCTGAAAAAATATGTGCAGAAATTCAAGGAGTACATAGACAGTGAAGGATTGAAACTTGAACAAGTGTTTAATTGTGACGAAACAGGCTTGTTTTGGAAGAAAATGCCAAATAGGACGTACATTACTCAGGAGGAAAAGGCACTCCCAAGACATAAGCCTATGAAAGACAGGCTTACTCTGTTGATGTGTGCCAATGCTAGTGGTGATTGCAAAGTGAAGCATTTATTGGTGTATCACTCTGAAACTCACAGAGTGTTCAGGAAATACTATGTCCTCAAGGCTAATTTGTGTGTGCTGTGGAGGGCAAATAGTAAGGCATGGGTCACTAGGGACTTTTTCAATGACTGGTTACACCATGCATTTGCCCCCACTGTGAAAAATTACGTAACTGAAAAGAAATTAGACTAAGTGCCTCCTGGTATTAGACAATGCTCCTGGTCATCCTACAGACGTGGCAGAGCGACTTTCTGCGGTAATGAGCTTCAATAAGGTCAAGTTTTTGCCTCCTAATACCACTCCTCTCCTGCAGCCCATGGACCAGCAGGTCATTTCCAACTTCAAGAAACTGTACACAAAAGCTATGTTTGAAAGGTGCTTTGTAGTGACCACAGAAACTCAATTGACTCTAAGAGAGTTTTAGAGAGATCACTTTAGCATCCTCAATTGTGTAAACATTATAGGTAAGGCTTGGGAGGAAGTGACTAAGAGGACCTTGAACTCCACTTGGAAGAAACTGTGGCCAGAATGTGCAGACAAAAGGGATTTTGAAGGGTTTGAGGCTAACCCTTGGAATCCTATACCAGTTGAGGAATCCATTGTGGCATTGGGGAAGTCCTTGGGGTTGGAGGTTAGTGGGGAGGATGTAGAAGAGATGGTGGAGGAGGACAATGAAGAACTAACCACTGATGAGCTTCTTCAACAGCAAGAGGCCACACTTGAGGAAACTGCTTTGGAGGAGGGGATAGAGAAATTGAGAAGTTGCCTACTTCAAAGATTAAGGAAATGTGTGCAATGTGGCTTAAAGTGCAAACCTTTTTTGATGAAAATCACCCTCACACAGCTATTGCAAGCCGTGTTGGCAACCTGTACACTGAATGTTGTGAGACACTTTAAGAATGTCATAAAGGAACGGGAGGTACAGGCCTCTATGGACAGATATGTTGTGTGACAGAGGTCCAGTGACACTCAAGTTGGTCCTAGTGGCATTAAAAGAAGAAGGGAAGTAACCCCGGAAAAGGACTTGCCACCTCAAGTCCTAATGGAAGGGGATTCCCCTTCTAAACACTAACACCATCAACACTATCCCCTCCTCCCATCCCATCAATCACCACCAGATCTTCAATAAAGGTAAGTGTCATGTAACTGTGCATGTCTTCTTCAGTTTGTGTGTATTAAAATTAATACTATTTCATGTGGTAAAAAATTTTTTTTGTTCATACTTTGGGATGTCAGGAACGGATTAATTTGATTTCCATTATTTCTTATGGGGAAAATTAATTCGCCTAACGATAATTTCGCCTAACATTGAGCTCTCGGGAACGGATTAACCCTTTGACTGTTTACGCCGATAAATACGTCTTAAGCACCACTGTTTCTGACGTATTTATACGCATAAATTCTAGCGGCTTCAAATCAAGCAGGAAAGGCCTGGTAGGCATACATGAGAGAGAATGGGTCTCAGTGGTGGGTGTGCACCCTGTGAAAAAAATCTGGGACTCAGCGGTGCATTGTGGGAACGCCATCTTGGTAGTCCATTTTCACCATGCCTTGCGGTAAGAAGTACCTCACTTCTCGGCGGATTGGAGGTCTTTTGTTCCCAAGTGATAGCTCTAACAGTGATGAAAATGTCAGTGACAGTGAATTCCAGGGTTTTGAAGCGAGTGTGACCGAAAAAAGTACCCAGGATGACGTAATTAGCGATGAAAACCCAGATGACCCACAACTTTCCAACTCTGGTGCTGGGCCGGCTTATTCACGTTCACATTCACCTGTACCAGGACGAAAGAGGAAACTACAGTGGACCCCCGCATAACGATTACCTCCGAATGCGACCAATTATGTGGACCCCCGCATAACGATTACCTCCGAATGCGACCAATTATGTAAGTGTATTTATGTAAGTGCGTTTGCACGTGTATGTTTGGGGATCTGAAATGGACTAATCTACTTCACAATATTTCTTATGGGAACAAATTTGGTCAGTACTGGCACCTGAACATACTTCTGGAGTGAAAAAATATCGTTAACCGGGGGTCCACTGAATTTGGTCGTGTACAAGACCCAGATGTTAGCAGTGAATGTGATAGTGATAGTGATTTCAAGGTTATTGAAAGCAGATCTAGTTGTGACAGTGAGGGTGAATATTCCCCAGTGAAGCGGCAGTATGTACAACATAGCATGTGATCTGGTAGCTTTTCATATGCTGTTCCAAGGGGAAGGAGAAACTCTGGGAGCACATCACGTGGCCCTACACCACGACCTGATAGTGAAGATGACAATATTGTTACGATGGGTATGAATGATGCGAGTGAGGCAGCAGGCAGTGGTGGTGATAGTGATGGTGGCACGACCCATGTGGCACCAGCAGCGGGCCACGCTACTACCCACGCTGCTGACTCTGCACAACAACAACCAGCCTCACCCAACCCCACACTCCCACAACCTACACAAGCACAACCTGCACAACCACAACCACGTTACAATATCCAGAACCCACCAGCAGACTGCATCTGGGATTGGCAGGAAGGTGACGAGTTTGTTCCCAGTCCCCGCGACTTTGATGAAACAAAGTGGAATAAAGCCATCATGTCCACTTGGGAACAATGCTAGTGAACTGCAATGCTTCGAGTTTTTCTTCGATGAACCCCTGATGGACATCATTGTCAGGGAAACCAACACATACTATGAATACACCATGGCAAATACAATTCTCTCACCAAGATCACAGCTACACCAGTGGAAGAAGACAACTGTGGCAAAGATGTACCTGTTTTTTGCCACAATAATGCTTATGCCACATGTGTATAAGCACACTGTCACCATATACTGGGCAACTCCAGGTTTTAGTGACATTATAGGTGTCAATCGTTTCTTGATACTGTTACGTATGTTGCACTTTTCAGACAAAACCAGGCCTGACAGAACCGACAGGTTATATAAGATCAGAAATGTGTTTATGTACATGAAACAAAAGTGCTGCATGTATTTTTATCCCTTCAGGAAGCTTGTTACTGACGAGTCCTTGATTTTATTCAAAGGAATGCTCTCATTCAAGCAATATATACCAAGCAAGAGGAAATGCTTTGGTATAAAGTTATTTGTACTGTGTGATTGCAGAAGTGGTCTAGTTTTGGATATCATTGTGTACACTGGCAGTAATACTTTGAGACATACCATGAAGTTACTGGGTATCTCTGGTGATGTGGTTAGAACAATGATGGAACCATATCTTGGTAAGGGGCATATGTTATTTACTGATAACTGGTACACAAGCTCCTTACTCAGTGATTTCTTGCGAGTGAACTTGACAGATGTGTGTGGCACAGTGCGTGGTAATCATAAACATATGCCAAGGTTCAACGCTGGCACTCGCAGAGGTGAGGTGCAAGCCTTTGCTGCCAATGACATCATGGCATTTCGGTGGCATGACAAACGTGATGTCACATTGTTGACCTCAGTTCACCGAAACAAAATGGCACACAGTGGCAGGCACAACAGACACACCAATGAACCCATTCTAAAGCCTGCAGCTGTCGTGGACTACAACCTCAATATGCGCTTAGTGGACAAATGTGACATGCAGATAGGGTTTGCTGATTGTGTACGCAAGAGTTATAAGTGGTATATAAAACTTTTTTTCCATCTTGTTGATATCTCCATGCTAAATGCTTATAACATATACAAGTTGAGGACCAACAAAACACCACAATATGGTGATTTTTGTTTGTCAGTAATCAGACAAATAATTGCAAAGCACCAAGGAGCAACATCTGCAATAGACCAGTGCCCACGAAATTACCAACACACGCCATCTCGTTTCAGGCCTGGTGATCACTACCCCATACAACTGCCTCCTACTACTGCCAAGAAAAATGCTCAGAAGAGGTGTTATGTATATACACATACCACAAAACGCCCACAAACACGCAGACACACTCGTTTTATGTGTGAGGAGTGTCAAGTGCCACTCTGTATATACCCATGTTTCAAAGAGTTCCACAAGCTGCAGCAGTTCTAGGAATGTGTTCAGTAACTGTACATATGTATATATGTTATGGAACAATAGTAATAAACTTTTTTTTTTTTTCAACAAGTCGGCCGTCTCCCACCGAGGCAGGGTGACCCAAAAAAGAAAGAAAATCCCCAAAAAGAAAATACTTTCATCATCATTCAACACTTTCACCACACTCGCACATTATCACTGCTTTTGCAGAGGTGCTCAGAATACAACAGTTTAGAAGCATATACGTATAGAGATACACAACATATCCCTCCAAACTGCCAATATCCCAAACCCCTCCTTTAAAGTGCAGGCATTGTACTTCCCATTTCCAGGACTCAAGTCCGACTATATGAAAATAACCGGTTTCCCTGAATCCCTTCACTAAATATTACCCTGCTCACACTGAGTGTGAGTAATAAACATTGTTTTTTATTGTTTGTGTAAACAAATTTTATACACAAACTAATAGCGATAAAGTTTGTTCAGTTATTGTGTTGTAAACAATGAGTGTATATTTGAACAATGCACCTTACATTGGTCTCACAGGCCACATAAGTTACTTGGAAAAGAAAAATATTGGAAAATACAGGAAACTTTTGAATTAGAGTAAATAAAAGAATGCTGGGTGGGCGGCAGTCGCCGCTGTTGCCGTACGCACCTCACTTTCTGCCAACTTTGCGGCTCTATCTCGGTAAGTACTGATGGCAAAATTTTTTTTTTAGGCTTAAAACACTCAGTAAAATAATCCTAACATTTTCATAAGAAAAAATAATTTTTTTTTCAATATTTTGCGACACAAAATGACAGTTTCAGAAAAGGGTCTGCGACAGTCAAAGGGTTAATAGCGTCAGGCAAGGGTCCACTGTACTGCTCACGTCTCGTCCTACATCAAGACTACAAATATTTTAAGTAATGTACTCATTGTTTTCTGTATGTAAAACTCTAGTTAATCTTTAACTCTTTCAGGGTCGACAGGCCCTCTCCGAGACTTGTTCTCAGGGTCGGCCAAATTTAAAAAAAAAAAAAAATATTTTTTCTTATGAAAAGAGAGAATTTTTTCCCGCTCATAATGACACCAAAAGTATGAAATTTTGATGGAAAACTTACGGAATTATGCTCTCGCAAAGTCAGCGGTCTCGACGATGTTTACGCATCGGCAATTTTGCCTACTTTGAGCCTTATTCTCGGCCAATTCCAATGTACTTGTCAACAAAAATCATAACTATTTCGCTAGAACTCCATTTTTTCTATCGAATGAGTACAAGAAACCACCCATTTACAATTTCAACTATCCAATACAGTGGTCAGAATTTATCAATTTTGCCAATTTCACACAAATTTCAAAAGATGCCAATTTCCGAATAGGGTCCAGAATAAACAAGAAAGACATTCCTGGCACTAAAATAACATTTCCTCTGTTCATTACTCATGTCCCCATGCCCCTCTTACATTCTTTTGCTTTCCACTTTGAATTTTTATTCTCACAAAAATATAGAAGATTTACTGTTATGCAGACTATTGCATTGGTGTAGAAATGGTATAAATAATATCAGCACACTTTTTTTTTATTTTTTTTTATTATCACACTGGCCGATTTCCACCAAGGCAGGGTGGCCCAAAAAAGAAAAACTTTCACCATCATTCACTCCATCACTGTCTTGCCAGAAGGGTGCTTTACACTACAGTTTTTAAACTGCAAAATTAACACCCCTCCTTCAGAGTGCAGGCACTGTACTTCCCATCTCCAGGACTCAAGTCCGGCCTGCCGGTTTCCCTGAACCCCTTCATAAATGTTACTTTGCTCACACTCCAACAGCAAGTCAAGTATTAAAAACCATTTGTCTCCATTCACTCCTATCAAACATGCTCACGCATGCCTGCTGGAAGTCCAAGCCCCTCGCACACAAAACCTCCTTTACCCCCTCCCTCCAACCTTTCCTAGGCCGACCCCTACCCCGCCTTCCTTCCACTACAGACTGATACACTCTTGAAGTCACTCGTTTCGCTCCATTCTCTCTACATGTCCGAACCACCTCAACAACCCTTCCTCAGCCCTCTGGACAACAGTTTTGGTAATCCCACACCTCCTCCTAACTTCCAAACTACAAATTCTCTGCATTATATTCACACCACACATTGCCCTCAGACATGACATCTCCACTGCCTCCAGCCTTCTCCTCGCTGCAACATTCATCACCCATGCTTCACACCCATATAAGAGCGTTGGTAAAACTATACTCTCATACATTCCCCTCTTTGCCTCCAGGGACAAAGTTCTTGGTCTCCACAGACTCCTAAGTGCACCACTCACCCTTTTCCCCTCATCAATTCTATGATTCACCTCATCTTTCATAGACCCATCCGCTGACACGTCCACTCCCAAATATCTGAATACATTCACCTCCTCCATACTCTCTCCCTCCAATCTGATATCCAATCTTTCATCACCTAATCTTTTTATCCTCATAACCTTACTCTTTCCTGTATTCACTTTTAATTTTCTTCTTTTGCACACCCTACCAAATTCATCCACCAATCTCTGCAACTTCTCTTCAGAATCTCCCAAGAGCACAGTGTCATCAGCAAAGAGCAACTGTGACAACTCCCACTTTGTGTGTGATTCTTTATCTTTTAACTCCACGCCTCTTGCCAAGACCCTCGCATTTACTTCTCTTACAACCCCATCTATAAATATATTAAACAACCACAGTGACATCACACTTCCTTGTCTAAGGCCTACTTTTACTGGGAAATAATTTCCCTCTTTCCTACATACTCTAACTTGAGCCTCACTATCCTCGTAAAAACTCTTCACTGCTTTCAGTAACCTACCTCCTACACCATACACCTGCAACATTTGCCACATTGCCCCCCTATCCACCCTGTCATATGCCTTTTCCAAATCCATAAATGACACAAAGACCTCTTTAGCCTTATCTAAATACTGTTCACTTATATATTTCACTGTAAACACCTGGTCCACACACCCCCTACCTTTCCTAAAGCCTCCTTGTTCATCTGCTATCCTATTCTCCGTCTTACTCTTAATTCTTTCAATAATAACTATCATACACTTTACCAGGTATACTAAACAGACTTATCCCCCTATAATTTTTGCACTCTCTTTTGTCCCCTTTGCCTTTATACAAAGGAACTATGTATGCTCTCTGCCAATCCCTAGGTACCTTACCCTCTTCCATACATTTATTAAATAATTGCACCAACCACTCCAAATCTATATCCCCACCTGCTTTTAACATTTCTATCTTTATCCCATCAATCCCGGCCGCCTTACCCCCTTTCATTTTACCTACTGCCTCACGAACTTCTCCCACACTCACAACTGGCTTTTCCTCACTCCTACAAGATGTTATTCCTCCTTGCCCTATACACGAAATCACAGCTTCCCTATCTTCATCAACTTTTAACAATTCCTCAAAATATTCCCTCCATCTTCCCAATATCTCCAACTCTCCATTTAATAACTCTCCTCTCCTATTTTTAACTGATAAATCCATTTGTTCTCTGTAAAGAGAGTAGTAAGGGAGAAAAAGTTAGCATATGAGAAGTTTTTACAAAGTATAAGTGATGCAAGGAGGGAAGAGTGTATGGAGAAAAAGAGAGGTTAAGAGAGTGGTGAAAATGTAAAAAGAGAGCAAATGAGAGAGTGGGTGAGATGTTATCAACAAATTTTGTTGAAAGTAAGAAAAAGTTTTGGAGTGAGATTAACAAGTTAAGGAAGCCTAGAGAACAAATGGATTTATCAGCACACTTGTGAAAGAATATTAGACTCACCAGTTGACGTGTATTGGACGCATAGCATGATTTGTTTACTTTTGAACTTTGGTAAAAATCGAACATTTCTGCTACTTTGAGCTCAATTTCAAGGTAGTTTTCTTTATAAAACCAGTCAAAATCATTTCAATTTCTGTAATATGTCTTCCATTCTATAAAATGAGACCAGGAAAACTAGAATACAAGAATAAATACCATACGAAAATACAGTGCAAAGTCGCTGTTTTAATCCAAAAACACAGTCAAAGTTTTTTCTTTTTCATTATGCACTGTGTGCTGCAGGATTTTTTTTTATACTGCACACACTGACCACATAGACCCATTTTTTCATATGTAGGCCTACCAGCTTTTCTCACTAGATTTGAGGGTGCTAGAATTTAGGCATACTAGTACGTCGAAAACCCTAGTGCGTAAGCCGTACTAGTACGGCCGAAACCCTGAAAGGGTTAAAAAATGTATTTTTTGCTAATATTTTTGGATGTCTGAAACGGATTAATTGGATTTACATTAATTCTTACGGGAAATATTACTGCAGTTTTCAGCCTTTTCGGTTTTAGGCCAACCTACTAGAATGGTTTACAGCCGATAACCGAGGGTCCACTGTACATTAATAAGTTAAAGAAAACAATGTAATTTACATACTTAAAATAAATTTTATAACACACATGATTCAAGGGACCAACAACTTACCGTCTTTCATAGTCAAAATCTCTCTGATCATGGGATGCACGCTCTTCAAACTTCTCATGGTATGTAGTGCGTGCCCAACTCTCACGATCGCGATCTCTTTCCCTATAGTTTCCTTGTGATCCACGCCCCCGATACCTCCTGCAACATATTAGTGAATTAAAACAAAATTACAACGATAAGAAATTTATTAAGGGAGACACTTCACCACCGGTGGCTTTTTCAGTCCTAATGCGGACTGGTAAAATCACAGTAGTATATAGTGAAAAGTCAGGTGTGACCCAGAAAGACAAGGTCATTGGGGGTGAGGGGGAAGATCACCACTCATTAGAGACTAGCAAGGCTGTGTAGTGCATGAGTGATAAGAGTTGGATTTGAGAGACCTGCTGTATGTGAGCCAACAGGCATACAGAGTTTTATGGCCGTGTTTGAAACCTACATCATCGAGGCTTCTAGGCACTGACATCCAAGTAAATCACTCTTAGAAGCTTATTTCTGCCCCTTCCCCCAACCAAATGGTGTGACTGTGTGTTTGACAAACGGTGTTCATATAATGGTTGCAGGAATATCCGAGTTCACCATGTGGTGGTCAATGCTTCTGTTTCCCCTATTTAAACCTCATTCCAAGTAAGGCATCCTATACACACCAGCACAAGCTAGCTGGTTTCAGCTTAACCAGATCAATGATGGTAGCTGTGGAACTGGTTGCTACTCTTATGTGGCTGTCTATCTGAGCTGGACAAATGTTGATGACCAAGCTACTCTACTGCTTTTAGTAACGACTACCTATTCCATACATTCGCAAAATCTGCCACATTGCTTCCCTATACACCCTACCAGGTATCTTTTCTCTATAAATATAACAAACACTTTCTTACCCTTATCTATGTAGTACGTATTCACTCATATTAATATAAATACCTAGTCTACATCACTTACCCCTCCTAAATTCTCTTTGTACTTCCCAAAACCTATTTTCCACTTAGCTCAAACTCTAAATAATTACAAAGTATACTCAACAGACTTCATTCTCCATAGGACTAACATTCTATCTTCTTCCTTTTTTGTCATATACAAAGTAAGCATACATACTCTGCCAATCGTTAGGTATCTTCCCTTCTTTCATCCATACATGGAATAAATACACCATCCACTCCAAAACCAAATCCCCACCAAATCCATACGTACCAGCTGCTCTACCTGGTCCCTTTCATTCTACCCACTGCTTTGCATACTTTCTCCATGTCTACTTCTAGCTCATCCTTACTCCTATAGTAAGTAAATTCTCCTTGCCTAATGCATGACATCACTACATCCCTTTCATCAATAACTTTTAACAATTCCTCAAAATAGTATCATTCTAGACCCTCCACTTTCTCTCTTAACTTATTAATCTCGCTTAGCAAAATTTGCTACGAAGACTCACCCATTTTGTCACTGGCTCTCTTTTTGCACTCACCAGTGTTTTAACTTTTTTCTTAATAGTATATACTAAACTCTGCTTTCCACATATTATTCCTATACTGTGAAAACTTCTTGCATACTAGCTTTTCTCCCTGATCACCCTCTTCAACTCATCATTCCACCAATCCTTCCTTTATCCATCTGCACCCATCCTCCTAAACCCATAAAATTCTGAACACACTAGCAGTGAATTCTTAAATCTATCCCATACCGTTTCTCTGGTCCACCTTTGCCTCAATAGTTGCTTACTTTTTTTTTTTTACCACAGGGTATAACAAGGTTAGGATAAGGGTTCCTAACTATTTACGAGTTAAGAGCTGTTACCTACATCAGCTCATTTGAAATCCTTTTTGTTATTAAACATACAAGTAGGGAACAGGATGAAGTTAGAGCCATCTGTGTGCCAGCATTTTCATTTAATCAACTGATTTTATCTCACTGATATCATTATGCTATATAAACATGTTCCAGACTTGAGTCATCCTGGGAATAAATGATCTCAGATAAAGTAATGTTCTAGAGAAGGGTAGTCAAAGTGAAGTTGCTGTTTGATGCCAGTCTCGTTGTATAGAAGCTCACTTCTCACTGTCCTTGGAGTGGAGCCAAGTGTGGTACTTTGACAGTGTTGGCCTTAATATGACAGTGAGGCCTCCCACCTCTCTCTGGTGTTGAGGGCTCTGTTGAAATGACAGATCTATCTAGACTGGGTCCAGGCAACAGATAAGCCATCTTGCTCTGTTCTCTACTCCGTCAAGCAGTCACAGATGAGATGGGGAGCAAGCAACCCAGGAAAGTGAAGCATACTCAAGGTGTGAGCGTACTTGTACCTCGTACAGAATCTGCAACCTCTACTGTCAAGCAGATGCGAGTTATGTCTAAGTGCTGAAAGCTTCCTGGCTGCCTTGTTTGCAAGATTTACAGCATGGTCAATCTGAAGTCAAATTTCACCCCAAGGATATCAACTTCATCCCCAGGTACCAATGCTCTCCCATTCATACTTACTACTGCTCCAGCATTACCATCCTGGTGCCTAGGGACCATCATCATTTGTGTTTTCTCAGGAGCAAATGTTACTTGCCATCAGTTTCCTCAGGCTGATATAGCTCTTAGCTGGTGATTGATGTAGCTTGAGTGGCTGGCATTTCCTCTCTTGGATAAGTAAATGTCAGAGTACAGTTGTCTGCATATGCATGGGATTCTGGGATGAGATGAAGGTCACTGAAGTAGACATTCCATAACAATGGCCCAAGCATGCTTCCCTGTAGAACACTTGCCACAACTTAATGTCTTGCTGACTCCATCCCACTGAGAACTACATAGAGAGATCTGCCTTGCCTCCTCTAATTCCTTCATTTTTGCTTCCTCGTAACTATTAATGCCATTCTCCTTGTACAATACTTCATCTACCTTTTGCTATAGCTATGAGAAGTCAACCCATTCATCATTTATCTACTAATGCACAGTTCAGTAAACAACTGTCACTGTGCCCAATATCATGCATACTTATTTATCCTCCTCCTCTTTTAGTGCAAGTATCATTTATAACCACACTTCTGTCTATATGTAATTCAAGTACAGGCCCTCCATTATTTACCCCAGGCATTCCAAATTTACCTATTGTGCAATCTAAAAGTCTCCCACTGTGGCATTTAGATCTCCCACAACACTTATTCTCTCACTTGGTTCAAAACTCCCTTAACATTAACTTAACACCTATAAGAATCACTCAACCTTTACACATCTTTCACCATTCAGGCACATAAGCACATTCTATATTCCTCATATCCCACTGTTATTCCAAATAGTTCTTAAATTTAAACACCTTAAGAAATATGTAAACAAGGTAGGGTGGCCCCAAAAAAATAGAAAATACTTTCACAGAAGTATGCTGCCATCACATTTCAGATAACCCTCCAAACTGCAACATACTTACACCTTTCAAGTGCGGGAACTGCATTCAAGTCAGGCTAACCAGTTTCTTCGAATCTCTGTGTGTATGTTATCTTGCTCACACTCCAACAACACAGTTGAGTTATAAATGCCATTAGTCTCCACTAATGAACACATAGAAGCTTGATGGAAGGTGAAGCTCTTAGAACTCAAAAGTAACTTTATCCCTGCCTCCAACCCTTCCTGGGTCAACCCCTAGCCCTCATTCCTTCAAGCTCATACTTTTATAACCTCATACATATCCTACTCTGTTCCATCCCCTCTAGATGCACAAACCACTACCATAACCTCTCCTCAACCCTTTGAATAATACTTTTGGTATCCCCACATTGTCTTCTACTCTCCAAGCTTCTAACATGCTATCTCCACTGCCTCCAGCCTCCTCCTCGATGCAATGTTTATATCTTAGACTTCAAACTCATGTAACAGTACTGGCACCACTATATTCTGGTACATTCCCCTTCTTGTCTCCAATGATCAAGTTCTTTATCTCTCCAGATGCCTCAACACCCAGCACACCTTTCCTCTGGTCTATTCCATGGTTCACCTATTGTGCACAGATCCATCTGCTAACAAGTACACTCCTAATTATCTGAAAATATTTACTGTCTCCATACTACCTCTCCAGTCTGATATCCAGTCTTTCATTGCCTAATTAATTTTTTACTCATCTTTTTCTTCCCTACGATCATTTATAATTTCCTTCTTTTACATATCCTCCCAAATTCATTCAATAACCTTAGCAACTTAATCAGAATCTTCCTAAAAAACAGCATCATTGGCAAAAGGCAGCTGTGACACCTCCCATTTAGTACTGAATCTGTTACCTTTTAATCCCACATCTCATTCCAACACCTCAGGCTTAACTTCTTTTACAATCCCATCTATGTTGAATAAGATTCCAGTCTAAAGCCTATTTTTACTGGAAAATCTCCCTCTCTCCTGCATACCCTAACCAAAGCTTCACTCACCAAAGTTTTTTATTGCTCCTAGTAAACTACTACCTACTCCAACAACAAAAAAAGTTCCTTACCTTTATAGTTGGAAAAGTAAATAAAAAAACTTACCCATCTCTATCTGATCTGTCATAAAAGTCTTCGCGCCCTCGTGAATCAACCCTTTCTGGGCGTTCTGGCTTCTCAACCCTATCTGGGCGATCTATTCGCTCTGTCCGCTCTCCTCTATCGGGTCGCTCAACTCTTTCAGAACGATCATACCGATATTCCCTCTGGTCTGAACGTTCAATCCGGTCTTCCCTGTCATCCCGGTGACGTTCAGCTGAAGGTACACTGGCAGGACGATCGTCAATTTCACCAGAGGTATCACTGTCAGTTCTCATGCGTCTCTCTTTCACAACTGGAAACACAATGCACATTGACTGGATAATGAATCTGCAGAGGTCAGTCTCAAGCAAGTTACTATTTACTAACCAAGACATAATAAGATTTTACAATGATAAATACCATTAGGTAACAATACCTACAATAACACCTCTACATTTTAAGACAACTCTTGCAGCCCAACTTTCAACTATGACTACACCATTCGGTCATTTAGCCACCTTGAAAAATAATAATATAATTACTATTATTATTTTAGGAAGGCATTAAATCTGTAAGAGCCATAAACAGCCCTTCTAAATTAAACAGTAATCAGGTTTGATCCAGGGATATAGATCTGATAAACTATTTTTCTATATTTCACCATAACACTTCTTTTAGTATCTAGTAATACAGGAGGGCCCCGCTTCACAGCAATTTGCACTTGGCAGTTTTCAATTATATCCACTGTTTATTACGTTCAGTGCTTCTTCCACCTTTTTGGCATTTTTTCCGCCTGATGTGCTCAACAGCCAAGCCATTTTATTCTCAGTGATTCTGTCCGTTTACAGCACGTGTCTGTGATATAAGCAACTACGTATTGGCAGAGAGGTGGGCTAGTGCAAATATGGGTGGGTGGGTTGGGGGGGGGGGTTGAAGACAGTGTTAGAATGTAGGGCAGAAGTTTATAGCTATAGGATGGGTGCAGGAGGAATGAGGAGTGATTGGTGGAATGAGGTAAAGGATGCAATAAAAGAGAAAAAGGTCGCTTATGAGAGGTTTTCACAAAGCAGAAGTGATATAAGAAGGGCGGAATATATGGAGGGTAAAAGAAAGGTGAAGAGTGGTGTGTGCACAAGGAGAGCAAATGACAGTGGGTGAGGCACTGACAACAAATTTTGCTGAGAATAAGAAAAAAATTTGGAGTGAAATAAACAGGTTAAGAAAGCATGTATGGATTTAGGAAAGGCATATGATAGAGTGGATAGGGAAGCAATGTGGAAGATGTTGCAAGTATATGGAATAGGTGGTAAGTTACTAAATGCTGTAAAGAGTTTTTATGAGGATAGTGAGGTTCAGGTTAGGGTGTGTAGAAGAGAGGGAGACTATTTCCCAGTAAAAGCAGGTCTTAGACAGGGATGTGTAATGTCACCATGGTTGTTTAATGTATTTATAGATGGGGTTGTAAAAGAAGTAAATGCTAGGGTGTTCGGGAGAGGGGTGGGATTAAATTATGGGGAATTAAATACAAAATGGGAAGTGACACAGTTACTTTTTGCTAATGATACTGTGCTTATGGGAGAGTCTAAAGAAAAACTGCAAAGGTTAGTGGACGAATTTGGGAGTGTGTGTAAAGGTAGAAAGTTAAAAGTGAACATAGAAAAGAGTAAGGTGATGAGAGTATCAAATGATTTAGATTAAGAAAAATTGGATATCAAATTGGGGAGGAGGAGTATGGAAGTAGTGAATGTTTTCAGATATTTGGGAGTTGACATGTCAGCGGATGGATTTATGAAGAATGAGGTTAATCATAGAATTGATGAAGGAAAAAAGGCGAGTCGTGCATTGAGGTATATGTGGAGGCAAAAAATGATATCTATGGAGGCAAAGAAGGGAATGCATGAAAGTATAGTAGTACCAACACTCTTATATGGGTGTGAAGCTTGGGTTGTAAAGCTGCAACGAGGAGGCAGTTGGAGGCAGTGGAGATGTCCTGTCTAAGGGCAATGTGTGGTGTAAATATTATTCAGAAAATTCGGAGTATGGAAATTAGGAGGTGTGGAGTTAATAAAAGTATTACTCAGAGGGCTGAAGAGGGTTTGTTGAGGTGGTTTGGTCATTTAGAGAGAACGGATCAAAGTAGAATGACATGGAGAGCGTATAAATCTGTAGGGGAAGGAAGGCGGGGTAGGGGTCGTCCTCAAAAAGGTTGGAGGGAGGGGGTAAGAGAGGTGTTGTGGGCGAGGGGTTTGGACTTCCAGCAAGTATGCGTGAGCGAGTTAGATAGGAGTGCATGGAGACGAATGGTATTTGGGATCTGACGAGCTGCTGGAGTGTGAGCAGGGTAATATTTAGTGAAGAGATTCAGGGAAACTGGTTATTTTATATAACCGGACTTGAGTCTTGGAAATGGGAAGTACAATGCCTGCACTCTAAAGGAGGGGTTTGAGATATTGGCAGTTTGGAGGGATATACAGTGGACCCTCGAATTTAGTAGTTCCATTTCTGTATGCAAAACTATTTTTATTTATAAAAAGTATTTTTTGTTAATATTTCCCATAAGAAATAATGTAACAAAAAATACATTTTATCAATAAAAATAGTTTTGCATACAGAAATGGAACTACTAAATTCGAAGGTGCACTGTATTGTGTATTTTTATACGTATATACTTCTAAACTGTTGTATTCTGGGCACCTCTGCAAAAACAGTGATTATGTGTGAGTGAGGTGAAAGTGTTGAATGATGAAAGTATTTTCTTTTTGGGGATTTTCTGTTTTTTTGGGTCACCCTGCCTCGGTGGGAGACGGCGGACTTGTTGAAAAAAAAAAAAAAGGCCTAGGGAACCAATGAATGTGTCAGTTAAAAACAGAGTAGGGGTGTTAGTAGATGGGGAGCTGGAGGTACCTGAAAGATGGTGGGAATATTTTGAGGAACTTTTAAATGTTGATGAAGAAAGGGAGGCAGTAATTTCATGCACTGGCCAGGGAGGTAAAACATCTTTTAGAAGTGAAGAAGAGCAGGATGTGGGTGTAGGGGAGGTGCACGAGGCATTACATAGAATGAAAGTGGGAAAAGCAGCTAGAACTGATGGGATCATGACAGAACTGTTAACCCTGAAACGGTCCAAACGTATATGTACGTTCTCTCGCATAGTACCCCAATTTTTTTGAGAAAAAAAAATTGTTTTTTTTTTAATAGGAAAAAAGAGCATATGGTACTCAGGCATCCTCACTTGTTTTAACATGGCGCACAGTGAGTGAGCACACCCATTCTCTCATGTGTAGGTGACTCAGGCTTATCGTGGTAATGTTGAATGACAAAGAAAACATATATACGTTTGGGGTGCTACGCGAGAGAACGTATATAGTATACGTTTGGACCATTTAAGGGTTAAGAGCAGGAGGGGATATAGTGTGGGAGTGGTTGGTATTTTTGTTTAATAAATGTATGAAAGAGGGCAAGGTACCTAGGGATGGGCAGAAAGTATGTACAGTTCCTTCATATGAGGGAGGGGAGACAAGAGATTGTAAAAATTATAGGGGAACAAGTTTACCGAGTCCTAGGTAGTAGGCTGGTAGACAGCAACTGCCCAGGAAGGTAGTACCATCCTGCCGAGGTAGTGTAAAATGAAAGCCTGTAAGTGTTTTACATGATGATAGGATTGCTGGCGTCTTTTTCCATCTCATAAATATGCAAGATTTCAGGTACATTTTGCTACTTCTACTTACACTTAGGTCACACTACACATACATGTACAAGCATATATATTACTAAATTTAAAAGGAGAAACTTTCATTTTAACTTTTGGGCCACCCTGCCTCGGTGTGATACAGCCGGTTTGGTTAAAGTAGTAGTTTACTAAGTATACCAGGTAAAGTGTATGGTAGGGTTATTATTGAAAGAATTAGAAGTAAGATAGAGAGCAGGATTGCAGATGAACAAGGCAGCTTTCGAATGGGTAGGGGGTGTGTAGATCAAGTGTTCACATTGAAGCATACATGTGAACAGTACACTGGACCCCTGAGCATCGTAGTCATTGGATATCATAATACATGTATTCAGAAATCGAAACATTTTTTCATCAAAATATTGGCTCAGTGATCGTCACTTGAGCTTAGTAATAGTCATTCATCCTGAATGCGTCCACATGGCAACAGCGGCCCGACACTGTGCCATAGTTTATCAGCCAGTGAGCACAATCCCACACGTTCATATGATACATTTCGTATTATTCCATTCTTTTTAGTGCATGCAACTGCTAAATAAGCCACCATAGGCCCAAAGAAAGCTCCTAGTGCCAGCCAGCCCTTTCGTAAAGGGCCGAGAGAGAGGGGAGAATGTGCCTTCTTCAGTGATTCTGCAATATGTACAATACTAAAGCAGTAGGAGTCAATAAAAGCTATAGCGCCAGCCAGCGATAAAGTGTAGCATTAACAGTGTAGCAAGTAAGTAAAGCAATTAATCAATAGAAAAAGGACAGCATGAAACTAACTCCTCCAATGTTGTTGGAGATACATAGGGTTACTAACACCACCGCCTCTGCTGCTGCCATTACCACCATTACGTAAGGCTTATCTTTCAGTGGCCTTTATACACCAACAACGAACAACACAACAACACTTGACAGTTAGGGAGAAAGACATATGATATTTTATTCATTCTACAGTATATATCATGTTTCTATGTTATTAATATTGTTTATGTCATATTAGATGAATTGTTCTAGATAAATAAGTCAGAGTTGATATTAGTGTCATTTTGAAGGACTATCTTGTCCTGTCTTCCCACATCCTTCCCTGTTGCTGCCACAATTCCTAACATATGCCAGAAACAGACCTCTCTGGAACACTTTTTTGAGCGACAGCAGTCCAGTGACTCAAGCTGGTCCTAGTGGCATTAAAAAACAAACACAGGTAAAGTACCTAAAGTCTTTATGGAAGGAGATTCCCCTTCCAAACAGTAATTTCTCCATCCTCTCCCCTCCTCTCATCTTCAACACACTAAGAAGAGTCTTTATTAAAGTTAAGTGTCATATTATTTTATTCACGTCTCATTGTTTTCTGTGTAGGTAAATGTATATTTCATGCAAAAATTTTTTTTTTTAACCCTTTCAGGGTTTCCGAGGTACTAGTATGGCTTACACACCAGGGTTATTGACGTACTAGTACTCAAATTCTAGCGCCTTCAAATCTAGCGAGAAAGCTGGTAGGCCTACATATGAAAGAATGGGTCTATGTGGTCAGTGTGCACAGCATAAAAAAAAATCCTGCAGCAAACAGTGCATAATGAGAAAAAAAACTTTGACAGTGTTTTTGGTTTAAAACAACTTTGCACTGTATTTTCCTATGGTTTTATGGTTGTATTCTAGTTTTCCTGGTTTCATTTTATAGAATGGAAGACATATTACAGAAATTGAGATGATTTTCACTGGTTTCACAATGAGAAGTACCTTGAAATTGAGCTCAAAGTAGCAGAAATGTTTGATTTTTGCCAAAGTTCAAAAGTAAACAAATCACGCCATGCGTCCAATACATGTCAACTGGCAAGTCTAATATTCTTTCACAAGTGTGCTGATATTATTTATACCATTTCTACACTAATGCAGTAGTCTGCATAACAGTAAATCTTCTATTTTTTCTGAGAATAAAAATTCAAAGTGGAAAGCAAAAGAAATGTAAGAGGGCCTGGGGACGTGACTAATGAACAGAGGAAATGTTATTTTAGTGCCAGGAATGTCTATCTTGCTTTTTCTTCACCCTATTTGGAAATTGGCATCTTTTGAAATTTGTGTGAAGTTGGCAAAATTGCTAATTTCCGACTCCTTTACTGGATAGATGAAATCGGCCAATGGGTGGTTTCTTGTACTCAATCAATAGAAAAAAGTGGAGTTCTAGCGAAATATTTATGATTTTTGTCGACTAGTACACTGGAATTGGCCGAAAATAGGGCTCAAAGTGGGCAAAATCGCCGATGCAAACATTGTCAAGACCGCTAACTTCACGAGAGCATATGTGGCATGCAAAGAGTACGTAACCTTTATTTGGCGCATGTACACACCCTCATTTACAGGCTATCTCCCCCAACCAGCGAACCAGGTTGCTAAGAGTTGATGATGGGGCCCCGTCGTTCAACTAGTGACCAGGTTCTAGCCAATAAGATGGTGGTTTTGGCAATCGCAGAGGTTATGTGGGTACCACTCTCCTGTCTGCCCTTGTCATTCCCATTCTAGAGCTGGTTGAAGCACGGTCTGCTATCTTGTGGCTTCTATTTCTGCCTTGCTTACCGTGGAGTGCACTATACTTATCACTGTACATAGTGTACATATTGCTGTTCTAAATTGGTGAGGGATAATATAAGTCTAAACTTTTTCTGCTGTGTTTATTTTGCTCCCATTACACCCGGGATAACAGGCCATTTGGAATCCTGGGTTGTAATATGGGTAGCCTGTCCGAGAGCTGGAGCTGGACTTAGAGAAACGGTTGAGCTTAGGGTGAAGCTCGTAGCAGGAACATTGTGCAGCTTGCTGTCTGGCATTGCATTAGCTTTGCCTACGCTTTACAAATTTTGCGTGTCAGTTGCTTTATGGTCAGCCTTGGTATTGTGTGATCGTTCAACAGCTCACTACTAGCTTGTTCGGTGTGCTCGCTTCGCTACGGTCAATCTTCTAGAACAGTGTAGCTGTCTGGCATTGCTTTACAAATTTTGCGTGTCAGTTGTTACTAGCCTGTTCAGTGTGGAGAATTTGCAGTCAGCTTTGCTTGTATGCGTATTCTGCAATCGTACTGTGCATAGCTAAGCGTGTTCTGCAAATTAACGTGTTACGTTGGGGTATTCTGCAATCGTACTGTGCATAGCGAATAACTTATGCCACCTAGACGAGTCAGACGTCTGGTGTCGGCATATACTTTGCATAACCTACCTAAATTGTCCCTACAGCGTTGTTGGCAAATTGCTCGTTCCATTGGCATTAAATACAAACGCACTCTCACAGCTGCGCAACTGCGTTCACTGATTGCTGACAAACTTGTAGAAGAAGAGATGGCACATCAGACTCCTCCCTCTACGGGAGCTAGGGCAAAAACTATGTTCTCGCAGGAGGATGATGATACACCTACGGAGCAAAATGGTCAGTATAGTGCAGCTGGGTTGTCTCAAGGTGAATCAGCGTCGTTGGCACCTGAGCTGGCAAAAATCAATCTTGAGCAAACTAGGGAACAGAGAGCATTCGCAAGGGAAGAATTTGATAGGGAAAGAGAAAGGAGGCAGTTTTCGCATTCAGTAAATGATTTTAGTTTATAAAAAGCAGTACAGCTTGTTCCCCGCTTCAATGAGGCCGAACCAGAACAATTTTTCGAAAGCTTCGGAGATCAGGCTCGAGCCCTGAGGTGGCCGGAACAGCATTGGGCATCGTTGGTTCATACAGCATTATTGGGTAAGGCACAGGAATTTACGTCAGTATTAAATGACGCTGAATTTTCTGATTATCAAGTAGTGAAGACCACAGTGTTGGGAGCATATACATGTATCCCAGCCAAATACAAAAAGATTTTTAAGCTGGGCAGACGACAGCTTGGTCAATCCCTAGTGGACTTTGTGAGACAGCAAACCAAAGCTTTTACCGGCTGGTATAAAGCAAGTGGTGTCTCTACCTTTGAGGAGCTGGTACAGCTTATTCTAATTGATAACCTGCTGGAGTCTGTGGAACCAGAGGTTCGAGTCTTTCTGCAGGATCGTGACTTAACCACTGCATTGGAGGCAGCCAGGTTGGCTGATACCTTCGAAACTAACCGCTCCTTGTCCGAGCGGTCCCGTCTCTCTTTTCAACAGCATGGCATGAGCAGAGATCGTCAACTTTGGAGAATGAAGTGCCAGCCGGAGGGAGAACGTCTACGTCAGCCAACTAAGTCACCTGGTGAGCCACGCTTCTCAACTTATGGTCCACCTGCGGAGAGGCAAACTACTCATGGTGCATCTCGACAACAGTATCCAGAGACACACCAGCCAGAACGACACCATTTGCAACGTCAGCAGGGAGTAAAGGGCAAGCCTGTCATCTGCTTCCTTTGTAACAAAGTAGGTCATATCCAACCCAACTGCCCCCACAAACCCCAACCCATTGGGAAAATCTCTAATATCCCTAGTAACATGTCCCCTAGAGAAGTAGAAAAAGGTATGGCCCCTTATTATTGCAAGAGTCTTATTTCCCTTCAGGAAAACTCAGAAACAACTGAAGTAAAAACCTTTTAGAGACACTGGAGCATATTGCTCACTTATAAGAGAAGGTATATTACCCCTTTCAGAGAACACTTCCTTGAATTCCTCTGTTTTATTGGAAGCATTTGGAGGAGCTATATATTCTGTCCCTTTGCATAAAATTTATATACAGTGCAAATATTACACTGGGTACTTGACTGTAGGTGTCTCAAAAGGATTCCCCATGAAAGATGCCATGTTATTACTGGGTAATAACATTACTACTGTTAGTGTGTGTCCTGAACCTATAACGAGTAATTCTTCTCCGGTGTTGGCCATAATTCGGGCAACATCCCAAGGGTTGTTTGGAGAGAATGTTGACCTATCCTTGGACGACTCCGATCTCGGAATAGCCCCGTTGTTTTATGAGGCACACCGGCCGGAGCCTCGTAAATCAAGTGAACAGACCCCAATCAAGCCTTCCTATTCCCAGGTTGCAGGATTGCCAGATGTCTCTGTTTCCATGCCCGAGGGACTGTCCTTCCGGGAGGAACAACAAAAGGACCCTTCTTTAAAATTCACTTTTCAGGCAGCCATGGGTAAATCCTCTTTGGGTCATCCGGTCAAGTATGAAGTTAAAAACAATTATATTTGATCTGCACTGAGACTGGTAAGGAGATAGAGGGCCGGCAATTGTTTAACAGGTTAGTGGTTCCAACAAAGTATAGACCTCAAATATTAAACATAGCTCATAATACATCATTAGTAGGTCACTTAGGAATTACAAAAACCTTGTATAGAATCACAAAAGAATTTTATTGGCCAAAATTAAAGAAAGATGTGAAGAATCATATTAGGTGTTGCGGAGAATGTCAGCAAGTAGGGAAACCTGGACATTCCATTAAACCTGCACCTCTCCAACCTATACCTGCTGATGGAGAACCTTTTGCAGATTTAATTATAGATTGTGTAGGTCCACTACCTAGGTCAAAGTCTGGAAATCAATATTTATTTACGATTATGGATAAAGTAACCAGATACCCTGAAGCAATTCCCATGCATAGTATTAATACTAAAGCTATTCTCAAAGCTTTAACAAAATTCATTTCTTGTTTTGGCATTCCTAAAACTATTCAAAGTGATCAAGGTACTAACTTCACTGCCAAAGCATTTAGGGAAGCATTAACTAGGCTAGGGATAATCCACAACTTATCCAATGCCTATCATCCTCAGTCCCAAGGCGCCTTGGAAAAATTCCATCAGACGTTAAAAACTATGATGAGAACTTTTTGCATGCACTTTCCTACAGACTGGGATGAATCACTACCCTTGCTGCTGTTCTCAGTACGAGAGACGGTGCAAGAGTCTACAGGGTATAGTCCGTTTGAGCTGATCTTTGGGCACAATGTACGAGGTCCTCTTCGGGTGCTCAAAGAAGGATGGATGGGAGAAGACGTTAGCTCAACGCTCTACAACCCGTCTTCAAGGTTGCAGGTGGCACGTCAGTTAGCCAAGGCTAACCTAAAGACAGCTCAAAGTAAGATGAAACAGAGGTATGACAGAAGTGCACAATTCCGCTCCTTCCATCCATCTGAAATTAATATTAAACTTTCAAATTCTGTCCTCCTCAAGGATCCTAGCCCTTTAATGGAGGGACTATCTGAAACGCAAGCAACAAATTTAACGGAGCTTCTACAGTCATATCCTAATATTTTTTTGGATGTGCCGAAAAAATGTACGTTAGGTTATCATGATGTAGATGTGGGAAACTCTAAACCAATTAAACTCTCCCCCTACAGAGCTAATCCTGAAAAGCAAAGGCTACTTCAGCAGGAAGCAGAATTTTTGTTAAAGCATGGTTTAGTGGAGGAGTCATCTAGTCCATGGGCTTCACCGTGCATCCTTGTGAAGAACGCTGATGGAGGTTTTCGTATGTGTACAGACTACCGTAAGGTGAATGACGTCACAATTACAGATGCTTACCCTCTTCCTCGTCTGGATGACGTAATTGACTTTGTGGGTAAGGCTACTTTTGTGTCCAAGTTAGATTTCCTTAAAGGCTACTATCAGGTACCTTTGACGGATAAGGCGAAGGAAATCTCTGCCTTCGTAATTCCAGGAGGTCATTATCAATACACAGTTACCCCCTTTGGAATGAAAAATTCCCCCTCTTCATTCCAGAAACTTATCCATCAGGCTATTAACGGACTTGAAGGCACAGCAGCATACCTAGATGATATTGTTGTGGTGTCTGATACTTGGGATCAACACCTACTTAGACTTAAGGCTCTTTTTGAGACCTTTAAGAGTTCCCATTTAACAGTTAATTTATCTAAATCTTCCTTTGGCCAGGCCACTGTCACTTTTCTAGGCCATGAAGTAGGTAGTGGTAAAGTTGCACCTAAACTTGCTAAAGTTCTTGCTATTAAAGATTATCCAGTTCCTCATGATAGGAAATCTCTTCAACGTTTCCTAGGCATGATAGGATTTTACAGAAGATTCTGTAAGAATTTCTCAGATATTGTAGCCCCTCTTACCCCTCTTACCAGTCACAAAGTTCCCTTTAATTGGACCACAGACTATAACACTGCTTTTAATAAAGCAAAAAGATTATTGTGTACTGCACCCATTCTCTTGTCTCCAGACTTCTCCAAACCTTTTTCATTACAGGTTGATGCTTGAGAGTCTGGGGTTGGGGCAGTACTATTACAAATCGGGAACAAGGAGTTGCAGCCTGTAGCATACCTTTCAGCCAAGTTCCAACCACATCAGAGGGCTTACTCTACCATTGAAAAAGAAGCCCTCGTGCTGGTACTGGCTTTGGAGCATTTCGATGTTTATGTGGGCCAGACATCGCAGGTGGTCACAGTCTACAGTGATCACAATCCTTTAGTATATCTCCAAGCCATGAAGAACCACAACACAAGGCTTATGCGCTGGACGTTAAGGCTGCAGCCCTATAATATTTCCATTAAATATATTGCCGGCAAAGAAAATATGTTGGCAGACTCTTTATCTAGAGTCTAATATTTTTATTTAGGTTAGGATGTTATATTATTTGTGGTAACCCCTTTTCACGCTCTTTTTTTTTATCCCCTGGTGGGGGTTTTTTTTTAGTGAGGGGATGTGGGCTACCGTCCGCCTGTATCTTGGACCTATGCTAGCCTGTCTGACTGCTGTCTCACTCTAAGTTTAGGGTTTGGCTTTTGGTCACGAGAAAAGCTGAGCTCTAAGAGTTGGATGGTGGAGAGGAAAGGCGATCCCATTATTTTGTGCCATGGCGGCACGGTTACCACTGGGAGGTGGCAGCCTAATCCTGAGCCTTCTCGGGGTGGGGGTGTGGCATGCAAAGAGTACGTAACCTTTATTCGGCGCATGTACACACCCTCATTTACAGGCTCTCCCCCCCAACCAGCGAACCAGGTTGCTAAGAGTTGATGATGGGGCCCCGTCGTTCAACTAGTGACCAGGTTCTAGCCAATAAGATGGTGGTTTTGGCAATCGCAGAGGTTATGTGGGTACCACTCTCCTGTCTGCCCTTGTCATTCCCATTCTAGAGCTGGTTGAAGCACGGTCTGCTATCTTGTGGCTTCTATTTCTGCCTTGCTTACCGTGGAGTGCACTATACTTATCACTGTACATAGTGTACATATTGCTGTTCTAAATTGGTGAAGGATAATATAAGTCTAAACTTCTTCTGCTGTGTTTATTTTGCTCCCATTACACCCAGGATAACAGGCCATTTGGAATCCTGGGTTGTAATAGCATAATTCCCTAAGTTTTCCATGAAATTTCATACTTTTGGTGTCATTATGATCGGGAAAAGATTCTGTATCTTTTTATAAGAATTTTTTTCTTTTTTTTTTTCGAAAAATTTTCGACCCTGAGAACAAGTTTAGGAGAGGGCCTCTCGACCCTGAAAGGGTTAATACTTTTGGGTGTGTGGAACGGATTAATTGCATTTACATTATTTCTTATGGGGTAAATGAATTCAGAAATCATCAAATTCGGCTTTAGTCACACTCAGGAACGAATTAACTACGATAACCGAGGGTCCACTGTATTTAGATAAAGGTAGGGAAGTTTTCATTGCATTTATGGATTTAGAAAAGGTATAAGATAGAGTGGATAGGGGAGTGTGGCAAGCAAAGAGTGCATTACAATTTATTCGGCATATGTCACACTCTTATAGAAGCTGCCTACCAACTAGCGAACCAGGTGCTAAGGGTTTAACGATCAACAAGGTACCTGTCGTTAAATCAGTACCTTGGTTCACTGGCCAATCACAGGCAACCCCACCAAAACTGAAGCAACGTGGTTCACTTGTGATAAGCACTGGCAGATTTGTCTAGCTGCTGGTTGAGCACAGTCCACACTCTGGCTTCTGCTTTGCCATCCGTCACCGTGGTGTACACAGTACATAGTGTACATGCCTGTACATGTATATATCATCTGGTGATGGCAAATATAGCCTACTGCTGAGTTTTGTTTGTTCCACACTCCCATTACGACCAGGTCTCACAGGCCATTCTTTACCTGTGTTGGTAATAGGGAGCAATGTGACAGATGTTGCAAGTGTATGGAATAGGTAGTAAGTTACTAAATGCTGTAAAGAGTTTTTATGGGGATAATGAGGCTCAGGTTAGGGTGTGTAGGAGAGAGATTACTTCCAGTAAAAATAGGTCTTAGACAGGGATTTGTACTGTCACCATGGTTATTTAACATGTTTATAGATGGGGTTGTAAAAGAAGTAAATGCTAGGGTGTTGGGGAGAAGGGCGAGATTAACATTATGAGGAATCAAAATACAAAATGGGAGTTGACAGTTACTTTTTGCTGATGATACTGTGCTTTTGGGAGATTCTTAAGTTGCAAAGGTTAGTGGATGAGTTTGGGAGGGTGTTTAAAGGTAGAAAGTTGAAATTAAACATAGATAAGAGTGAGGTGATGAGAGTAGCAAACAATTTAAAAATTGGATATCATGTTGGAGGGAGTATGAAAGAAGCAAACTTGTTCAGATATTTGGAAGTTGACTTGTCAGCAGACGAGTTTATGAAGGAGGAGATTAACCATAGAATTGATGAAGAAAAAGAGGCGAGTGGTGCACTGAGGTATCTGTGGAGACATAAAATGTTATCCATGGAGGCAAAGAAGGTAATGTACGAGAGTATAGTAGTACCAACACTCTTGGTGTGAAGCATGGGTTGTACATGCTGAAGCAAGGAGGAAGCTGGAGGCAGTGGAGATGTAGTGTATAAAGGGCAGTGTGTGGTGTAAATATTATGCAGAGAATTTGGAGTGTGGAAATTGGGAGGTGTGGAGTTGTTAAAAGTAATAGTCTAAGGGCTGATGAGGGGTTGTTGAGGTGGTTTGGTCATTCAGAGAGAATAGAACAAAGTCGAATGACTTGGAGTGTGTATAAATCAGTAGGGGAAGGAAGGCAGCACAGGGGTCATTGTCAAAAATGTTGGAAGGAGAGGGTAAAGGAGGTTTTGTGGATGAGGGGCTTGGACTTCCAACAGGTGTGCATGAGCATGTGATAGTGAATGGAGACAAATGGCTTTTAGGACCTGATGAGCTGTTGGAGTGTGAGCAAGGTAATATTTTGTGAAGGGATTCAGGGAAACTGGTTAGCTGGACTTGAGTCCTGAAGGGACACATGACCGCATGGAACGGAGAATCGAAAAAACATGAAAATTGAGTTATTCATACCAAAACATACCTGAACTTTCTGGCATCACTCTGATATAATTATCATCATTATACAATGTTTCTACAAGGAATTATAGTCAATTATAACATGCATGGTGACAGTGCCTTATGTAGCATGCGCACTGACGCAGCATTTTTTTTACTTTTTCCATTTTTTTTTTTATCATTTTCTTATAACTTTACATCTAATATAAATTCACCCAGAGGCGTCATAAGGATGGGGGGCCACCCTGGGTGACACCATTTAGGGGGTGACACCATAGATCCTCTAAAGAAGGTAACATTAATGCACAAAACAGTGCTGCACCAACATAAGAGAAGAATCCTTCGTTGATTTTGATGATTTGATAGATTGATTTTGATGTGATAGATGATTTTGCATAATTGAAGGCAAGGAAATGTAATATCAGATTTACTGTGATGTTACCTGTACTCAAGGTCATATCGGAACTAGTGTTTCTCTGATATTGCAATGTTTTTCTTTATTTTTCAAGTCTTTTATTTTTTAGTTTTTGCATTGTTGAAGATGAATGAATGTAGGGTCTGTGGCTGTACTCTAAGTGGCATTTGAGTTTATGTTGCTGATCCCCCTTACATGTGTTGTATAGCTTATCTGAGTATCATAGTACCATCCATACGTTTTATATATGTGATCCCTTACTAGGCCTAGTGACTGTGACATCACGTGATGCGCATGTGTGCGCGAGTACCTCTAACTTCCTCAGTCCATGCATAGGTACACCAGGCAACACACGGCAAGTTGGGCTCCCTTACCACAGTCTGACAATATATAGTGTTACCATCCACAAGTGTGTTTATCTTCAACCATCATATCTCCTTTCCAACCCCCACAACACCCTCACCCTTGAATTTCCTGGGGGTGACACCAAACATGCTGCCCCAGGTGACACCAGGGATTCCGCCCCAGGTGACACCAACTCTAGCAACGCCTCTGAATTCACCATTTGAATCATGGTGGAGTGGGCAGAGCTAATATGGTCTAGGAACCAATCAGGAACATCCCCTGGGAATAAGTGCTGACATGGTGAACACACACCAGCCAACAAAATTTTCTATACTCGTGCTAATATCAATTATAAGGCTTATTTACCTATCACAATTGAACTAATATGACATAAGGCAATGTAATAATAGTATACAAACATAAAAAGTATGCCAGAACAAATAATATATAGCGTAACAGATTCTGCTTCTGACTCTCGCCTCGGTAGGTCATAGCAGCTCTCCTTACTTGTTCAGTCTCCCTACAATCCCCGTTGGGGAGGGGAACCTCTACCATCTCCATGATGTCTCATCGTGTGAGAATTAAACCCAAGTCTGCTGTCGTTGACGACACCACGAAGCTCGAGCTTGCAACCTCACTCAACACTTGTCTTCACGCCAAATTCTCCAAGATTACTTCACTGAAAGAAGCCTTCATCGTTACCTTTCTTGATGATGATGAAGCTGACAAAGTACTTACACCTACAGCCATGAAGACCTTAGAAGACCGCGGTTTTACCATCTCCACGTCACCATACATGCGTGCAAAACGCTCTGTGTTTATGAACTGCCTTGATAGGCTAATCATGAACATGTCTATCGAGGAAATTACATCATCACTTGAAGACCTCAACACTTGGGCCAAGACTGACTCTGTTGTGAAGATCCCCAACGCTTCCTCGATGCTCAAGGTCACGTTTCTAGATGTTACCATGGTGACCAGAGCACTGTCTGATGGCCTGGCCATCTCTTACTACATCAACCCTCGTCAGATTGAGCCTGAATGCTTCACTTACACAACACCATGTTGGACATGCTACTCGTACAGTCACTCTACTGCCGACTGCCACGTGAAGAACAAGAAGATATGTTCCACCTGTGGGTCTGCAGGTCACGATTTTCATTCTTGCACTTCCACTGCTGCTCCCACTTGCATCAACTGTAAGAGTGATCACCATACTCTTGCAGCCAAATGTCCAGTGCGTAAGGATATCGTCTCTAAGAAACTGAAAGAAGAAACTAAGAAGTCTACAGCAAACTCCTCTCCTTATGCGGCTATAGCTAAGCTGCAGACGACCACCAACAAGATTCTACAAGCTACTCAGCAACCTCCACCACTCACCGCCTCTCCTCTACCAGACGATATTTCCACAAAATTCTACTATTGCCTGATGTATGCACACATGCAAAATGCAGCTAACCCAGGTTGTTTTAATACAACTATGAATGATATTCTTGCTTTCAACAATCTGCCATCATTCAACTTCCCAGCTAGTCCTGCTTCAGCTGATGTTTTGAAGATTATCCCAAAAATCGTCAATTTCAAGGCACCAGATGACTTGATTATCAAATGGTATACAATACCGACAGGTTGGTAGATAAGACACACAGGCAACATTTAAGCAACTTTATTTCGAAACGTTTCGCCTACACAGTAGGCTTCTTCAGTCGAGTACAGAAAGTAGGCTCGAGCAGTAGAGATGTGAAGACGATGTAATCAGTCCATTACCCTTGAAGTCATAGATTTGAGGTTGTCAGTCCCTAAGCCTGGAGAAGTTCTGTTCCAAAGTTTGGAACTAACTGAAGATCAAGCGACAGTGTGAGACTTAAATACTGTCAGGAGAGGTGCAGAGTAGTAGTAGTGAGAATGTAGCCACTGAGAGGTCATGTTCCTCTCAGATCAAACAGTTCTCACTTGAAAAAGTTGTCCAAGGTGTTTTCTCTTCTGTACCAAGATGCCATTGTGTTGTAGTGTCTGACAGAGTGATTATCAAATGGCATACAATACCGAAAGGTTGGTAGATAAGACACATAGGCAACATTTAGGCAACTTTATTTCGAAACGTTTCGCCTACACAGTAGGCTTCTTCAGTTGAGTACAGAAAGTAGGCACGAGCAGTAGAGATATGAAGACGACTTCAAGGGTGATGGACTGATTACATCGTCTTCACATCTCTACTGCTCCCGCCTACTTTCTGTACTCAACTGAAGAAGCCTACTGTGTAGGCAAAACGTTTCGAAATAAAGTTGCCTAAATGTTGCCTATGTGTCTTATCTACCAACCAGATGACTTGCAAGATTTGATTTCTGCAGAAACCACCTGCTCTACTTCGCAATCCACCAATAAGAGACCACCACCACCTCCAGCCACCGCCAAGAACCAATCAGAGCCCTCAATACCTCACGTGCCTCCACCTTCCTCCACCAATGAGACCGCCTCCAACGCCAGCCACCACATCCATCAAGACACGAGCAGCGTCCTCGTCTTCCAACCCCAACAAAACTAACCAATCATCGACCTCACTTGTAGCTCACTCTAAGGATAAACAACACTATAATGCGATACGTGGAGTCTTTTTTCACTACTCCTGAGAATCCTAAAGAAATGGATGTAAAGACATTGATCCCCCTGCTCCAGAGCGACAAAGCCAAGTTCGTCTGTAAACCATCACGTGCTCTCTTCCTTAGAGAACTCAACAATCTCCTTAATGCTCCAGAGATCAACCCTGACCGCAAATTTAAACTCGTGACCATGCAAATACCGTCATTCCAGAATCTTTCTAATGGGTCAATAGCTTAACACACCTCAAGCCGACCTCCACCATTACAACTCATCCTGCTTGCTGCCTTCTGACACTCCCAGCTCCTGCCGCTGCCTCTGCCATCCTCTCCTAGTGAGCCAAGTAACGACATCATCCAAGCCTCTCCATCTACGCCTCCAGTACTTCAGTACCACATGTCCCAAAGTGGTTGGGCCACTTGCCTTGATTCCTCCTCTTCCCCTCCTTCCCATCCTTTTCCAGTTATTTCCATCCTTCCTTATCTTTCTTCCTTCCCATCTCACGACAGCTCTCGTCGTCATCTTCGACTCGATTCGACGCCTGAGAGGAAAGAATTTCATGGAAAAATCCCATCTCAAGGCCATATACCGTCTCTAGTCACCATGATGAGAGAAAGCGGAGGTTTATGATGGCTAACTGTAATAAACACTCGTAGTTTACGGAAAAAGTGTAAAGAAAGCGAATTTTTCGGGGGTAAACAATATTTCCCCACGTACTGGGCTGCTGTGCGTATCAACCTATATCTTGAAAGTAGGTTATTTACCTATTTGGGGTTGTAAAACCAATATTTATGAACGAATTGACCCGATTTTCACAACATAAAAGAATGATTGCTCTACAAGCTCTCATTCTGGGTTTTGACACATCCTAATATTTTCAGATTTGTGTGGGTAAACAAGGGCGATATCTTCCAAAATGTCATGAAACAAACTACATTTTTTAGAATGACTATAAGGTTTATTACAAATCTATGAAAAAGGAATAATGGAATAAGAAGTGTTTTATCAGCCACAAGTGTCGAAACCACTTTTCCAAGTACATACCACTTTGGCCCTGCGCCCTGGCAAACGTAATTTTTCCTTTTTTTTTTTATTTGCTTTTTTGCCGATCTTTCTGAAAATTCATCTGACAATGTTTTATATAAGCTTCTATTAGTACACCAAAATTGAACGTAATCAGTCGACAAATAAAAAGTTAACCTACTCTGGTGCATTAGCCCCTGAAAATAGGAAACACAATACCTACACTTTAAAGGAGGGGTTTGGGATATTGACAGCTTGGAGGGACACCTAACTGTCATATATGAATGCCTCTGCAAAGACAGTGATTATGCACATGAGTGATGGTGAAAGTGTTGAATTTTTTTTTTTTTTTTTTAGAAGTTTTTCTTTCTTTTTAGATCACCCTATCACCCTACCTCAGTGGGAAACTGTCAACGTGTTAAAAAAAAAAAATTAAGAATTATAAAAAACCTACGGTTGTTTTCAAGGTGTTGTAGCACCTAACCCAATTTTTCTTCCAAGTTGTTTACTCCACCCATTGCGCTCTCAAATCTAATGAGAGAAAGCCGGTAGGCCTACATGTGAAAGAATGGGTCTATGTGGTCAGTGTGCACAGTATAAAAAAAATCCTGCAGCACACAGTGCGTAACGAGAAAAAAAAAAACTTTGACCGTGTTTTTGGATTAAAACAGCGGCTTTGCACTGTATTCTCGTATGGTATTTATTGTTGTATTCTAGTTTTCCTGGTCTCATTTTATAGAATGGAAGACATATTACAGAAATTGAGATGATTCTAACTGGTTTTACAATGAAAAGTACCTTGAAATTGAGCTCAAAGCAGCAGAAATGTTTGATTTTTACCAAAGTTCAAAAGTAAACAAATCATGCTATGCGTCCAATACACGTCAACTGGCGAGTCTAATATTCTTTCACATGTGCTCTGATATTATTTATACCATTTCTACACCAATGTAGTAGTCTGCAAAATAGTAAATCTTCTATTTTTTGTGAGAATAAAAATTTAAAGTAGAAAGCAAAAGAATGTAAGAGGGGCATTGGAACGTGACTAATGAACAGAGGAAATGTTATTTTAGTGCCAGGAATGTCTTTCTTGTTTATTCTGGACCCTATTCGGAAAGTGCCCGGCAGTGGCAGCGGCAGCAGCGGCATCCTACCAGCTCTTCTTCCTCAAAAAACATCGCTCATCAAAACTTGTGATGGCCTAAGTGAAAGTTCAACAACATGAACCCACGTAGACCACAAAATGACCCAAGAATACTAAGAATGGAACCCAAATCTTGACAAAAATAGAAGATCTAAGGAAGACAGCTATGCTAACCCAAACACTGCCTCCGCTGCCAGACAACCACTTAACCCAAGCTCCGAGAAAACAAGCCTTCTCCATTGCTACACAGTATCTACTTCAGTGATACTATGAAAGGATATCGCAGAAGAAACAACATCAGTAATAAAAGAATAACAGCAAGGACCCTAGAACTCAACTTGTCTACCCAGCAGGACGCCGGTGTATCATCAACCCCCCCTCACCGCCGCCACCCAGGGAACAACAACAACAACAAACATGGCTGACTCCCCCTCCAACTCCACTCCCTTCAAAGGATTCACCCATGATTACTCAGGTATGATTATTCCTGACAAAATCAAGGACTACATCGTTGCTCTAGAAAACGAAATCAAAGATATCAAAGCAACACTCGAGCGACGAGAATCCAAGATAACCAACCTCGAGAACAAGATCCAAAACCTTGAAGAGAAGATTACATCGGGAAGTGTTGACACAGAAAATACTCTGAAAGCAGCTATAGTCAGTCACACCGAACAAATAACTACAATAAATATGAAGGTTGAAGAAGCAATCAAGGACTGGAATCAGAACATGCACACTCGACTAAATGAATACCTTGATTTCCAAGACGACAAAACTGAACAAGATAAGTTGTCTGAAGCAGTTATAATAAACAGTCCACACATTCCAAGTGACATAACACAAGCTCAGTGCAAAGAAACTGCTGTCAGGATAATACACGACCACGTACAAGTCATCGTGCAAAACAATGAAATCAAAGAAACACATTTGTTAGGAAAACCAGGAAGTAAACACAGTATAATGATCAGACTTCATTCATACGATAAAAGAAAGGACCTAACTAAATCAGCAATTACAATGAAAAATGGAGTGTACATAAATGAGTGTCTAACAAGAAAACGTCAAAACCTTCTGTTCAGGCTGAGAAAACTTAAACAGGAAAACAAAATACATCAGTGTTTCACGCAAGATGGGAAAATACTAGTAAGGAAAACATCAACAGGACAACAATATACTATCTCAAACGAACACGATTTCTCTACCTTCCTTAGAAAAGCTGTCATTTCTGTAACAGATTAGATAAGTGCCCTTAATACATATATACGTGTGGTGCATATAGTGTACCTTACTATTATATTGTGCATTATTATTATTTTTATTTTTTTCATCACAAGCTAATGCTAACTACCTCCAATACTTTTTTACTTCTTTCTTACTGCTATTAATTGCTCATAATTTTATGTTACAAGTCAAATCTTACTCCAAATTAATATTATTCATTGTTCTTACCTGTCCATTTAATTTTGTTTACCACTACTTGTTTTTTTAGTCACTTTTTATTGTGTGCAATTAGTGTATATTCCAATTACTTTTTTGCAAGTACCAAAACTATCTTTTGCTAGCTAGTACCAACTACCTCATTTTTTTTTTTTACTTTTTATTGTGCAATAAACTGCTCAACTTATTTAATATTACAAATCAGATCTTACTCCTAAACCAATATTATTTCATAGTGACTATCTGTCCATTTAACTTGTTTACCATTACTTAATTGTAGTCCCTTATATATTTTTTTTTTCCTTTATTTTAGCTTTATATAACTACCTTAGCTCATATATTCACAATTGTTAAAATAATCAAGGTGCTATTCTCAGGTGCTAAAGTTAATAAGTTCACTATTTTGCCATTATACTCCAAAGCTCATTTATTTGATTACCACTTTATTGTTCACCACAACTTATATTAGTCCCTTTTATATTATAATTTTATATTATAATTCTAACTTTAAAGAATTACCTTTAAAGTACTACCTACTATCATATTCCCAAGCTCCATTATTTGATCATCACTTTATTTGTTCACCACAAATTATTTTAGTCCCTTTTATATTGTCTCCTTTATTTTAGCTTTAAAAAACTACCCTAGCTCATTATTTTTACATTTGTTAAATAATTCAGGTGCTATTTTTTTTTTAGCTTTAGAATATTTACTTTATTTTTTACTTAATTCTAACTATAGATTCACTACAAATCTTATGATTACAAGCATTGATCCTGATACCAACCTCTTATTTAATGACTTAAATGATTCAAACAGTTACTGTAATTACTACACTGCAGAACAATCAAAGGCACTTCTCAGTGCCAACAAAAACATAACTATCTTTAACTACAATATCAGATCTTTAAGCAAGCATTATGATGACCTCCTAGCATTACTAAATTCCTTGCATGCCAATATGTCCATCATTACACTAACTGAAACCTGGCTAAAGCCTGATACTACAGATGTCTATGCCATTCCTGGTTACACAGCCATACACAACTGTAGGCCAGACCAACAAGGGGGTGGCACAGCTATATACTACTCAGACCAACTAGAATGTATCACTAATACTTGCACAAGGGATGAACATGGGGAATATATAATAGCTAAATTCAAATCCAAATACCTACAAAAACCTCTCACAATGATAAACATCTACAGAGTTCCACAATCAAACATTAGCCAATTTAGTCAAAACCTAGGAAGTATGATAACTGATGCACGCATGAACAAAGATCACTTACTACTCTCAGGTGACTTCAATATAAATCTCCTGCAAGACCAGGACCCCCACGTTACTGAATTCACAAACACAATGAGCAACTGCATGTTGCTACCAACAGTAACAAAACCTACAAGAGTTACAGAGACTAGTGTTTCCCTACTTGACCACATCTGGACCAACACTATATCCCCTTTAAAATCAGGCATAATTACAGATAATACCACAGACCACTACCCTACTTTCCTCATAACAACTCTTGGTAAAATACCCCAAGATACTACTAAAGTCACCTTCAGACTTCACAATGAGGCAGCCATTAATAACATCACAACAGCAGTAACAAACATTGACTGGCACACTGAGCTAGAAATCTATACAGATATTGACGAATGTTTTAATAATTTTCTAAAAAAGACCCAATATGTTTATAACAAGCACTGCCCTAAAAAAACTAAACAGATGACAGCTAAGAGACTGAACAGTCCCTGGCTAACACCCAGCATTCTCAAATCCATAAATACAAAACACCGATATGAAAAACAGTACAGAATGGGTCACATAACCAGAGACCAAACAAAACGTTACTCATCAATCCTAACCAGCCCGATAAGAAGGGCAAAAAAATTGTATTATGAGAGCAGATTATCCAACTTACGAGGTGATATAAAAAAGACCTGGAAGACCCTATCAGAAATTCTGGGAACAAAAAAGATACCACGACATAGCGAAATAAAATTAGCAAAATCAGATGAACCCCAACTCCCACCAACAGAAACAGCAAACAGACTCAATGATTTCTTCTCCAGTATAGGTCAAAACCTTGCCAATAAAATCCCAAGCTCAGATACCCCACCAAATGACTACCTCACTGGCAACTACCCGAACACACTGTTCCTAGCTCCGACTAACCCATACGAAGTCTCCCTTATTATCAACGCACTGAAAAACAAGGCAGGAGATTTAAATACCTTACCACCCTTTATATACAAAAAAGCGTCACAAGTACTATCACCAATCATTGCAACACACTTTAACAAATCCATTGAATCCTCCACCTTCCCTACAGTTCTCAAAATAGCAAGGGTCACCCCGATCCATAAAGGAGGAGACCAAACAGAGTTGAATAACTATAGGCCAATATCCAATTTACACCCTCTCTCAAAAATTTTCGAAAAATTAATTCATAAACGAATCTACTCCTACCTCATCTCCCAAAACATTCTTAACCCCTGCCAATTTGGATTCAGGCCTAATAAAAATACTAATGATGCTATTATACACATGCTAGAACATATATACACTGCAATAGAGAAAAAAGAAGTCCCACTGGGGATCTTCATTGACTTACGTAAAGCTTTTGATACAGTTGACCATGACTTGCTCCACATAAAATTGTCACACTATGGTATTAGAGGGCACTCCCTCAACTACCTCAAGTCTTACCTCAGCAACAGAAGCCAATATGTGTACGCAAATGGGGCAAGCTCTTCCGCACAACCAATTACAGTTGGTGTCCCACAGGGAAGTGTCCTTGGCCCTCTTCTCTTTCTCCTATACATAAATGACCTACCAAATGCTTCGCAATTACTCAAACCCACACTTTTTGCAGATGACACTACATACGTCTTCTCTCACCCGAGCCCAGTCACGCTAGCCAATACTGTACACACCGAATTACAGAAAATATCTACCTGGATGAGGACTAACAAACTTACACTAAACATTGACAAAACCTACTTCATTCAGTTTGGTAACAGAGCTACAGATGTACCTCTTAACATAACGATAAACGGATCACCTATCACAAAGCTAACAGGGGGAAAATTCTTAGGAATCCACCTCGATAATAGACTCAAATTTCATACACATGTACAACAACTGTATATGCATTTTATCGCTCTGGGACACTTAAATATCATATAATACTGTGTGGGTTGAATGGCCTGGTATGGTAGCCTGGCTGGCTACCATACATACCACACTTGATTTCTTACAATAAATACTACTCATCTCACCCTAGATTAAGACTACAAATATTTTAACGTAAGTAATGAGTGTACTATGTGTATTTTACTTTTTTTTATTGTTTTTCAATGCCTAGTTCTATTGCTAACTTAATACATGTTAGTGTAAACTTGTTATCTAGTATTTATATGCATTTATAAGTGGAAAAAAGGGTGTTCCACTTTACAGCTATTTCCGCTTTAGGGTGGCAGCCTGGAACCTAACCTGCCGTATAAATGGGGCCCTACTGTGTAAGGTGAAGGTTGAAGACAAGAACCAAACCACAATATGGTCAATTTTTTTGTCTGTCATCAGACAAATATTATCCAAATACCAAGTAACAACACTTGCAATAGAGCACTGCCTGCAAACTGATGAATAAGTACCCTCTTGTCCGAGGCCTGGTGATCACTACCTGATACAACTGCTTCCTACTACTTTGAAGAAAACTGCTCAGGCGTTTTGTCTGTGCACATACAGTAGACCGTCGTTTAACTTCTGTGAAATCCGACTTTCGGCAACCTTTTTCAGTAAAATATAGCCTTGCGGTTCATGATTGGCCTCGTGATTCAGCGATCATCTGGTACGTGTCGGAGAGGCATCCCAGCATCAGCACACACACACAAAGCCAGTCTCCCGCACCATTCACACACAGCGTGCCATTGTTTATCAACCAGTGACCATCACCCCACGAATTCATACGATACGTTTCATAATAATTCATTGTTTTTTGTGGTTGCAACTGCTAAATAAGCCACCATGGGCCCAAAGAAAGCTCCTAGTGCCAGGCCTCTGGTAAAGAAGGAAAGAAACACAAAAGAATTCAAGAGAAAACTCGTAGCAAAGTACCAAAGTGGAGGAGGACGAGAGAGGGGAGAATGTGCCCTCAGTGATTCTGCAATTCTTCGATATGTACAATACTAAAGCAGCAGGTATCGATAAAGGCAATAGCACCAGCCAGCAATAAAGTGTGGCATTAACAATGTAGCAAGTAAGTTAAGCGATAGAAAAACAACACGACAATAACTCTCCAATGTTGTTGGTGGTGGTGTATATGGCCACTGAACATATGCCGGCCTGCTATCTTCCACCACCCTAAACCTCTACTCCTCCAAGTGTAAATATTTCTATTTATAAATTATGTACATTGTTTCAGGGTGAATAGTGTTGGTGCCGTCTGCTGCCACCTCCTCCACCACTAATATGTATGGCTTCTCTCAGTGGCCCTTATAAAACCAACACCACCACCACCAACACTTACTCTTTACATATGCCATTTTATTCATTCTAGAGTATATATCATGTTTCTATGTTAATAATGTTTATTATGTCATATTAGATGAATTGTGATAGATAAATAAGCCGTAGAGATGATATTAGCGTCATGTTGAAGCATAATAAACACTTGCCTGTCTTCCATACACCAACTCGAGTCAATAAAGGTAAGCGTGATGTTAAATGTTCATTTATCCATTTTATTAGTGCTTTATATTCATTTGTCACTGTTTTCTCTATGTAAATCTATATTTAATCTTTAAAAAAATATTTTTTGTTAATACTTTTGGGTGTCAAACAGATTAATTGGATTTCCATTATTTCTTATGGGGAAAATGATTTTGCCAATTGTGAATTTCTGGAACGGATTAATCACAAAACTCGGGGGTCCACTGTATGGTAATTCAAGATCAAAACACAACAAGGTGGCAGATTGAGCTGGGGAAATTTTTTCCACACCAGCAAACAAAACCATATAAAGTTAATTTTACGAAGTGTTGTATAAAATTGTGCCACAATTCATCAATCGTGCTATAACCAAATCAACTCATTAAATGATGGCCTACTGTACAACAAAATGCCCACAAAAACACAGACATACTCGTTTTATGTGTGAGGAGTGTAAAATGCCACTGTGCATGACACCATATTTCAAAGAATTCCACAAGCTGCAGCACTTTTAGGACTATGTCCAGTGACTGTGTACAGTGGAACCTCGGTATATGTCCTTAATCCGTTCCAGGAACTTGGAGGGATAGATGAAGAACAAGTACACTGGGGGCATGGTTCTAAGTTAAAACCACCAGTCACAGGGATGTCAGGAAGTACTTCTTCAGCCCCAGGGTGGTCAGGAAGTGGAATGACCTTGATGCAAATGTGGTGGAAGGCCAGAGACAGTTTTAAGAGAAGGTATGGCTGTTCCCATGAGGATTGGGGGAATGGAATCCAGTAAACAGCAAGTTGAGAGGCAGAGCCAGGAGCTGTAAGACCATCTCTGTACCACATAAACCTAAGTATATACAGGTAGGCACAGAATACACTGTCATATGTGACTCAGCAGACTTTATTCAGAAAACTGTTGTCCTTAGAGCAATGCCATTTCTTGGATCCCACACAGCAGCACACACGAAGACTATTCAAGAAGCAGTGCATGAATTCAACATACGACATTCCAAAATTCATTTGGCAGCATGGAATAATGGTGCCAATGTTGTTAAAGATATTGAAGGGATAGGATATTACAGTTTACCATGCCTTCTACCTATACTTCAACTGGTTATCACTGATTGGAGTTTAGAGCAGAGTAATAAAAGACATGCGAGCCATTTCAGTCACACACTAGCCTGCAGTACTTTACAGTGCTAGTAACAGCATTATGACGGGTGAGCGCCCCAACATAATTCCGCAACGAAAATCAAAGGCCTACCTGTGGACAGCCTATACTGTCTGCACAGACAGCCCATGCTGTCTGCCAGCTTAGTTCATATTTCGCGCCACTAAGATGCTGCCCTCTGTAGCCAGGCCTCTCGGTGGGCACGCCAGCCTGCCTGCCCTTGCCTCACTCTGGCGACACCCTTCATGCAGTCCAGAAGGCCTACTCTCTCTCCCTCGTGGGCATGGCCCCTACCGGGCCATGGGCACAACACACAAGCCTGTGTACCCACCACGACTTAACAATAAAGAAAGAAGCCTCCGAAGACGTTTATAATTCACACCCCGCCTTCAGTTCACCAAACAAACTCGTTATAAATGGTGGGAAGCGGTGGTCGCAGCAGTTGTTTGCCCGGAGAGAGGAAGGAAGGGATCAAGTCATCTTCACTTCATCACCCCATGCAAGAAGCATCCGTCTCTCAACGAGTTATCCTGATGTCGTGTCTGCACGTTTCAGCATCCAGACACAGGTACAAGCAGGATCCAGCCGAAATTTGCTGAATTTCGTCGAGAATTGCAAGTGGCATCCCAGTGACCCCACGCTACAGCGTCCCATGCTGTTTCTCAAGTCACGTGTTCAGCGTCACTTATATGTTGCTGCTGTTGTTCAGCTCAGCACAGCTGTTTCAGCAAGCCAGAGACGAGTTTTGTGGCGATTTCTGCATCCAGTGTGAGTTTCTCCACGTGTTTGTGGGAGAGGAGGAAGTGGCCGTTCCTTGCCTCACCCTGCTGTACTCTCACACCTCACCAGCCTACCATACACCACTACTCACTCCCTCTGCTGTGTTTTCTGCTGTTTTTCGTGTGAATTCATCGCCAGTGCTGTGCGCCCGAGGCCACTTGAAGCTACGTGGACCTACGAGTCACGTGAGTTACCGAGCCAGATGTCCCAAGCCACACGCTGTGGTCTGCTGCCCGCATCACATTGACGTCACCGACGATGCTGCCCGACTTCATGATGTCACGATGCCTGCCTGACGTCACCTCGAGATGTCTGCTGACATCACAGTGCTGCTGACGTCACCTCGCGACATCACGCCTGGCATCACATGATGTCACATTGAGCGTTTCTAGTAATTATTTCAGTATTGTCGAGAAGATTGAGAGAAGATATGTCGTGTGTTAATTAATTCCTCTCAGTCAGTGTTCTCACATGTTGTTGTACCGCATGTACCGCGGGTGTGTTTAAAGTTTCCGTGTGTCCAGTGAGGTCTGAGCCATACCTGAGTAGCACCACTGTGCTAAGTCACCCGATGTGACCAGTGCGTTTGACAGTTATCATCAGTCAGCTCTGAGCGTTTGAGCCCCTTTGTACAGAAAGCTCATGCTCGTCGCTCGAGATGTTCTGCAGAATCGTACCTGCTACGATTCCCATCGAGATTTGTTTCACGTCACCTCCAGACCTTCAGAATGCAGTTATATGTAGAGAAACAAGTCTGGGGACGCTTAGACTGACCTCTGTTATAACTCCAACTGCCGAGAGAATGACACTCGTCAAGCCGCAGTTAGCCCTGTCGGCAGGCGCTGTGTCAGCCTCGTGTCACAAGCTTCAGTGAGCAGCCTGCACAAAGATGATGTCACTATGACTGCTAGCTCTCTCACTGCAGTCTGGTTTATGTTGTTACGACTCCCAGATGTTTCGCCCAGTCGTCTCTGCCACGACTCGCTCCATGACTCGCTCCACGCTTGCCGGCAGTGACAGCCCAGCGACAGTACCAGTCAAGAAGTGTCCTCCTGAGTCGCCTGCCAGAAGAAGTCCTGCCCAGTTGCCGAGTTTTGTCGACGCCTCACTCGAGGGCACCAGCATGTCGTGCCCCAGGTTGAGTGAAAACCTGCAGCAACTCCTACGATGACTGCTTCACCGTTCCAGAGGAGACCGTACCCTGTTACGTCACAGCTCAGCCGCAGCGATGTCTCCTGTGTTGCAGTATCTGCCCAGACCCAGGAAGGCGTGCAGTGATGTCCATCGACACTCACTGCCTATGTCCACGATGTTTAGCACACCCCACATGTTTTTTTGTTCTTCCCTCCCTGTAGGAAGTTTTTTTTTTCCATGTCCATATGTATATATATGTTTTTATTTTGTGTTCTGTGCCCTGTTCCTACGAGAGAGAGACCGAGTTTTTTTACCCACCAGTACTGTCGCGTCAGGACGACGCGTGGTAGGTGGCTGAGCGTATGCAGACAGCCTATACTGTCTGCATAGACAGCCCATGCTGTCTGCCAGCTTAGTTCATATTTCGCGCCACTAAGATGCTGCCCTCTGTAGCCAGGCCTCTCGGTGGGCACGCCAGCCTGCCTGCCCTTGCCTCACTCTGGCGACACCCTTCACGCAGTCCAGAAGGCCTACTCTCTCTCCCTCGTGGGCATGGCCCCTACCGAGCCATGGGCACAACACACAAGCCTGTGTACCCACCACGACTTAACAATAAAGTAAGAAGCCTCCGAAGTATATCTTTTACCACCCTGCTTGCAGCATCACCAAACAAACTCGTTATATACCATACACAGGGAATCTTTTTTTTGTCAGTGCATTATGTCAGGTAACAACCATTAGCACGACGTCACGGCCTGCCGCCACACTCCACAGTGACTCATCAGTGCTCAAGTGGCTGCCATGGTGAGAGGAAGTGTCACATTTCTCTCACTCTCATCTGTCCCATCTTTTGTCCAGTGTTCCCTTTGGTTTTGGGGCTATACATGTTTAATTATGGGTAAAAGGAAGTCTGTAACCCCTAAAACTAGCTCAGCTCATAAGGCTTCAAAGTGCTGGGCACCAGATGAAAGAAATAGTGGAGAATGTTGGTGTTTGTGTGTGAGTATTCAGTGAGGAACTGGGAGCAGTGTTTCAAGGCTGGTGGCAGTGTCGAGTTACCGTCTGCCAAACCTCGGCGTGGCCCCTCGAAGACATCTGTTCGTACCTAACTGTGTTAAAGAAGCAGTTAGAGTACATCTAAGATAACTGCTAGAGAATTGAAAGAAAAAACCAACATCTTCTCTCAGAGGTGTCTGTAAGAACTTAACAGATGTGTCAGAATTGGGCTACAGTAGTCACTGCCAGGTTAAGAAACCAATCCTCTCCAAGCCACAGAAGAAACATAAGCTGGATTATGCACAAAAATAACTTCACTGGAATCCTCAACAGTGGTCTGAAGTACTTTGGAGTGATGCAGCAACCTTCACTGTCACCTGTAACCGTGAGGGACGTGTACCAGCCCAGAGGCAGTGACCCGCTAGGCCCATGCTACACCTGTGGAACTACCAAACACCCAGACTCGCTCATGGTTTAAGGGTGTTTCAGTGCTCAGTGTTGGTGAACTCATGGTGCTTCCCAAAAACCAGTATATGAACCAGTATAATTACCTGGAGTTATCGTGTGACAATTTACGTAAGGTGTTTGACAAGTGGGGGGGGGCTACGGTTTTTATGCAGGACGGTGCACCATGTCATACCGCCAAATCTGTAGTTCAGTGGCTTAAGGACTGTGAAGTGAGGTTCTTTAATGACTAGCCAGTCATTTCCCCAGACCTAAACCCTATTGAGAACCTCTGGTCAATAGTGAAATGAAGTTTAATGGGCAAGGATATCAGTTCCATCCCGTGGCTGGAGGCTGCTCTACATGAGGTATGGTATAATATACCTCCCCAAACCCTCAAGAATTTGTGCAAGTCTTCCTACACAGCTGAGGGACATGATTAAACGTAAAGGACACAACACCCAGTATTAAAACCTCAGTAAGTGTGCAAATATATATATTAAAATTTTTCATGGTATGTGTTTGTTTTGGTATGTGTGTGGGAAAGGGGCAGCATAATTCTGTGACTAGAACTGTCAAGGCTTCCTGAACAAAATGAATTACCAAAGCACAAGCTCATCTAGAATGTACCTACCCACAAGAATATTACTTAATGTTAAATCGCATCTGTGAAAAAAAAAATTCTAAAGAATTCCACAGAAAACACAAAACTACCATCATTTGACTTTAGTAAATAGAACCTTACTGCCAAGTTCCTTTTTGTTGAAAATACTGCACAAAATATCTTAGTAAATTGTTTCATCTCAGAAATACTTTATCAAGCACAATATTTGAAAAATTTCAACAACAAAGCTTTAAGTGATCCAACATTCTAGGTCATGAGTAACACTATCAGCTCTCAAAGTATCAGAGGTAACTAAGTTTGAGAGTAACACTACTGACTACAACATAACACTCAGCACATTTCTAGATCCGATATTAGATTAACTTAATGTCAATGCAGCAGCAGTCATGTACAGCAAACCATGACAATATTGAGAATAAACTGTAAAACTCTGGAGAGAATTCAGCAGCTCAAGAATACAGTGCGCAGCTGGTTTGCCAGCAGCATCAAGCATCACAGAGCCTGATAAGGTAAGTCAAGATGATGCAACAAGGACTGAAGAACTTGAAGAGCTTCATTTTCATAAATGTCATTATGAAATTATACCCAGCATTCCCAACAACATACCACAGACATCTGCCTCGAGATAATTTTCAAAATCACATACACACACACACTATAAAAAAAAAAATGCTGGCACTCAATGTTACCCACAAACATAAAAACAGATGGAGACATAGCCATGTCAATGGCATTATTTCCTAAAGGAAACGAATTAGAGTGGTGAAAAGAAAATATGACAAGTTCTTCCACCCGCAACAAACCTAGTCAATTCACTCGAAAATTTTCCACCACTGGAGGAAACATCAACTCTCCTCACACAAATATATTAACAAGAAAAATAGATAGATGTTGATGTACCTCAACTTCAATCTGAGAATTTTTAATACAGTAGGGTCCCACTTATACGGCGGGTTAGGTTCCAGGCTGTCGCCGGAAAGCAGACATTGCCGGAAGGCAGAACGCCATTCTTTTCCATTTATAAATGCATATAAATGCCAGACAACAAGTTTACATTATATTAAATTAGTAATAGAACTAGGCATTAAAAACACCAAGTAAAATACATTCACAGTACATTCACTAATCTTAAAGTTCTTGTAATCTTAATGTAGGGAGAGGTGAGTAGTACTTATTTGTAGGAAGTCAGGTGCAGGTAGCCCAGGCACAGGTAGCCCAGGCGCAGGTAGCCCAGGTGTAGGTAGCCCTGGCTCCCCATCTCATACTTAATACAAGGTATTTAAAACATCCCAGAGGTGTAAAATACACATACAGTACACTCATTATTTACCTTAAAATATATGTAGTCTTAATATAGGAAGAGAAGGCGAGTAGTATTTATTTGTAGGAAGAGAGTGTAGGTAGCCGGTAGGTGTAGCCCGCCTACACTGTGGCCCAGAGTCATATTATTAACATCGACATACCTTGTTCACTGAATTTAATCATTTCTAACAATTACCTTTAGATGCCACCATAAACGAAGTAATGAATAATTCATGCTGAAAATTGTAAACAAAAGCGGAGTGTGGGAGTGGCTGAGCCAAATGCAGATTCATACATGTTTTCTCTGATGGCTGAGCAGAGAAAACGTAATGTTGTCCCTCCACCCGGCTACCACACAGGTCCACATGTATTATCAGAGCACATATAAAATATGCAATAAATGCCAGACAACAAGTTTACACTAACTTATATTAGTTAGCAATATAAATAGGCATTAAAAACACAATAAAAGGTAAGATACACACACACTACACTTATTAGTTACCTTAAAATATTAATGTGAGAGAGTTGAGTGGCAGGGCATTTACTGAATAAAATCAGAATGGCACACCATCATCCTCTAACTTGGCACTTAAAGCAAGAGGCTTACGACTCCTCTTTTTATCACAGCTAACCTCAGACGTCATCGTCAATGAGAGCCAACTAGTTCACGAAAGAGTAAACGAGAGAGAGAACGAGATAAAGAGTCGAGACAATGTAAGAACACAAACTGAACAGGTAGCGGGCGATCACTTGGTCAGACGAAATAAATGCATATTAGTGTGTGTCTGCTTTTAGTTCATTCACGTATGTTTTTAAGAGTTTGTAAAACATTTACCTCAATATTTTTTTATTATAATAATAATCTCAATACAAATACTCTTACATTGTGTACAAGTTGTACAAGTTAGTTCAGAATAAACAAACAGCAACACACCATTTTTAGGGTGAATAAAGATATTATTATTATTATTATAAAAAGCACTAATCCCACAAAGGTCATGAACTGCTATATATAGAGTAAAGGCATACGAAAAGAATATTTTTCTACATTTATCACCCAGTTTGACTAGAGAAAACGTAATTCTTCCGACACTACCTACACAGCTGCTTTGTAAACAAATCTCATATTTACGTCAATTTTTATTCTGTGAGTGTATGTATCATGTTTATATGCTATGTAACGGGTTTCATGTACAATTTTGAGGAAAATATCATAGATGGATTAATGAAAATGCCTATATTAATGTAAAATAAGACATTTAGTGTGCCCAAGAGTGATTATTATTACGTAGTATTGGTGTCATGAGTATAGCGAGACTTAGCGATTTTAATGTGTACCTGCACACCAGCACAGTAAGTATATTTAGGTACAGGTACACATAAGTACAGTGGACCCCCGCATAACGATTACCTCCGAATGCGACCAATTATTTAAGTGTATTTATGTAAGTGCATTTTGTACGTGTATGTTTGGGGGTCTGAAATGGACTAATCTACTTCACAATATTTCTTATGGGAACAAATTCGGTCAGTACTGGCACCTGAACATACTTCTGGAGTGAAAAAATATCGTTAACCGGGGGTCCACTGTAGTACAATTATCAGAGTACATATAAAATACGCAGTGGTTACGGAGAATGTAAACAAACCGGGTGGGGCACGCCGAATTTGAAAGACCTCTTGCCATATAGCAAATTTTGGTCATAATTTGACATTGCTGTATTAGCGGAACGCCATAAGGCGAAACGCCATAAAGCGGGGCCCTACTGTATTAACTATTAGAGTAGTGTACATATGTATGCATATTGCTTACTTTTAATTTCAGATCTTAGAATAATTTTTTTTTATTTTCATCGAAGTTTAAAAAACTTTACACTGTGTAAAGGAAATGTGTAAGTTCATTCAATTAACCCTTTTGGGGTTTCGGACGTACTAGTACGGCTTACGCGCCAGGGTTTTTGACGTACTAGTATGCATAAATTCTAGTGCCGTCAAATCTCGCGGGAAAAGGCTGGTAGGCCTAGATGTGAGAGAATGGGTCTGTGTGGTGGGTGTGCGCGGTAGAAAAAAAATCTGGGACCCAGTGGTGCATTGTGGGAACGCCATCTTAGTACACAATGTCCACCATGCGTCACGGTAAGAAGTTCCTCACTCCTCAGCGAATTGGGACACTTTTGTTCCCCAGTGACAGTTCTAATACAGATGGAAGGGCCAGTGAAGATGAGTTTCAAGGTTTTGGTGAGGTAGTGACCGAAAGTAATGACCATAATATCGGTAATAGTGAGGAAAACCCAGACGACCCTCAGCCTTCCACCTCTGCTGCTGGGCCGTCTTGTTCACGTTCAGTTGTACCAGAATCAAAGAGGAAACTCCTGTTTTCCCAAATCCCAGACTCAGATGTGAGCATTGGTGATGATAGTGAATATGAACTACAAGCTCTTGAAAATAGTTCCAGTAGTGATAGTGAAGTGGAATATTCTCCAGTGAAGCGCCAGTATATACGACAATATACAGTGGACCCCCGGTTAACGATTTTAATCCGTGCAAGAGGGGTAATTGTTATGCGAAATAATCGTTATGTGAATGAATTTTCCCCATAAGAAATAATGGAAATAAAATTAATCCGTGCAAGACACCCAAAAGTATGAAAAAAAAAATTTTACCACATGAAATATACATTTTCCCACACACAAAGAGAAGGATACATGCACAATAGTAGAGTAGTACATGCACAGTATATATTGTGCATGTACTAGTCTACTAAATGAAGAATAAATGACACTTACCTTTATTGAAGATGCAGCAATGACTGATGAGACACTGTGTCCTGGGAGTGCCTTTTCCTCCTGAGTACTGTAGGTCCTGTTTGGCATTTTCTTCCAGAACAGGCCTTATCACACTGTGTATGCCACTACGATTCTTAAATCTCTCAAACCAACCTTTGCTGGCTTTAAATTCACCAATATGAGCACTAGTTCCAGGCATTTTTCCCTGTTCACCTGGGTGTTAGTCGACTTGTGTGGGTTGCATCCTGGGAGATAAGATTAAGGACCCCAATGGAAATAAGTTAGACAGTCTTCGATGACACTGACTTTTTTGGGTTATCCTGGGTGGCAAATCCTCTGGGGTTAATTGTTTCTTGGTATTCTCAATAAGCCACACCAACAACGGTGCTACAGCAGCAGCAGCAGCTGACAGTGCAGCAGCAGCAGCAGCAGCAGCTGACAGTGCAGCAGCAGCAGCAGCTGTACCACCAATAGTAGCGATGGTTGATTGGGGTTTATTATACAACCTGGCCAGCTCGGAGACATGCACTCCACTTTCATACTTATCAATGATCTTTTTCTTCATCTCTATTGTAATTCTCACCCTTATTGCTGTAGGGTTGGCACTAGAAGCTTTCTTGGGGCCCATGGTCACTTATTTTCCAGAAAAAGCACCGAAAACACTGTAATAATACGAAATATTCCGATTGTATGCTTGGATGTTACCGCGGAGGCTGGCTGGTAAACAATGCCACCGGCGGAACATGTGAGCGCGTCTCGGAAGAAAATCGGTAAGCGGGTTTTTAAGCGGTATGTGAGGCAAAATTTTTGCAATTAAAGTAAGCGGTATGCGAAATAATCGCTATGTGATGCCATCGTTATGCGGGGGTCCACTGTATGTGCTCTGGTAGTGCCATATGCTATTCCAAGGGGAAGAAGTACATCTCAGAGTACATCCCATGATTGTACAACAGGAACCGACAGTGAAAATGACGATGATACTGTTGGAATTGAGATGGAAAATGTGCATGGTGGTGGTAGTGGTGGTGCCGGGCGTGAGGCACCAGCAGTGGGCCATGCTGCCACCCACGCCGCTGCCTCAGCTGATCTACAACAAATGCCACCATCCTCCACAACCATAACCTCCTCAACCACCTGTCATTGTCCAGTACCCACCAGCAGACTGCACCTGGGATTGGCAAGAAGCTGTCAATTTTGTTCCAAATCCCCACCAGTTTGATGACAGCCCAAGTGGAAGACGGCCATGTTGCACACTGGGAAACAATGCCACTGAACTGGAATGTTTCGAGTTATTCTTTGACAAACCCCTGATGGAAAGTATTGTCATGGAAAGCAACACATACTACGAGTACACCATGGCAAACACAATACTTTCACCAAAATCACGTCTACACCAGTGGAAGGAGACAACTGTGGCTGAGATGTATCTTTTCTTTGCCACAATAATGCTTATGCCATATGTGTATAAGCACAGAGTGAAATCATACTGGTCAACAGACCACCTGATTGCAACTCCATGTTTCAGTGATATAATGCCAGTGAATCGGTTTGTGCTAATGTTACGTATGCTTCACTTCTCAGACAAAACCAGGCCTGACAGAAATGACAGGTTATATAAGATTAGGCATGTGTTTGTGTATCTGAGAGAGAAATTCAATATGTATTTTTATCCCTTCAGGAAGCTTGTAATTGACGAGTCTTCGATTCTGTTCAAAGGAAGACTCTCTTTCAAGCAGTACATACAAAGCAAGTGGAAACACTTTGGTATAAAGTTGTTTGTGCTTTGTGATTGTTATAGTGGTCTGGTATTGGATATTATTGTGTACACGAAGTTATACATTGCAAAAAACAAGGAAGTTATTGGGCATCTCTGGTGATGTGGTTAGAACAATGATAGAACCATACCTTGGTAAGGGGCATATATTATATACAGATAATTGGTACACAAGCCCCACACTCAGTGATTTTTTGCGAGTGAACATGACAGATGTGTGTGGCACAGTGTATGCAAATCGGAAACATATGCCCAGGTTTGACGCTGGCACTCAGAGGTGAGGTGCAGGTGTTTGCTGCCAATGACATTATGGCATTTCGGTGGCATGACAAACAAGATGTCACACTGTTGTCATCAGTTCACCCTAATGAAATTGCAGACACTGGCAGGCAGCATAGAGAGAGCAATGAACCCATTCTAAAACCTGCAGCTGTGATTGATTACACCTTCAATATGCATTCAGTGGACAAATGTGACATGCAGATTGGGTTTGCTGATTGTGTTCGCAAGAGTTATAAGTGGTACATAAAACTCTATTTTCCATCTTCTGGACATTTCCATGCTGAATGCTTATAATGTATAAGATGAGGACCAGAAAAACCACCATATGGTGAATTCTGTTTGTCTGTCATCAGACAAATAATATTCAAGTACCAAAAAACAACACCTGCAATAGACCGCCCACCAAAATTTTTTTTGTGTATAGTGCATCAAATTTTCAACAACTTCCTTCTCGTTTGAAGCATGGTGATCACTTCCTGGTAAAACTGCCTGCTACTACTTTCAAGAAAAAGGCTCAAAAGAGGTGTTACGTCTGTGCACATACAAGAAAATGCCCACAACAACGCAGAGAGACTCGTTTTATGTGTGAGGAATTTAAAACACCACTGTGCATGACACCATGTTTCAAAGACTTCCACAGGCTGCAGAACTTCTAGAAATTCCCTGTGACTGTATGTGTGTATATAAAATATAGAAAAATAGTAATAAACAACATTTCATATCGTTTGTGTAAATATTTTCTGTAAACAAAACAATGACAACAGTGTTTACGCTGTTATTGTGTAGTATTGAAAAAGAAAACTTACAAAGTACTGATCATATTGGTCTCACAGGCCACAAAAGTTACTTTGGAAAAGAAAAATTAAAAAATAATAGAAAATAGTACATAAAAAAGTAAATAAAAGAATACCGGGTGATGGCAGTCGGCGATGTTATTTTTTTATTTTTTTATTATCACACTGGCCGATTCCCACCAAGGCAGGGTGGCCCGAAAAAGAAAAACTTTCACCATCATTCACTCCATCACTGTCTTGCCAGAAGGGTGCTTTACACTACAGTTTTTAAACTGCAACATTAACACCCCTCCTTCAGAGTGCAGGCACTGTACTTCCCATCTCCAGGACTCAAGTCCGGCCTGCCGGTTTCCCTGAATCCCTTCATAAATGTTACTTTGCTCACACTCCAACAGCACGTCAAGTATTAAAAAACCATTTGTCTCCATTCACTCCTATCAAACACGCTCACGCATGCCTGCTGGAAGTCCAAGCCCCTCGCACACAAAACCTCCTTTACCCCCTCCCTCCAACCCTTCCTAGGCCGACCCCCTACCCCGCCTTCCTTCCACTACAGACTGATGCACTCTTGAAGTCATTCTGTTTCGCTCCATTCTCTCTACATGTCCGAACCACCTCAACAACCCTTCCTCAGCCCTCTGGACAACAGTTTTGGTAATCCCGCACCTCCTCCTAACTTCCAAACTACGAATTCTCTGCATTATATTCACACCACACATTGCCCTCAGACATGACATCTCCACTGCCTCCAGCCTTCTCCTCGCTGCAACATTCATCACCCACGCTTCACACCCATATAAGAGCGTTGGTAAAACTATACTCTCATACATTCCCCTCTTTGCCTCCAAGGACAAAGTTCTTTGTCTCCACAGACTCCTAAGTGCACCACTCACTCTTTTTCCCTCATCAATTCTATGATTCACCTCATCTTTCATAGACCCATCCGCTGACACGTCCACTCCCAAATATCTGAATACGTTCACCTCCTCCATACTCTCTCCCTCCAATCTGATATTCAATCTTTCATCACCTAATCTTTTTGTTATCCTCATAACCTTACTCTTTCCTGTATTCACCTTTAATTTTCTTCTTTTGCACACCCTACCAAATTCATCCACCAATCTCTGCAGCTTCTCTTCAGAATCTCCCAAGAGCACAGTGTCATCAGCAAAGAGCAGCTGTGACAACTCCCACTTTGTGTGTGATTCTTTATCTTTTAACTCCACGCCTCTTGCCAAGACCCTCGCATTTACTTCTCTTACAACCCCCACTTTTTGCAAACTACACACCTCCATATCTCGGTAAGTATTGATGGTAAAAATTTTTTGTTTAGCCTATAATGTTTAGAAAAAAAAAAAACTTTTTTCAAGACTTTTTTTTTTTTTTTTTTTTTTTGAAATTTGGCCGACCCTCAGAACAAGTCTCAAGAGGACCTGCCGACCCCCAAAGGGTTAATAATGAAGAAAGGTTGCTCAAGTTCTGAACTCTAATTTCAGGTTTTCAATTTCTACTTATTACAATTTTTTATTTCAGTTTTCAGTGTTTTTAAAGCCTTCAGTTAACAGTATAATGAGTGTTGGATAATTTACTTTCATGTTTAATTAACTGGAAATTTTCATTATTGATGCCTGATGATAATCAACTTCTCAATATGCAGATAGGTTAGAATTTTTTTTCAGGTTTAAAGCCTCACAAGGTACCTGTAATTATTAATAATATTGGCATCTCAGGGAGATTAAGTTACTGTACTTAATATTTAACCAATTGGGCAACCAATAAGCATTCCCTTATATATTGAACACAGTTATAATTTAAAAAAAAATAAAGAGGAGAAAAGTATTAGTATCAGCCAAAAATTGGATACAAGTATCAGCCGAAAACTGGATATCAGCATTGGCAAGCATTTTGGTATTGTCCCATCTTTAAATAAAATGTCAGAGAAATAAACAGTGCATGGACAAATGTGATTATAGAACTAATGATGAACAATATGATTAAAAAATCTGAGAAAATAGTGTCCATTTCTTACAGGAAACTCATAGGATGATTTTTTATTTATTAACACATCGGCCGTTTCCCACCAAGGCAGGGTGGCCCGAAAAAGAAAAACTTTCATCATCATTCACTTTATGACTGTCTTGCCAGAGGCATGTTTACACTACAGTTACAAAACTGCAACATTAACACCCCTCCTTCAGTGTCGGCACTGTACTTCCCATCTCAAGGAATCAAGTCTGGCCTGCAGGTTTTCCTGAATTCCTTCATGAATGTTACCTTGCTTACACTCCAACAGCACAGAAAGTCCTAAAAACCATTTGTCTCCATTTGCTCCTATCTAACACGCTCATGCACACTTGCTGGAAGTCCAAGCCTCTCGCACACAAAACCTCCTTAACCCGCTCCCTCCAACCTTTCCTAGGCCGACCCCTACCCTGCCTTCCTCACAGTATGACTATGCATAAAATGTTTTAAATTTTAAAGCAATGCCAAGATGAAGTCCTAATGTAGTACAGTATACTGCAAAACTAAGAATAAAAAACAACTATACAATACAAAACTACAAGGTATCCATCCTAGCAAACAAACACGTTTTAACTTACCCTCACTTTCACGTCCCATAAAGCGATTAGCAGGTGCTCCACTAAAACTTCCAGATGTACCAAAGCGAGGTTCAAATGATGGTGGTGGCTGGGCATTAGGTCCACGAAAGGGCTGCCCTCCACGCATCATTTCTTGCTGCTGCTGCTGCTTTTGGAACCTGGGAGGTAACTTACTCTTGAACTGCGAGGAGAATACAGGCTGTTGGTCTCTTGGGCCATCTCGTCTGTCGTATGGACGTTCAAACTGGTCCCTTGAGTGATCCCGATAACTGTCCCTATAAGTCTCTCGTCTATCTTGATACTGCCGATAATCACGTCCACCATCACGACTTTGGGATTTCTCATCCCTAGTTTCACTATTGCCTCGTGAGCAACCAGGAACAGAATCAGTCTCTTCCCTTTCTCTTTCATCAACAAAATCACCACGAGTGTCCCATGGGTCCTTATGTTTCTTTCCAACACTCTTGGTTTGCTCATATCTTTTTTTCTCTTCGTAACGTTTCTCCTCCTCCTCATGGCGTTGCCGTGCTCGTTCAAGAGCAACCTGTACCTCATCCCCTGTAGCACGCTTTTCACGCCACATATCTTCCTCTTCACGGGGATGTGGTGCTGGGGAATGTGAGGGTGCATGTACAGGAAGTGAGGTAGTGTGCGTAGGAGGATGGACAGGATTTAGAGGAGAAGGATGTGATGGTGTGTGTCCAGGATTATGTGAAGAATTAAGAGATGGTGTGAGAGATGAGGTATGTGAAGAACTGAGTTGTGAAGGACCACCCCTTAGTCCAGACCCTTGAAGACTACTGAAGTCCCTAGATGGACCTCTTTGATAATCATAATTTCTTTGTTGCTGCCATCTGCCCGATTCACCAGGCGAATATCGGCAATTATCAGGAGCCCGGCGGTCCTCCACAGTTTCTCGTTTACTCTCACGACCACGAGGACCCTGGTGAGCCCTGTCTCTTAATCCTGAGTCTCTCTCCTGTTCTCGTTCTCGTGATACAAGATGTTCATCGCGCCGTTCATCACTATCTCTAACGTCACGTATTCTTTCCTTTTCACACCGTTCACGCCTATCAGTCTTCCAGTCTAAATTGTGCTGCTTGCTGCTCTCCTCTTCTGCAGTTCCTTCATCTTCACTGAAGTTCAGTTTTTGGCTGAATAAAGGAAAAAAAAGTAAATGAATACTAAAGAAAAATTCAAGGTTGTTACTACACATTGGTAAGCAACAATTATCATAATGCACAACTTTATGAAGTAGTCATCTTGACAAGCAACAAAACTATCGGCAGAAAAGTGGGTTGGTGCAGGTATGAGTAGTGGGGGGTTGAAGAGGGTTGGAATAGTTTTAAAAATGCAGTATTAGAATGTGGGGCAGAAGTTCGTGGTTATAGGAGGGTGGGTGCAGGAGGAAAGAGGAATGATTGGTGGAATGATGAAGTAAAGGGTGTGATAAAAGCGAAAAAGGTAGCTTATGAGAGGTATTTACAAAGTAGAAGTGTTATAAGAAGAGTAGAGTATTATTTTTTTTTTTTTTTTTTTTTATTATCACACCGGCCGATTCCCACCAAGGCAGGGTGGCCCGAAAAAGAAAAACTTTCACCATCATTCACTCCATCACTGTCTTGCCAGAAGGGTGCTTTACACTACAGTTTTTAAACTGCAACATTAACACCCCTCCTTCAGAGTGCAGGCACTGTACTTCCCATCTCCAGAACTCAAGTCCGGCCTGCCGGTTTCCCTGAATCCCTTCATAAATGTTACTTTGCTCACACTCCAACAGCACGTCAAGTATTAAAAACCATTTGTCTCCATTCACTCCTATCAAACACGCTCACGCATGCCTGCTGGAAGTCCAAGCCCCTCGCACACAAAACCTCCTTTACCCCCTCCCTCCAACCCTTCCTAGGCCGACCCCTACCCCGCCTTCCTTCCACTACAGACTGATACACTCTTGAAGTCATTCTGTTTCGCTCCATTCTCTCTACATGTCCGAACCACCTCAACAACCCTTCCTCAGCCCTCTGTAGAGTAGAGTATATGGAGAGTAAAAGAAAGGTGAAGAGTGTGGTGAGAGAGTGCAGAAGGAGAGCAGATGATAGTGGGAGAGGTACTGTCAAGAAATTTTAATGAAAATAGGAAAAAAATTTGGAGTTAAACAAGTTAAGAAAGCCTAGGGAACAAATGGAATTGTCAGTTAAAAACAGAGTAGGGGAGTTAGTAGATGGGGAGAGAGAGGTTTTGGGTAGATGGCGAGAATATTTTGAGGAACTTTTAAATTCGACGAAGAAAGGGAGGCAGTAATTTCATGCACTGGCCAGGGAGGTATACAATTTTTTAGGAGAGAAGAGGAGCATGATGTGAGTGTGGGGAAGGTGCGTGTGGCATTATGTAGAATGAAAGGGGGTAAAACAGTTGGAACTGACGGGATCATGACAGAAATGTTAAAAGCAGGGGACGACATAGTGTTGGAGTGGTTGGTATTTTTTATTAATAAATGTATGAAAGAGGGGAAGGTACCTAGAGACTGGCGGAAAGCGTATATAGACCCTTTATATAAAGGGAAGGGGGACAAAAGAGAAAAGTGTACGGTAGGGTTATTATTGAAAGAGTTAGAGGTAAGACAGAATGCAGAATTGCAGATGAGCAAGGAGGTTTTAGAGTGGGTAGGGGATGTGTAGATCAATTGTTTACACTGAAGCATATATATGAGCAGTATTTAGATAAAGATAAGGAAGTTTTTATTGCATTTATGGATTTAGAAAAGGCATATGATAGAGTGGATAGGGAAGCAATGTGGCAGATGTTGCAAGTACTATATGGAATAGGTGGTAAGTTACTAAATGCTGTAAAGAGTTTTTATGAGGATAGTGAGGTTCAAGTTAGGCTGTGTAGAAGAGAGGGAGACTACTTCCCGGTAAAAGTAGGTCTTAGACAGGGATGTGTAATGTCAACATGGTTGTTTAACATATTTATAGATGGGGTTGTAAAAGAAGTAAATGCTAGGATGTTCAGGAGAGGGGTGGGGATTAAATTATGGGGAATTAAATACAAAATGGGAAGTGACACAGTTACTTTTTACTGATGATACTGTGCTTATGGGAGATTCTAAAGAAAAATTGCAAAGGTTAGTGAACGAATTTGGGAGTGTGTGTAAAGGTAGAAAGTTGAAAGTGAACATAGAAAAGAATAAGGTGATCGAGAGTATCAAATGATTTAGATAAAGAAAAATTGGATATCAAATTGGGGAGGAGTATAGAAGAAGTGAATGTTTTCAGATATTTGGAAGTCGACGTGTCAGCGGATGGATTTATAAAGGATGAAGTTAATCATAGAATTGATGAAGGAAAAAAGGTGAGTTGTGCATTGAGGTATATGTGGAGGCAAAAAATGTTATCTATGGAGGCAATGAAGGGAATGTATGTAAGTATAGTAGTACCAATACTCTTATATGGGTGTGAAGCTTGGGTTGTAAATGCTGCAGCAAGTAGGTGGGTGGAGGCAGTGGAGATGTCCTGTCTAAGGGCAATGTGTGGTGTAAATATTATGCAGAAAATTCTGAGTGTGGAAATTAGAAGAAGGTGTGGAGTTAATAAAAGTATTAGTCAGAGGGCAGAAGAGGGTTTGTTGAGGTGGTTTGGTCATTTAGAGAGAATGGATCTAAGTAGAATGACATGGAGAGCGTATAAATCTGTAGGGGAAGGAAGGCAGGCTAGGGGTCGTCCTCGAAAAGGTTGGAGGGAGGGGGTAAAGGTAGTGTTGTGGGCGAGGGGTTTGGACTTCAAGCAAGCGTGCATGAGCATGTTAGATAGGAGTGAATGGAGACAAATGGTATTTGGGACCTGACGAGCTGTTGGAGTGTGAGCAGGGTAATATTTAGTGAAGGGATTCAGGAAAACCGGTTATTTTATATAACCGGACTCGAGTCCTGGAAATGGGAAGTACAATGCCTGCACTCTAAAGGAGGGGTTTGGTATATTGGCATTTTATAGGGATATATTGTGTATTTTTATATGTATATACTTCTAAACTGTTGTGTTCTGGGCACCTCTGCAAAAACAATGATTATGTGTGAGTGAGGTGAAAGTGTTGAATGATGATGAAAGTATTTTCTTTTTGGGGATTTTCTTTCTTTTTGGGTCACCCTGCCTCGGTGGGAGATGGCCGACTTGTTGAAAAAAAAAATGTATGACTACTCACAAAACTAATAACGCTATTGCAAATAAATCAGAGTGGATGGGACTCAAACCTATGGTAAGCGAATCCTCTAACTCACTGGTGTACAGAAATATACCTAATTGGATGAATCTTTTTAGGCCAAAATAGTCCAGTGGATAGCACACTGGCCTGCAAGTTGCAAGTTTTAGGACTTATTTGCCGTGGGTTTGAGCCCCTACTTGTTCTGCTATTTGTTCATTTCAAAGATTCTACAGCAGCAACATAATGAATAGACTATGATGTAGCTCTATTTAATTTTTTACAGAATTGTGCATAATGGTACATATATGAGTGACAATAATACAGTACTGGATAAGTTCTCTCCTTCTGCATTGGCTGTTTTCTAGTACACAGACATCCCAATTCAATTTACTCTCAAAGTTGCAACATCTACACCCTCTCTCAGACTGCATTCAATACTACCCATCTCCAGAACTCTTGTTCAACTAATTGGTGTTTATAAATCGTATATTACCTTAACACCTGCACCAAAGAACTCATGAAAAGAGAAGCACTGTAAAGGCCTACTGGCCATGTTATGTAAGTCCTACTTACTTTAAATACACTCCATAATCTACAACCCCATTGCAAAACTCATGTTTCTTCACACAAGAAAACATACAAAATGGAGCAATGTAACAGGCCTCATGGTCATGCTAAACAGGTGCTCCTCAAAACCCCTCTCCAAATTTCACTTATCTACAATTCTATTGCCAAACCAATGTTTTTCTACACTAAACGTAAGAGAAACATTGCAGTAGGCTCACTACTACATGCTAGGCAGGGCCTGCTACCCAAGCATTTCCATTCATGCCCCTCTTAACCCACTATCAAGGTACTTAATGTATTTGCTCCAATGACAAATGGGAACAGAGAAGCGAGTCGAGTGGCCAGAAACAAATATGCTAGGGTGAAGAAAAAGGCTGAGACACAAGAATGACATAACAGCAAAGGCCATGTCTGAACCAGAACTACTTCACAGCCACAACAGAAGAATGACAACAGTAAAGGACCAGGTAATTCAACTGAGGGAAGGAGGAAATCTCATGAACAAGTCCATGAAGTGTTGATAAAACGATTCAAAGAGGTCTTCTCAGTGGAAACTGAGGTAATACCAGAGAGATTAAGGAAAAGAGATTGACAAGTACTGGATACACTCCACACAACAGGGAAAGAGGTAAAGAAACTTTTGATGGATCTTTATACATTAAAAGCAACGACATTGTATCACCATGGATTCTGCGAGAGGGTGCAGAAGCACTATCTAAACCAACTAGCTATGATCTCACAATGTCAATGAATACAAGACAGCAAATGTAGTCCCTATATAAAAGATAGAAAACAAACAGGAGACATTAAACTACAAACCAGTTTCCCTAACATGCATACCTTGCAGTGTAATGCAAAAACTTTTCAGAGGGATAGTAGAAGAACACCTGGAGACAAGTGGTTTTATAAAAAATAAAAAGGATGGATTTAGGGATGACAAATCTAGATTTGTCTTAAAAGTTTAACTTGTTGGAGTTCTATGACAAAGTAACAGATGTGTCACATGAGGGGCTTGTGGTGGTTTGAATTCAACCCCATTAAATGCAAGATCATGAAAATTGGGGAAAGGAACAATAAGACTGGAAACAAGGTACATATAGACTAGGGGAACAGGCTGTAAACTTCAAAGAGGAAAACCTAGAGGTGAGCATATTATCCAATATATGGCCAAAGGTTCACACTGGCCAAGTAACCTCTGCAGCCAACGCTTGTCTGGCAAATCTAAGAGTAGCTTTCGGGAATCGCAACAGTCATTCCAGGGCATTTTTACAACATACGAAAGGCCCATCTTGGAGTATGCAGTGCCACTAAGGAACCTGCACCTGAAAAAGCTCATTAAGAAACTAAAGAAAATGCAGAAGTATGAAACGAGGCTTTATCCTGAGCTAAAGGGCATAAGCTATGAAGAGAGGCCAAAAAAAGTAATTAACAATACTGGAAAACAACCAGGGAGACATGATAATATACAAAATACAATGGAACCTCTACTTACGAGTTTAATCCGTTCCAAGACCTTGCTCGCAACTGGATTTGCTCGTTTGCAGAGTCAATTTTCCTTATTTAAATTAATTGAAATGGAATTAATTCGTTCCAGTGGAATTCCAGGCACGAGAAAATACTTTAATAATTTCCCTAATATCGACTCTACAGCTTATTTATCTATCACAATTCATGTAAAATGACATAATAAACTGTATTAATAACATAGAAACATGATATACACACTAGAATGAATAAAATACATGTCATTAGGTATGTGGCTAGTGATGGTGACAGCAGCTATTGTTGCTGGGGTTTATGGGGCCACCACAGCAGCCATTCCTGCTCCTGACTACATGTGTAGAGAACCTAGGATAACCCAAAAAAGTCAGAGTGACTTATAAGTGCTACACTCTTAATGCTACACTTTGCCACTGCTACTTCATGTTGTTTGCCACTGCTACCTCATGTTGTTTGCCACTGCTACCTCATGTTGTTTGCCACTGCTACCTCATGTTGTCTGCCACTGCTACCTCATGTTGTCTGCCACTGCTGCTTCATGTTGTCTGCCACTGCTGCTTCATGTTGTCTGCCACTGCTGCTTCATGTTGTCTGCCACTGCTGCTTCATGTTGTCTGCCACTGCTGCTTCATGTTGTCTGCCACTGCTGCTTCATGTTGTCTGCCACTGCTGCTTCATGTTGTCTGCCACTGCTGCTTCATGTTGTCTGCCACTGCTGCTTCATGTTGTCTGCCACTGCTGCTTCATGCTGTCTGCCACTGCTACCTCATGTTGTCTGCCACTGCTACCTCATGTTGTCTGCCACTGCTACCTCATGTTGTCTGCCACTGCTACCTCATGTTGTCTGCCACTGCTACCTCATGATGTCTGCCACTACTACCTCATGATGTCTGCCACTACTGTTTCATGTTGTCTACCACTGCTACCTCATGTCTGCCACTGCTGCTTCATGTTGTCTGCCACTGCTACCTCATGCTGTCTGCCACTGCTACCTCATGTTGTCTACCACTACTACCTCATGATGTCTGCCACTGCTGCTTCATGTTGTCTGCCACTGCTACCTCATGCTGTCTACCACTGCTACCTCATGTTGTCTGCCACTGCTGCTTCATGTTGTCTGCCACTACTGCTTCATGTCTGCCACTGCTGTTTCATGTTGTCTGCCACTGCTACCTCATGTCAGCCACTGCTGCTTCATGTTGTCTGCCACTGCTGCTTCATGTTGTCTGCCACTGCTGCTTCATGTTGTCTGCCACTGCTGCTTCATGTTGTCTGCCACTGTTGCTTCATGTTGTCTGCCCCTGCTACCTCATGATGTCTGCCACTGTTGCTTCATGTTGTCTGCCACTGCTCCCTGATGATGTCTACCACTGATGTTACCAAACAATCGAACATTTCTGATGTTTTGAGCTCAATTTCAAGGTATGTACTCTTCATCATGAAACCAATTAAAATCATATTTATTTTTGTAGTATATCTTCCATTCTATCACTTGAGACCAAATAAAACGAGAATACAACCATAAACACCATACGAAAATATACCGCTAAGGGAAGGCTAATGGTTGAGAAGTGAACTCTGTTATTTATGGTCCGATTTCTTTCATTTTTGGCGTACGTTAAGAAGCATCTTTTCATCATACATTGCCCAAGTTTCAATAAGATAGTCCAACAAACAACTGAGATCCAATTCCCTAGATCAAGAGAAAGAGCCCCCTCACCAGTGTCAATTAACCTCCCTTGAGGCCCACTCGCATCTGGAAATTTTGCTTGCGTTGAAGCAAAAAATCGACTGAGCAGCTGCTCGTATCTGGAAAAACTTGCACGTGGATGCACTCGCAAGGAGGTTCCACTGTACATGGGAATTGATAAGATAGATGGGGAGAGGCTGTTTGAGGAGAGAAACTGGAACTTGGGGACACCACTGGAAGTTAAAAATACCAATGAAACACATGGATGTTAGAAAGTATTTCTTCAGTCTCAAGAGTGGTTGGGAAATGGAATGATCTTGGTGAGGAAGTGATAGAGGCAGGCTACATACAGAGTTTTAAGAGCAGGATCAGTAGTGCCCAAAAGACTTATAAGGGAGTAAATCTGAAGAGTGCCAAATAAGAGGCAGGCTCAGGATCTGAGAAACAGCCTCTGCATCCACAAATAGAGAACTGCACACACATGTACACGCAAGAACACAGGTGCACACACTTTTATATAATTTTTTTTTTTACATTAAATGTCTCAACCGAAGTATGATGAATGAATATAGTTAGACTCGCCTTCATTCATTCAACAGCTGTCTTGTCAAAAGTGAGTGGCCATGACAATTCAAATTACAGTACTTTCTGAGATGCAAGATCTGCACACTCCTTCAGAGTGCAGACACTGCACTTCCCACTTCCAGGACTCAATCTCAGCTTACCAGGTTCCCTGAATCCATTGATCTTACCTTGGTCACACTACAAGAGAGCATTAACCCTTTTATTGTCCAGACCCCTCATCTGAAACTTGTCCAAGAACTTTCAAAAAATCTTATGAAATGGTAAAGAATCTTTTTCTGAAGGTAACAGAACAAAGTATGAAAATTTAAAAATTACTCCTTTGCTAATTTTGCCGTGTCAGCAATTCTGCCCTAAGTCCTATTCTAGGCCAATTACATTGTTCCAGTTGACCAAATTCTTAGCTATTTCGCTAGTATGTCTTCCATTTTATCAATTAAGCACAAGAAATTTCCAAATTAACTATTTCAACTACACAATAGTGATCAGAAATTGGTAATTTGGTCGAATTCACACAAATTTCAAAATATTCCAATTTCAAAATAGGTCCAGAATAAACAATGCAGGCATTCCTGGCACTAAAATAACATTTCCTCTTATCATTAGTTATATTTCCAGGCCTTACACATGAATTCCATTTGGATTTTTTATTCACACAATTTTTATTCGCAAAAAAAAAAAAAATAGAAGATTTACTGTTATGCAATATTGTAATTATATAAATAATACCAGTGCATTCCTGAACACACATTAGACCCACCAGTTGACACGTACTGGATGCATGACATTAGACCCACCAGTTGACATGTAGTGGATGCATGACATTAGACCCACCAGTTGACATGTAGTGGATGCATGACATTAGACCCACCAGTTGACATGTAGTGGATGCATGACAATTTTTTTACTCTTGGAACATCAGGAAAAATCAGACATCTCTGCTACTTTGAGCTCAATTTAATATATCTTCCATTCTATCAAATGAGACCAAGAAACTGAGAATGCAACCATAAAAAACACATGTAAATACACTGCAAAGCTGACATTTTAAACCAAAAAAATGGTCAGTTTTTTTCTCATTATGCACTGCATGCTGCAGGATTTTTTAATATGGTGCACACTTACCACATAGACCCAGTCTCTCATATCTAGATCCAAATTTACTGCTCACAGCTTATCTGAGTGAGCTGAGCTCATCACGTAGTAATACAGCACAGGTAGCAAACTCAAAGGAATAGTACTATGGCACAGTCAGCAAAAGGGTTAAAGCCCCCTCTCCTTCCACAAAAAACAGAAAATGTAAGATACACAAAATATATTCTTAAGACCATAATTATAAAGTCAACATGCTTAGAATTTTAAAGTTAACTTACTTATAATCTACTTCTCCAGCAGTAGTTGCCCAGCCCTCAGCCACACAAGGATCATCCTCAAATCCCTCCAGTGCCTCTTTCTTAATAATAGGAGGTGGCAGAACAATATCCTCATCAGTAGAACCAGGAGGACCTCCACTTCCTCTGTACCTCTGGTCACGCACATAAGGGGGACGCTGATGACCAGGATAATTTGGTGGAAAACCTCCTGGGAAGTTACCACGCACCATCTGTCATAGGCAACGTAAGTGATATACAGAATGATACAAGTTTCTGAAGAAAATAATTAAATTACCTTATACCTTTCAAACTATGTACCTTCATGCACAGACTGTACTAATTGATCTCAATGAAAAAGAAAATTTTGGCACTTTTTAGAGAAGAAAATCTTACACATCCCTTCCAAAACACATTTGTGTTGTTGGGAAGGGATGGGTAAAAAGAAAGAATAATTTACCTATCTCAATTTCAAATGAGTGGATAATGAGGGCACAAAATAAAAAAAAATGAGTATATTAAGGAAAGTGGTAAGGCATACTAACAATGAATAAGAAGTTGAAGATAAAAAGGAATCACACACAGAAAAAGGGGTAGAAGGTGTTAAGAAAAAGAAAGGGCTTTGGTCTCCAGAAGGAGCAACAAGGTAAAGGAAGATGTGTTCCGTCTTGCTAGTGTGAACAAGTCTCCACTCGCATCTCTTTAAATTTCATGTGTAAAGGTCACAAATAAAAATAAGTTAGTATTAAAATATTTTAACGAAATAAACATTTTTAACAATACTTGTAAATAACAAAACTCATACAACAGTGTAATTCAACATGCCCCCAGCCCAGTGGCGGCTTGTCCAAAGGAGCTGCAGAGCTGCAGCCCCCCCAGATGCTCACTGCCAGACGTATCACTTCATCAACCTTACACTAAAATAATTTGCAATTGACAAATATATTACATGAAATATCTGTTGTATGTTGTTTTCCGTGTATTTATAAGTGAATTTTTAATATTTTGTTGAAACGAGATAAAAAAATTATTAAAAATAGAAGTTTCATGCGGTACAATAGTATAAGTATTACTGGCGCTATAAGCTGCCACTGCCCCAGCCCCCTTCCAATCTATCAAGTACAAACCTTTTGGCCAAGCTTCCTTGAATGCCTGTTCAACCAGGCAGTTGCTGTTAGCAGCCCACTTACTCACAAAGCCATCACAGCCTGATTGATCTGGCACTTGGCAGACAGTGATTCAGTTTCTTTTTCACTTCTACATTTGTTTCAGCAATATTTTTGACAAGTACTGGTAGCAGTTTAAAGTCTCAGACCATGAATGTTGACAGTGTTCTCTTTTTGTACCTATGGTGCCTCTGCTTGTCAATGATTATATTCAAACATTTCCTCCCGTATTTCTCATTCCTTTAAGTTCTGATGGTAGTATCTACATTTGAAACCAGGCCAAATAAAATCTCTTTCCTCTTTGCTCCAGGGAGTACATTAAAAATACAGCACTGTGATGCGTTCCCATTTAATGCTTTATTGACTGAGCAGTAAACAATCTCTGCACATTTTCCAGCCTGATGTCTCCTCTCCTTCAAACTGAGATGTGAGCACAGGACAATATTCTAGAGTAAGATCAAAGTTCTCTGAAGAATTATTGGTATTTTATCTTTTGTTTTGAAAGTTCTCAGCATCCACCTTGTTAATTTTCTGACTGCCATAGCAACTGATATTATTCAAAGTTTTTTATCAGTTTCTTATGTTTTATGAGATAATCCACCTGCATTTAATGTGCAGTGAAAATTTTTACTTCTTCATTCTTCCCATATCTAAGCAATTAAATCTGTCACCACTGAACACTGTCATTGTTATTTGTCATTGGAAGGCTCTGTTGCTATCCAAATGTAATTTTACTGTATCTTATCTTCTAACTGGGCCACTTTCAATCTTAACTTGCTATTATCTGCAAAAAATGATACAAAGCTATGACCTATTGTTTATCTGTCTGCCATGACAATGAGAAACAGTAGAGGTATTATGTATACCTGAAGAGTGTTTCTAGGCCCAATGCTCCACGGCCAGGTCCATGACCAGGTCTATTACTCCTATTAGAAATGTCAATATCATTTCCCCACCTTTCCTGTTTTATCTACTGCCTTCAATTTATGAGCTATTACTCCATGGTCATATTTGTCTTTTTTTTTTTTTTTTTAATACATGTTGGCTGTTTCCCACCGAAGCAGGGTGACCCAAAAAAGAAAAAAAAAAACTTTCATCATCATTCAACACTTTCACCATTATTCATACATAATCAATGTCTTTGCAGAGCTGCTCAGATATGACAGTTAATATCTGAAACCCCTCCTTTAACCCTTTGAGGGTTTTCGTCGTACAAGTACGTCTTACGCGTAGGGGTTTTTGATGTACTAGTACGCATAAATTCTAGCGGCCTCAAATCTCGCGCGAAAAGGCTGGTAGGCCTAGGTGTGAGAGAATGGGTCTGCGTGGTCGGTGTGCGCGGTAGAAAAAAAATCTGGGACCCAGTGGTGCATTGTGGGAATGCCCTCTTAGTAAACAATGTCCACCATGCCTCGCGGTAAGAAGCTCCTCACTCCTCGGCGAATTGGGACACTTTTGTTCCCCAGTGACAGTTCTAATAGTGATGGAAGTGCCAGTGAAGATGAGTTTCGTGGTTTTAGTGAGGTTTTGACCGAAACTAATGACCATAATATCGGTAATAGTGAAGAAAACCCAGACGACCCTCAGCCTTCCACCTCTGGTGCTGGGCCCTCGTGTTCACGTTCAGTTGTTCCAGAACCCAAGAGGAAACTTCTATTTTCCCAAATCCCAGACTCAGATGAGAGCATGGGTGATGATAGTGATAGTGAATATGAACTACAAGCTCTTCAAACTAGTTCCAGTAGTGATAGTGAAGTGCAATATTCCCCAGTGAAGCGTCAGTATATACGACAATATATGCGCTCTGGTAGTGTGCCATATGTTATACCAAGGGGAAGGAGTGTATCTCGGAGTACATCCCGTGGCTGTACAACAGGAACAGACAGTGAAAATGACAAAGATACTGTTGCAATTGGGATGGAAAATGTGCGTGGTGGTAGTGGTGCCGGCGGTGAGGCACCAGCAGTGGGCCATGCTGCCACCCACGCTGCCACCCACGCCGCTGCCTCAGCTGATCTAGAACAAAGGCCACCACCCCCCACTCCCCCACCACACCAGCCTCCACAACCACAACCTCCACAACCACAACCACCTGTCATTGTCCAGTACCCACCAGCAGACCGCACCTGGGATTGGCAGGAAGCTGTCAATTTTGTTCCAAATCCCCACCAGTTTGATGGCAGCCAAAGTGGAATACGGCCATCTTGTGCACTTGGGAACAATGCCACTGAACTGGAATGTTTCGAGTTATTCTTTGACGAACCACTGATGAAAAGTATTGTCATGGAAAGCAACACATACTACGAGTACACCATGGCAAACACATTACTTTCACCAAAATCACGTCTACACCAGTGGAAGGAGGCAACTGTGGCTGAGATGTATCTTTTCTTTGCCACAATAATGCTTATGCCACATGTGTATAAGCACAAAGTGAAATCATACTGGTCAACAGACCCCCTGATTGCAACACCAGGTTTCAGTGATATAATGCCAGTGAATCGATTTGTGCTAATGTTACGTATGCTTCACTTCTCAGATAAAACCAGGCCTGACAGAACTGACAGGTTATATAAGATTAGGAATGTGTTTGTGTATCTGAAACAGAAATTCAGTACGCATTTTTATCCCTTCAGGAAGCTTGTAATTGACGAGTCTTTGATTCTGTTCAAAGGAAGACTCTCTTTCAAGCAGTACATACCAAGCAAGAGGAAACGCTTTGGTATAAAGTTGTTTGTGCTTTGTGATTGTTACAGTGGTCTGGTATTGGATATTATTGTGTACACTGGAAGTTATACATTGCAAAATACCAGGAAGTTACTGGGCATCTCAGGTGATGTGGTTCGAACAATGATAGAACCATACCTTGGTAAGGGGCATATATTATATACAGATAACTGGTACACAAGCCCCTCACTCAGTGATTTTTTGCGAGTGAACATGACAGATGTGTGTGGCACAGTGTGTGCAAATCGAAAACATATGCCCAGGTTTGACGCTGGCACTCGTAGAGGTGAGGTGCAGGCGTTTGCTGCCAATGACATCATGGCATTTCGGTGGCATGACAAACGAGATGTCACACTGTTGTCATCAATTCACCCTAATGAAATGGCAGACAGTGGCAGGCAGCATAGAGAGAGAAATGAACCCATTCTAAAACCTGCAGCTGTGATTGATTACACCTTCAACATGCATTCAGTGGACAAATATGACATGCAGATTGGGTTTGCTGATTGTGTTCGCAAGAGTTATAAGTGGTACATCAAACTGTTTTTCCATCTTCTGGACATTTCCATGCTCAATGCTTATAATATGTATAAGATGAGCACCAGAAACAAACCACAGTACGGCGAATTCTGTTTGTCTGTCATCAGACAAATAGTATTCAAGTACCAAGGAACAGCACCTGCAATTGACCGCCCACCAAATTATCAACAACTACCTGCTCGTCTGAAGCATGGAGATCACTTCCTGGTAAAACTGCCTGCTACTGCTTTGAAGAAAAAGGCTCAGAAGAGGTGTTACGTCAGTGCACATACAAAAAAACGCACACAACAACGCAGAGACACTCGTTTTATGTGTGAGGAGCACAAAACTCCACTGTGCATGACACCATGTTTCAAAGACTTCCACAGGCTGCAGAACTTCTAGAAACATTCCCTGTGACTGTATATGTGTATATAAAATATAGAAAAATAGTAATAAACAACATTTCATATCGTTTGTTTGTGTAAATATTTTCTGTAAACAAAATAATGACAACAGTGTTTATGCCCTTATTGTGTAGTATTGAAAAAGAAATAACTTACAAAATACTGATCATGTTGGCCTCAGAGGCCATAAAAGTTACTCAGAAAAAGAAAAATTGAAAAATAATTGAAAATAGTACATAAAAAAGTAAATAGAAAAATACCGGGTGACGGCAGTCGGCGATGTTACCATATGTTGTTCAATTTTGGCAAATTTCACACCTCCATATCTCAGTAAGTATTGACGTTAAAATTTTTTTGTTTAGCCTATAATGTTTAGAAAAAAAAAACTTTTTTCATAAGAAAAAATAATTTTTTTTTTTTGAAATTTGGCCGACCCTGAGAACGAGTTTCGGAGAGGGCCTGTCGACCCTCAAAGGGTTAAAGGGCAGGCATTGTACTACCCAATTCCAAGACTCAAGCCCAGCTAACCAGTTTCCCTGAATCCCTTCACAAAATATTGCCCTGCTCACACTCCAACAGCTCATCAGATCCCAAACACAATGTCTCCATTCACTCCTTACACACTCATGCACACTTGCTGGAAGTCCAAGCCCCTCACCCACTAAACCTCCTTTACCCCCTCCCTCCACTCTTTCCTAGAATGACCCTGCCTTCCTTCCCATAAAGATTTAGAGGCTCTTCAAGTCATTCTACTTTGTTCCATTCTCTCTAAATGACCAAACCACCTGAACAACCCCTCTTCAGCTTTCTGACTAATACTTTTAGTAACTCCACACCACCTCCTAATTTCCACACTACGAATTCTCTGCATAACATTTACACCACACATTGCCCTTAGACATGACATCTCCACTGCCTCGAGCCTCCTCCCTGCTGCAGCATTTACAACCCATGCTTCACACCCACATAAGAGCGTTGGTACCACTATATTCACATACATTCCCTTCTTTGCCTCCATGGAAATGTTTTTTTTTGTCTCCACAGATACCTCAAAGCACCAATCTTTCCTCCTTAAGCCACGAGTGTTGTAAAACTCAACTAAATTGCCGAGAGCAACGGGCTAGTAACCCTTTTGGATTCTAAGCTCCTCCAAAGAACAGTGATGCTCATGTTAATGGTATTTTCCATATCTTTAAAAATACCAAATTCCAGAAATTAGGCCTCGAAGCTGAGTGCATAAGCCTGTTGTCTATTTCTTTTTCAAAGTCTTAAGAATTTGTGCTAATGTGTGAGACACAATTTACAGGCTGGGCAGAGAGAATGAAAACATTATCCAGGTCTTCAATTCACACAGAGCCGATTGGATTGGAAAACAACAGTTTATCCTTTTCTTTTACGATTTCTTTGTCAGCTGTACATTAATGCCCGTTACTAGAAGGCCAATACATGGCTCAAATTTTGCATAAGAAAAGTGTTGAGGATTTTCCCAATTTCCTGAATTTTTGGTGGGGATGGGGGGTCCTTTTGCTTTTCTTCTGGCTGGAATAAGTGTTAAATTATAATTTTTTCACTTTAAGTACTATATCTATTATATTGTATTATTATTATATTATATTATTTGGACAATGCCTGCACTTTAAAGGAGGGGTTTGGGATATTGGCAGTTTGGAGGGATATGTTGTGTATCTTTATACGTATATGCTTCTAAACTGTTGTGTTCTGAGCACCTCTGCAAAAACAGTGATTATGTGTGAGTGAGGTGAAAGTGTTAAATGATGATGAAAGTATTTTCTTTTTAAGGATTTTCTTTCTTTTTGGGTCACCCTGCCTCGGTGGGAGACGGCCGACTTGTTGAAAAAAAAATCTATTAAAAAATTTTTTATAAGAATTGGGATGGACTAAGCTCTATGTACGCTTCCTGACACAAAGTACATAAAAGACAAAACCATATAACCAACAAAGCTGACCAGGTAATAAAATATTACTGCAGTATGAAAATATAAACCATACTTACATATGGGGGTGTGACTCCCCTGAACTGATGGGACTGGGGTCCATGGGTTGCAACTGGTCCCATGGGACCGATGGGACCTCCTGGCACCATTGGAGGCCCACCAGGTGGGGTTCCTCTTGGTCCCATTCCCCCAGAGCGATTTGGGGGAAGCACCTCTCCTATAAACACAATAATGTCACTATTAATATCAGAAAGATCAGTGTGGCAATGAGACATCTTCCAATACTTTCTATACAAAATTAACCCTCAAACTACCGATCACAAATTTAGGCCAACTAGGAAAATGCTACTGATGTAAATTTATTCAAATTCTAGAGCTGCTAAAATGGCCACAATTGGCCTAGTTAGGCCTATATCACAGAAAATTGGTTGGCGCTGTTGTTGTTCAGTTTTAAAAAATTGTGTTGTGTGCTTGGCATTGTGGAAGTAAGTAGATGTCATTATATTTGTTTACAACATACAACAATTGAGAATTACTAATTCCAGAGATTAACTCCTTGCATTGTCCCACACATTTCTGTATTGTGGGGCATGTGTATCTTTTTATTGTTTTTTTTTTATTATTATTAACACACTGGCCGATTCCCACCAAGGCAGGGTGGCCCGAAAAAGAAAAACTTTCACCATCATTCACTCCATCACTGTCTTGCCAGAAAGGTGCTTTACACTACAGTTTTTAAACTGCAACATTAACACCCCTCCTTCAGAGTGCAGGCACTGTACTTCCCATCTCCAGGACTCAAGTCCGGCCTGCCGGTTTCCCTAAACTCCTTCATAAATGTTACTTTGCTCACACTCCAACAGCACGTCTAGTATTAACCCCTTCAGGGTCCAAGGCCCAAATCTGAAGTGGTGCCCCAGTGTCCAAGACTTTAAAAAAAAAAAATTTGTTATTTTTTCTTATGAAATGGTAGAGAATCTTTTTGTGAAGGTAATAAAACAAAAAGTACGAAATTTGATGGAAAATTGACGAAATTATGCTCTCGCGAATTTTGATGTGTCAGCGATATTTGCGAATCGGCAATTTTGCCGACTTTGACTCCCATTTTAGGCCAATTACATTATTCCAGTCAACCAAATTCTTAGCTATTTCCCTAGTATTACTTCTATTCTATCGATTGAGCACAAGAAATCGCCAAGTCAACTGTTTCAACTACAAATTAAAGTGATTGGAAATTGTTAATTTGGCCAATTTAACACAAAGTTCAAAATATTCCAATTTCAAAATAGGGTCCAGAATAAACAATGTAGGTATTCCTGGAACTAAACTAACATTTCCTCTGTTCATTAGTTACGTTTTGAGGCTTTACAAATAAATTCCATTTTGATTTTTTATTCACATAATGAATTTTTATTCACACCAAAAAATAGAAGATTTACTGTTATGCAATACTGTAATAATTGCATAAATATCATCACCATATTTGTGAATGCATATTAGACCCACCAGCTGGCGTGTATTAGACGTGTGAGGTCGTTTGTTTACTCTTGAATATCGGCAAAAATTTAACATTTCTGCTACTTTTAGCTCAGCTTCAAGCCATTTCCAGTGCGAAAACCAATCAAAATCATCTCGACTTCTGTAATATGTTTTCCATTCTATCAAATGAGACCAAGAAATCGCAAATACAACTATAAAAAACATATGAAAAAACACTGCAAAGTCGCTGTTTTAATCGAAAAATCATGATTTCAGTTTTTTTCTCTCATGACACACAGCGTGCTGCAGGATCTGTTTTATGTGGTGCACACATACCACATAGATGTATTCTCTCACATCTAGGCCCAAATGTACCACTCACAGTTTATCAGAGTGAGCTGAGCTCATGACGTAGATCTACGGTTTGGACCCTGAACCTAAAGCCGTAGATCTACGGGACGGGCCCTCAAAGGGTTAAAAACCATTTGTCTCCATTCACTCCTATCAAACACGCTCACGCATGCTTGCTGGAAGTCCAAGCCCCTCGCACACAAAACTTCCTTTACCCCTTCCCTCCAACCTTTCCTAGGCTGACCCCTACCCCGCCTTCCTTCCACTACAGACTGATACACTCTTGAAGTCACTCTGTTTCGCTCCATTCTCTCTACATGTCCGAACCACCTCAACAACCCTTCCTCAACCCTCTGGACAACAGTTTTGGTAATCCTGCACCTCCTCCTAACTTCCAAACTATGAATTCTCTGCATTATATTCACACCACACATTGCCCTCAGACATGACATCTCCACTGCCTCCAGCCTTCTCGCTGCAACATTCATCACTCATGCTTCACACCCATATAAAAGCGTTGGTAAAACTATACTCTCATACATTCCCCTCTTTGCCTCCAAGGACAAAGTTCTTTGTCTCCACAGACTCCTAAGTGCACCACTCACCCTTTTCCCCTCATCAATTCTATGATTCACCTCATCTTTCATAGACCCATCCGCTGACACGTCCACTCCCAAACATCTGAATACAGTGGACCCCCGCATAACGATCACCTCCGAATGCAACCAATTATGTAAGTGAATTTATGTAAGTGCGTTTGTACATGTATGTTTGGGGGTCTGAAATGGACTAATCTACTTCACAATATTCCTTATGGGAACAAATTCGGTCAGTACTGGCACCTGAACATACTTCTGGAGTGAAAAAATATCGTTAAACCGGGGGTCCACTGTACATTCACCTCCTCCATACTCTCTCCCTCCAATCAGATATCCAATCTTTAATCACCTAATCTTTTTGTTATCCTCATTACCTTACTCTTTCCTGTATTCACTTTTAATTTTCTTCTTTTGCACACCCTACCAAATTCATCCACCAACCTCTGCAGCTTCTCTTCAGAATCTTCCAAGAGCAGTGTCATCAGCAAAGAGCAACTGTGACAACTCCCACTTTATGTGTGATTCTTTATCTTTTAACTCCACACCTCTTGCCAAGACCCTTGCATTTACTTCTCTTACAATCCCATCTATAAATATATTAAACAACCACGGTGACATCACACATCCTTGTCTAAGGCCTACTTTTACTGGGAAATAATTTCCCTTTCCTACATACTCTAACTTGAGCCTCACTATCCTCGTAAAAACTCTTCACTGCTTTCAGTAACCTACCTCCTACACCATACACCTGCAACATCTGCCACATTGCCCCGCTATCCACCCTGTCATACGCCTTTTCCAAATCCATAAATGCCACAAAGACCTCTTTAGCCTTATCTAAATACTCTTCACTTATATGTTTCACTGTAAACACCTGGTCCACACACCCCCTACCTTTCCTAAAGCCTCCTTGTTCATCTATCCTATTCTCCGTCTTACTCTTAATTCTTTCAACAATAACTACCATACACTTTACCAGGTATACTCAACAGACTTATCCCCCTATAAGTTTTGCACTCTCTTTTGTCCCCTTTGCCTTTATACAAAGGAACTATGCATGCTCTCTGCCAATCCCTAGGTACCTTACCCTCTTCCATACATTTATTAAATAATTGCACCAACCACTCCAAAACTATATCCCCACCTGCTTTTAACATTTCTATCTTTATCCAATCAATCCCGGCTGCCTTACCCCCTTTCATTTTACCTACTGCCTCATGAACTTCCCCCACACTCACAACTGGCTCTTCCTCACTCCTACAAGATGTTATTCCTCCTTGCCCTATACACGAAATCACAGCTTCCCTATCTTCGTCAACATTTAACAATTCCTCAAAATATTCCCTCCATCTTCCCAATACCTCTAACTCTCCATTTAATAACTCTCCTCTCCTATTTTTAACTGACAAATCCATTTGATCTCTAGGCTTCCTTAACTTGTTAATCTCACTCCAAAACTTTTTCTTATTTTCAACAAAATTTGTTGATAACATCTCACCCACTCTCTCATTTGCTCTCTTTTTACATTACTTCACCACTCTCTTAACCTCTCTCTTTTTCTCCATATACTCTTCCCTCCTTGCATCACTTCTACTTTGTAAAAACTTCTCATATGCTAACTTTTTCTCCCTTACTACTCTCTTTACATCATCATTCCACCAATCGCTCCTCTTCCCTCCCGCACCCACTTTCCTGTAACCACAAACTTCTGCTGAACACTCTAACACTACATTTTTAAACCTACCCCATACCTCTTCGACCCCATTGCCTATGCTTTCATTAGCCCATCTATCCTCCAATAGCTGTTTATATCTTTCCCTAACTGCCTCCTCTTTTAGTTTATAAACCTTCACCTCTCTCTTCCCTGATGCTTCTATTCTCCTTGTATCCCATCTACCTTTTACTCTCAGTGTAGCTACAACTAGAAAGTGATCTGATATATCTGTGGCCCCTCTATAAACATGTACATCCTGAAGTCTACTCAACAGTCTTTTATCTACCAATACATAATCCAACAAACTACTGTCATTTCGCCCTACATCATATCTTGTATACTTATTTATCCTCTTTTTCTTAAAATATGTATTACCTATAACTAAACTCCTTTCTATACAAAGTTCAATCAAAGGGCTCCCATTTTCATTTACACCTGGCACCCCAAACTTACCTACCACACCCTCTCTAAAAGTTTCTCCTACTTTAGCATTCAGGTCCCCTACCACAATTACTCTCTCACTTGGTTCAAAGGCTCCTATACATTCACTTAACAGTTCCCAAAATCTCTCTCTCTCCTCTACATTCCTCTCTATTCTCCAGCTGCATACACGCTTATTATGACCCACTTTTCGCATCCAACCTTTACTTTAATCCACATTATTCTTGAATTTACACATTCATATTCTCTTTTCTCCTTCCATAACTGATCCTTCAACATTACTGCTACCCCTTCCTTTGCTCTAACTCTCTCAGATACTCCAGATTTAATTCCATTTATTTCCCCCCACCGAAACTCCCCTACCCCCTTCAGCTTTGTTTCGCTTAGGGCCAGGACATTCAACTTCTTTTCGTTCACAACATCAGCAATCATCTGTTTCTTGTCATCCGCACTACATCTTCAGATAAAATATGCCCCTTGCCAAGATATAGTACCATTATTCTCATGACAACAGCAGCAGATAAGTTTTTTTTTTTTTTTTGACTGTGTACACAATAATACCATACATTACACTATACACCAATAACCCACATACACGAGACGAATGTATGACAATATTTCGGTCTAACCTGGACCATTAACCCCTTGAGAGTCGAGACCCCTGCTCGCAAACTTGCTCATAGTGTAGAAGATTTAACTCCTTAATGGTCCAAATGTAGGTCTATGCTCTCTTGCACAGCACTCTGAATATTTTGAAAAAAAAAAAAATTAAAATAAAAAGGGCATTTTTCTACATGGAGGCAACAGAGTCCTGCCACTTACAGAAATGTTACCGATATACCTTTTTCTTTCTCTTTTCTGAATTTATAAAATTTTTATGTTTTGATAATTACAATTTGTAGTAGTTCTTGTGATTTCATAGGCAATCTTTGTTCTGACATTAATATTAGGTATTGAAATAATACTCAAATAGTCACAAGCTCCACTGCTGACAGTGCAGCAATGGAGTGACACTTGATGATCGAGCACTGCCTTGGCTTTGTTTGTTTTCAATGTTACAAAAACATGTCTGTATGCCTGTCTAGCACTCTGTTTATCTGTCTTTCTGTCTCTGTCTACTTTTCTCTGTCACAGAGCCACTCGTGAACCAATAAGTATTACACACAATGCAGAGTCACCACGACTGATTCCTGAATAAGTGAAAATGCGTATTACTTACCAGCCATGTTTATTATGCGTTATGTCTACAAGCATAGTATAGCACTTTGTCCGGATTTTTTGGGGTTATCCTAGGTAGTTTACACTATACATGTACATAGTATTTATAGGTTTCAGCAATGTTTTAGACATGCTGGAGTATATATGAAATTCCTTGAAGCATGGTGTAAGACGAGTGTCACTCCACTGCTGACAGTGCAGTGTCCTGTCCTGGCACTGACTCTTCCTTTTCAGCTATGTAAATCATCTTGGGCATTTTCTTCCAGAAGATGCCTGTTTGGTCACAAACACTTGTTGGGGGACAAACCCCTCAGCCTTTATGTACTCTTCAAATTCAGTAACACTTCAACAGCCACTTCATCAGTACTGGCAACCTCCCCATGCTTAGCCATACTATGAATGCCACTTTTCGTAAAATTATCAAACCAACCCCTACTAGCCTTGAAGGATTGAGTTTCAGCAATTGTTCCGGGGTGTTTTTCAGATCATGCAACTGCCTCGTTTTTTCACAAATAATGACTCCTAGGGAGGGGAAAGGCGAGAGAGCGGGGATTTTTTTTTTTTTTTTTTTTTTTTTTTTGTAAAAGGAGAGTAGGGTGTGTATGCTTCTTTTTTCCCCTTCGGAAAAAATTAAAGCCAGTTTTTTTTTTTTTTTTATATATGGCACCAAAACTGCAAAATAACAAAAAAGTTTACAAGACACACAACAAAAGCTCAAGAGATGTTTACAGCACGAGAGTTAGTGAGCACATGACCTGAGCCATTCACATTTCAGTTGACAACGAAGACAACGTATGAAAACCAGGACATTTTTCTCTTGAATTCCTAGTTTGAAAACCAATTTGTTCAACAAGTAATGTAGTCAACAACCAAGGTTCCACTGTAATCACATCCTGATATTTATGCTTCACCATGTAGGTATAGTTTATTATTGACAGTACAGTGGAACCTCGGCCTACGAACTTTATCCGTTCCTTGACCTTGTTCGTATCCTGATTTGTTCGCATGCTGAGTCAATTTTCCTCATTTAAATTAATTGAAATGCAATTAATCCATTCCAGCCTCTCAGGAGGCATGACAAAATAATGCTAATATCAACTCTACAACTTAGTTATCTATCACAATTCATCTAATATGACATAATAAACAATACCCTAACCTCAGCCTCACTATCCTTATAAAAACTCTTTACAGCATTTAATAACTTACCACTTACTCCATATACTTGCAACATCTGCCATATTGCTCCCCTATTCACTATCATATGCCTTTTCTAAATCCATAAATGCAATAAAAACTTCCCTACCTTTATCTAAATACTGTTCACATATATGCTTCAATGTAAATACTTGATCTACACATCCCCTATGCACTCTGAAACCTCCTTGCTCATCCGCAATCCTACATTCTGTCTTACCTCTAATTCTTTCAATTATAACCCTACCGTACACTTTTCCTGGTATACTCGGTAAACTTATTCCTCTATAATTTTTACAATCTCTTTTGTCCCCCTTCCCTTTATATAAAAGGACTATACATGCTCTCTGCCAATCCCTAGGTACCTTCTCCTCTTTCATACATTTATTAAACAAAAGTACCAACCACTCCAACATTTCTGTCATGATCCTGTCAGTTCCAGCTGCTTTACCCCCTTTCATTCTACATAATGCCTCACACACCTCCCCCACACTCACATCCTGTTCTTCTTCACTCCTAAAAGATGGTATACCTCCCTGGCTGTTGCATGAAATTACCGCTTCCCTTTCTTCGTTGACATTTGAAAGTTTCTCAAAATATTCTCGCCATCTACCCAAAACCTCCATCTCCCCATCTACTAACTCTCCTACTCTGTTTTTAACTGACAAATCCATTCCTTCTCTAGGCTTTCTTAACTTGTTAAACTCACTCCAAAATTTTTTCTTATTTTCATTAAAATTTCTTGACAGTGCCTCTCCCACTCTATCATCTGCTCTCCTTTTGCACTCTCTTCACCTTTCTTTTACTCTCCATGTACTCTGCTCTTCTTATAACACTTCTGCTTTGTAAAAACTTCTTATAAGCTAACTTTTTCTCTTTTATCACACCCTTTACTTCATCATTCCACCAATCACTCCTCTTTCCTCCTGCACCCACCTTCCTATAACCACAAACTTCTGCCCCACATTCTAATACTGCATTTTTAAAACTATTCCAACCCTCTTCAACCCTGGCACTACTCATACTTGTACCAGCCCACCTTTCTGCCAATAGTTGCTTGTATCTCACCCAAACTTCCTCCTCCCTTAGTTTATACACTTTCACCTCCCTCTTGCTTATTGTTGCCATTTTCCTCTTGTCCAATCTACCTCTTACTCTAACTGTAGCTACAACTAAATAATGATCCGATATCTCAGTTGCCCCTCTATAAACGTGTACATCCTGGAGCCTACCCATCAGCCTTTTATCCACCAATACATAATCTAACAAACTACTTTCATTACGTGCTATATCATACCTTGCATATTTATTTATCCTCTTCTTCATAAAATATGTATTACTTATTACCAAACCTCTTTCTATACATAGCTCAATTAAAGGCTCCCCATTTTCATTTACCCCTGGCACCCCAAATTTACCTACTACTCCCACCACAACATTTTTACCCACTTTAGCATTGAAATCCCCAACCACCATTACTCTCACACTTGGTTCAAAACTCTCCACGAATTCACTCAACATTTCCCAAAATCTCTCTCCCCTCTACACTTCTCTCTTCTCTAGGTTCATATATGCTTATTATAACCCACTTTTCACATCCAACCTTTATTTTACTCCACATAATCCTTGAATTAATACATTTATAGTCCCTCTTTTCCTGTCATAACTTATCCTTCAACATTATTGCTACTCCTCCTTTAGAAATAAATATTTTATTTATTTATATGTTTATTTAAGGAACCTCCCTTGAGGGGGAAGTTCACATCCTGAAATTTCATTTGTATCCGGAAGCAAAAAATCAACCAAACGACAGTTCGTATCCTGAAAAATTCGCATAGTAGGGTGTTCGTAGGAGGAGGTTCCACTGTAATTATCCACTTAAAAAATGGTTAATAAATCATAACTTTCATATTCCTATTCCACTAAATGAACCTCTTTAGGATAAACTTGCTACATTTGTTTTTAATTTTGTAATCTATAATCATAATAATTATTAGTTTTTTATTACTTTTGAAAAAGAAAATATCTAACCATTAAATGTACTTGTAGTCTGTGGACTGGGCAAGCGATCATCCTGCGGCAGCTGCGCCACTCCACGACCCCCACCCTGGATCCAGCTGCCCTCCGCTGCAGGAGAAATTTTCTGATTAAATATAATAGGTTCAGCAAGTGAGAACAAATGGAAATTGACTTCAAATATTAACCCTTTGACTGTCGAAGGGCCAAATCCTGAAGTTGCTTCTGGTGTCGCAAAATATTCGAAAAAAAAAAATTATTTTTTCTTATGAAATGATAGAGAATCTTTTCCCGATTGTAAAGACACCAAAAAAACGAAATTTGATGGAAAACTGACGGAATTACGCTCTCGCGAAGTTAGCGACTTCGGCGATATTTAAAAATTGGCAATTTCGCCCACTTTGAGCCCCATTTTCGGCTAATTCCGTTATTCCAGTCAACCAAACTCATAACTATTTCTTCAGAACTCTATTTTTTCTATCGATTGAGTACAAGAAACTGCCCATTTACCGATTTCAACTACCCAATAACATGGTCAGAAATTTGCAATTTGGCCAATTTCACGAAAATTAAAAAATACGACAATTTCAAAATAAGGTCCAGAATGAACAATGCAGACATTCCTGGCTCTAAAATAACATTTTCTTTGTTCATCAGTCATGTCTCCAGGTCCCTGTGATATTACTCTTGCTTTTTATTTTGAAATTTTATTCAAACAAAAAATAGAAGATTTACTGTTATGCAGACTACTGCAATACTGTAATAATTGTAAAAATTACATCAACCCATTCATGACTGCGTATTAGAATGGCTATTTGGACATTTATTGGACAATGACATCATTTGTTCACTTTTGAACATCGGCAAAAATCAAACATTTCCTGTACTTTGTGCTCCATTTCCAGGTTCTTTTTATAGTAAAATTAATCAAAATCACCTCCATTTCTATAATATAGTTTCCATTCTATCAAATGAGACCAAGAAAACGAGAATACAACCACAAATACTATACGAAAATAGACCACAAAGTCGGCATTTTAATTAAAAAAAACGGTCGGAGTTTTTTTTTTCTCATTATGCACTGCTTGCTCCAGGATTTTTTTTATGTGGTGCACACTGACCACACAGACCCATTCTCTCACATGTGGGCCTACTAGCTTTCTCCTGCCTGATTTGAAGCCTCTAGAATTTATGAGTATATATACGTCAAACACGGTACCTCGCAAACGTATATATACGGCCGCGACAGTCAAAGGGTTAATATTCATTTGATATTCCATTTCCGATTAAATTAAGAGCACTGATCAATTAGGATATGAATTAATTTACAATTGCTTAATGCTAGTAAAATCAGGAATGAAGCAGCAGCAAAAAAAAAAAAAAAAAAAAAAAACCCACTGCAGACACTTTCCACAAATGAGTCAAGTAACAAGAAAATTTTAGAAAAATGTGGTATTACAGAAGTAATGTCCCACAATGCCAGAGTGTTCAAAATAATGTCAATGTTACAAAACTACATTATCAATAATAACACTGCTTTCAATTCGTTGACTAGTGAATTACACTTATCTTTGTACACATAGTAAAATGTTAAAAATTACATAAACAAGGCCATATATACAATCTGAGAAGACACAAAAATAGAACTCACGTTTCCCATACACTGGGCCTAAACTATATACTGACCTCAGTACACGTGGCAGATGACTTTCTCGGTAGTAAACAATTTTATACCATCTCTTCTAGCCTTTCTCCAAACATATTTATGTTAGTCATTATTATACATAACAGAACATATTTAAAAAACATCTTTTTTTTAATGTTCTGAGTGAACGGCAAAAATTTTTTTACATCTTTCCCTACACTATTTGCAGGTAAGTGTCTGAAATATCTATGGCATTAGGACCAGATGAAACACATTCACTAAATATTACCCTGCTCACACTCCAACAGCTCGTCAGATCCCAAATACCATTTGTCTCCATGCACTCCTATCTAACACGCTCACGCATGCTTGCTGGAAGTCCAAACCCCTCGCCCACAACACCTCCTTTTCCCCCTCCCTCCAACCTTTTCGAGGACGGCCCCTACCCCGCCTTCCTTTCCCTACAGATTTATACGCTCTCCATGTCATTCTACTTTGATCCATTCTCTCTAAATGACCAAACCACCTCAACAACCCCTCTTCAGCCCTCTGACTAATACTTTTATTAACTCCACACCTTCTCCTAATTTCCACACTCCGAATTTTCTGCATAATATTTACACCACGCACATTGCCCTTAGACAGGACTTCTCCACTGCCTCCAACCGCCTCCTCGCTGCAGCATTCACAACCCAAGCTTCACACTTATATAAGAGTGTTGGTACTATTATACTTTCATACATTCACTTCTTTGCCTCCATAGATAACATTTTTTGCCTCCACATATACCTCAATGCACGACTCACCTTTTTTCCTTTATCAATTCTGTGATTAACCTCATCCTTCATAAATCCATCCGCTGATACGTCAACTCCCAAATATCTGAAAACTTTCACTTCTTCCATACTCCTCCTCCCCAATTTGATATCCAATTTTTCTTGATCTATATCATTTGATACCCTTATCACCTTATTCTTTATATGTTCACTTTCAACTTTTTACCTTTACACACACTCCGAAATTCATCCACTAACCTTTGCAATTTTTCTTTAGACTCTCCCATAAGCACAATATCATCAGCAAAAAGTAACTGTCTCTCTTCCAATTTTGTATTTAATTCCCCATAATTTAATCCCACCCCTCTCCCGAAAACCATATAATTTACTTCTTTTACAACCCCATCTATAAATATATTAAACAACCCTGGTGACATTACACACATCTGTCTAAGAGCTACTTTTACCGGGAAGTATTCTCCCTCTCTTCTACACACCCTAACCTGAGCCTCGCTATCCTCATAAAAACTCTTTACAGCATTTATTAACTTACCACCTATTCCATATACTTGCAACATCTGCCACACTGCTCTCCTATCCACTATCATATGATTTTTCTAAATCCAGAAATGCAATAAAAATTTCCCTACCTTTATCTAAATACTGTTCACATACATGCTTCAATGTAAACACGAGATCTACACATCCCCTACCCACTCTAAAACCTCCTTGCTTATCTGTAATTCTACATTCTGTCTTACCTCTAATTCTTTCAATAATAACCCTACCATACACTTTTCCTGGTATACTCAGTAAACTTTTTTTTTTTTTCAACAAGTCGGCCGTCTCCCATCAAGGCAGGGTGACCCAAAAAAAGAAAATCCCCAAAAAGAAAATACTTTCATCATCATTCAACACTTTCACCTCACTCACACACAATCACTGTTTTTGCAGAGGTGCTCAGAACACAACAGTTTAGAAGCATATACGTATAAAGATACACAACATATCCCTCCAAACTGCTAATATCCCAAAACCTCTCCTTTAGAGCGCAGGCACTGTACTTCCCATTTCCAGGACTCAAGTCCGGCTATATAAAAATAACCGGTTTCCCTGAATCCCTTCACTAAATATTACCCTGCTCACACTCCAACAGATCGTCAAGTCCTAAATACCATTCGTCTCCATTCACTCCTATCGAACACACTCATGCACGCCTGCTGGAAGTCCAAGCCCCTCGCCCACAAAACCTCCCTTACCACTTCCTTCCAACCTTTTCGAGGACGACCCCTACCCCGCCTTCCTTCTACAGATTTAAATGCTCTCCATGTCATTCTACTTTGAACCATTCTCTCTAAATGACCAAACCACCTCAACAACCCCTTTTCAGCCCTCAGACTAATACTTTTATTAACTCCACACCTTCTCCTAATTTCCACACTCCGAATTTTCTGCATAATAATTACACCACACATTGCCCTATCATATGCCTTTTCTAAATACATAAATGCAATAAAAACTTCCCTACCTTTATCTAAATACTGTTCACATATATGCTTCCATGTAAACACTTGATTTACACATCCCCTACCCACTCTGAAACCTCCTTGCTCGTCCGCAATCCTACATTCTGCCTTACCTCTAATTCTTTCAATAATAACCCTACCATACACTTTTCCTGGTATACTCAATAAACTTATTCCTCTATAATTTTTACGATCTCTTTTGTCCCCCTTCCCTTTATATAAAAGGACTATACATGCTCTCAGCCAATCCCTAGGTACCTTCCCTTCTTTCATACATTTATTAAACGAAAGTACCAACCACTTCAACACTATATCCCCCCTGCTTTTAACATTTGTCATGATCCCATCAGTTCCAGCTGCTTTACCCCCTTTCATTCTACGTAATGCCTCACGCACCTCCCCCACACTCACATCCTGCTCTTCTTTACTCCTAAAATATGGTATACCTCCCTGGCCAGTGCATGAAATTACCGCCTCGCTCTCTTCGTCGGCATTCAGAAGCTCATCAAAATATTCTCTCCATCTTCCCATCTACTAACTCCCCTACTCTGTTTTTAACTGACAAATCCATTCGTTCCCTAGGCTTTCTTAACTTGTTTAACTCACTCCAAAATTTTTTTCCTTATTTTCATTAAAATTTCTTGACAAGGAGGTATATAACAAATATTCTACAGTATTCATGTACCCATTTTCTTTTAGCTACATGTACTATTCCTTTTCACTGTGTAAACCTCACTCAAGTTCAGAATTCATTATTTTTTAATCATCATAACATTAAAAAAAATTTTATGGCTCCCTTCAAGACCTAAGAACACGACCCTATATTTTCCCCGTGGTTTTCACTCCACAAGTTGTACATATCACTGGTAGTGCAGTTTTCAGGAGTGTATTTATTTATTAACACACTGGCTGATTCCCACCAAGGCAGGGTGGCCTGAAAAAGAAAAACTTTCACCATCATTCACTCCATCACTGTCTTGCCAGAAGGGTGCTTTACACTACAGTTTTTAAACTACATTAACACCCCTCCTTCAGAGTGCAGGCAGTGTACTTCCCATCTCCAGGACTCAAGTCCGGTCTGTCGGTTTCCCTGAATCCCTTCATAAATGTTACTTTGCTCACACTCCAACAGCATGTCAAGTATTAAAAACCATTTGTCTCCATTCACTCCTATCAAACATGCTCACGCATGCCCGCTGGAAGTCCAAGCCCCTCGCACACAAAACCTCCTTTACCCCCTCCCGCCAACCTTTCCTAGGCCGACCCTTACCCCACCTTCCTTCCACTACAGACTGATACACTCTTGAAGTCATTCTGTTTTGCTCCATTTCCTCTACATGTCCGAACCACCTCAACAACCCTTCCTCAGCCCTCTGGACAACAGTTTTGGCAATCCCGCACCTCCTCCTAACTTCCAAGCTACGAAATCTCTCTATTATATTCACACCACACATTGCCCTCAGACATGACATCTCCACTGCCTCCAGCCTTCTCCTCGCTGCAACATTCATCACCCATGCTTCACACCCATACAAGAGCATTGGTAAAACTATACCCTCATACATTCCCCTCTTAGCTTCCAAGGACAAAGTTCTTTGTCTCCACAGACTCCTAAGTGCACCGCTCACCCTTTTCCCCTCATCAATTCTATGATTCACCTCATCTTTCATAGACCCATCCGCTGACACTTCCACTCCCAAATATCTGAATACATTCGCCTCCTCCATACTCTCCCCCTCCAATCTGATATCCAATCTTTCATCACCTAATCTTTTTATCCTCATAACCTTACTCTTTCCTGTATTCACTTTTAATTTTCTTCTTTTACATACCCTACCAAATTCATCCACCAATCTCTGCAACTTCTCTTCAGAATCTCCCAAGAGCACAGTGTCATCAGCAAAGAGCAACTGTGACAACTCCCACTTTATGTGTGATTCTTTATGTTTTAACTCCACAACTCTTGCCAAGACCCTCGCATTTACTTCTCTTACAACCCCATCTATAAATATATTGAACAACCACGGTGACATCACACATCCTTGTCTAAGGCCTACTTTTACTGGGAAATAATCTCCCTCTTTCTTACATACTCTAACTTGAGCCTCACTATCCTCGTAATAACTCTTTACTGCTTTCAGTAACCTACCTCCTATACCATACACCTGCAACATCTGCCACATTGCCCCCCCTATCCACCCTGTCATACGCCTTTTCCAAATCCATAAATGCCACAAAAACCTCTTTAGCTTTATCTAAATACTGTTCATTTGTATGTTTCACTGTAAACACCTGGTCCCCACACACCCCCTACCTTTCCTAAAGCCTCCTTGTTCATCTGCTATCCTATTCACCATTTTACTCTTAATTCTTTCACTAACAACTCAACCATACACTTTACCAGGTATACTCAAGGGACTTATCCCCCTATAATTTTTGCACTCTCTTTTGTCCCCTTTGCCTTTGTACAAAGGAACTATGCATGCTCTCTGCCAATCCCTAGGTACCTTACTCTCTTCTATATATTTATTAAATAATAGCACCAACCACTCCAAAACTATATCCCCACCTGCTTTTAACATTTCTATCTTTATCCCATCAATCCCAGCTGCCTTACCTGCTTTTATTTTACCTACTGCCTCACGAACTTCCCCCATGCAAAATATGATCATCCACCATATATGTACTGAAACCTTGGGAAATTTAACCCTTTCAGGGTTTCGACCGTACTAGTACGGCTTACGCACCAGGGTTTTTGACATACTAGTGCACCTAAATTCTAGCGCCCTCAAATCTAGTGAGAGAAAGCTGGTAGGCCTACATATGAAAGAACGGGTCTATGTGGTCAGTGTGCGCAGTATAAAAAAAATCCTGCAGCGCACAGTGCGTAATGAGAAAAAGTTTTTGGATTAAAACAGCGATTTTGCACTGTATTTTCGTATGGTATTTATTGTTGTGTTCTAGTTTTCCTGGTCTCATTGTATAGAATGGAAAACATATTACAGAAATTGAGATGAATTCGACTGATTTTACAATGAAAAGTACCTTGAAATTGAGCTCAAAGTAGCAGAAATGTTTGATTTTTACCAAAGTTCAAAAGTAAACAAATCATGCTAAGCATCCAAAACATGTCAACTGGCGAATCTAATATTCTTTCACAAGTGTGCCGATATTATTTATACCATTTTTTACACTAATGCAGTAGTCTGCACAACAGTAAATCTTATATGTTTAGTGAGAATAAAAATTCAAAGTGGAAAGCAAAAGAATGTAAGAGGGGCGTTGGGACGTGACTAATGAACCGAGGAAATGTCATTTTAGTGCCAGGAATGTCTTTCTTGTTTATTCTGGACCCTATTTGGAAATTGGCATCTTTTGAAATTTGTGTGAAATTGGCAAAATTGCTAAATTCTGACCACTGTATTGGATAGGTGAAATCGGTGTATGGGTGGTTTCTTGCAGTCATTCGATAGAAAAAATGGAGTTCTAGCGAAATGTTCATGATTTTTGTCGACTAGTTCATTGGAATTGGCCGAAAATAGGGCTTAAAGTGGGCGAAATTGCCGATGAGTAAACATCATCGAGACCACTAACTTTGCGAAAGCATAATTCCGTAAGTTTTCCATCAAATTTCATACTTTTGGTGTCATTATGATCGGGAAAAGATTCTCTTATCTTTTCATATTTTTTTTTTTTTTTTTTTTTTTTAAATTTGGGCGACCCTGAGAACAAGTCTCGGAGAGGGCCTGTCGACCCTGAAAGGGTTAAGTATGTTCAACAAGTAAAAATGAGATTTAAATTTAATAACCAAAATACTTACTTTGAGGCCTTAAGCTGGGCCCAGGCCCATACTGTTGCGAAGACTCTGCTAGCGAGTTGCCACCACCAAGTTTGGGGAACTCCCGATGAAAAAACGGCGACTGTTGGACTGAGGAGGACTGTAGGGGCCCACCATCCAGTGGGAGTGGTGCCCCGGGGGAACCACCAGGAATTGCTCCACCTGCTGCTGCACTGCTCCACGGTTTGTTGCTGTTGCTTAGATTGTTGTTCCCATTGCTTATGTTGCTGGTGGGTGTGGTGGTTGTGGTGCTGTTTGTGGTGAGGTGATTTATGATGTTGGGAGTAGTGGTGATGGTGGTGGTGCCACTGGTGGCTTTGTTGCTCGAAGAGTTGCTGCTGAGGTTGCCGACTGAAGTGCTGGTGCTTGTGGTGGCAGTACTGGTTGTGGAAGTAATAGATATACTGCTTACATTGGGGTTGTTGTTGATATTTTTGTTTTTGTTGTTTGTGATGGAATTTCCGTTGATGTTGTTGTTGGGAGGTGTGGTGGTAGTGCTGTTGGTAATAATGGTGGGGTTGAGGTTGACTCCATTGTTCCCACCATCCAGTGCTGGACCTCCACCACCAATTACTAAGAAAAAAGTACATACATCAAGCATTATTTTCTGAAAAAATATGAGTTTTTTCTAATCTTCTGACTAGTCTGGTTGGCAATAATAATGGTCATTTCCCCTCTAATAAAGAATAATCCAAATAAAGAGCACTTTCACTAATAATCTTTACATAGCTGTCTTTTCAGATAAAAAGGGATACCAAAACTACAACAATCAAAAGAAATCCAACATTTGAAAAATTCTTCAGTACTAGCACTTTAATTCCTGCCCTTAGAATTCAAGAGTAGCTAATCAGCTTTCCTAAATTCCTTTATAGAATGTTCCTATTGCCTACATTCCTACAGCATATCAAATCCCCAAAAACCATTCTACTCTACATTTTGCTGATCTATTTAGAGTATACAAATACAGTGGACCCCCGGTTAATGATATTTTTTTCAATCCAGAAGTATGTTCAGGTGCCAGTACTGAGCGAATTTGTTCCCATAAGGAATATTGTGAAGTAGATTAGTCCATTTCAGACCCCCAAACATACACGTACAAACGCACTTACATAAATACACTTACATAATTGGTCGCATTCGGAGGTGATCGTTATGCGGGGGTCCACTGTATCTTAAATGCTGAAGCCCCTACTCCTCAAAACAGTCTTTCCTTTCCTCCCCCTAATCCTTCAGAGATATCCCCTAAACCTTTAATACACCTGATTTGTATTTTATTGTGGACAACTAACTTGCTCCAGCTTTTCTTGATGACCAAACCATCTCAAACCCTCCTCTGCTCCCAACGCATCTTATTTCTCCTAGTGGTTTGCGGCACCTTCAATAGAGTAATCTTTCTTTCATTAAAATATTATAAGCTCCATGGGGAAGTGGGGCTAGTAACCCTTTCTCCTGTATAAATTACTAAATTTAAAAATAAAGACTAGTTGGTTTTTTTTTTTAGGTCACCCTGCCTTGGTGCGATAAAACCGGTGTGTTAAAAAAAAACTATTATAATATAGGATTTAGTTTTCCATTATTGGCATTACATTGTATGTTTCTGTACACTAAGACAAAAATGTATGCAGTGGAACCTTGACTTACAAATTTAATCCACTCTGTGACCTAGCTCGTAACTCAATTTACTCTTACATCAAATAAATTTTCCTCATTTAAATTGAAAAGCCATTAATCCATTCCTGCACTCTGGAGACAAGACAAAATGCTTGAATGTGACACTAATATCAACTGTACGGCTTATTTATCTATCACAATTCATCTAATATGACATAATAAACAATATAATTAACACAAATATAATACACAGTAGACCGTCATTTAGCACAAGTTTACTTGGCACGATTTGAGTATTGCACGACTGAAGAATTGCAGCACAATTTTATGTAACACATCGTATAATTAATTTAACATGGTTCAGGTTGTGGGAAGGAAAAATAAATTCTCTTTTGCTCAAGCGGCCGCCTTATTGTGGAGCAGCCGAGGAGCCCTCCCGCTATCCCCTACCACTCCCTAACACCACCCCACCATCCCAGCGTTCATAATTCATACGTGTCCAGTCTTTCTCTGCTACAAGGCAGCTGTGTTTATGAATTGTGTTAATATATTTTAATTACTATATCTTGTATCTGCCAAGCAATCATGACACCCAGTAGCCATACCAGTGTTGCTGAAAGTAGCACGAAGAAGTATAAGCAGTAAGTCTTATAATTAACAAAGAAACAAAGATACGTATTAGACAAGAGATAACCTGTAGCCGTAATGAAGTATTACTGAGTGACTTGATTGACTGAGTGACTTCACTGACTTGCTGAATGACCTGACTTACTGAGTGACTTGACTGACTGACTGAATGACTTACTGGGTAATTTGACTGATTGACTGAATGACTTACCGAGTGACTTGACTGACTTACTGAGTGACTTGACTGACTTAATGACTTAACTAAAGTTAGACACTCCAGTACAACCATCGACTTCAGTACCAGAACCTCTACCATCCACCTCAGTCCAGTAGGGCCACAGCATAACCCTTCACGGTCATCCACAAACACCAGCACCCACAATTTAAGGTAAGAAATACTATTATTTCTGTTACATTTATAGTCTTAAGCAGTAAAAACAACATAATACATCACAATAATGAACTACAACTACATATTCACTTTATATTTTAGTAAGATGTTGAGGCCTAAAAAAAAGTTGTTTGGCTTTTTGGGGGCTCCCAGGAATGTAACCCTATTTTTCCGATAATTTCTTCAGTTCATCTAACATGATTTTTTACTTAACACGGCATTTTCAGGAACGTAACTACCATGCTAAATGACGGTCTATACTCTAGAATGAATAAAATAAACCATAACATGGTGGCAGAGGCAGCGACGGAAGTGACCACCATTTCCTGTCTAACTTTCACTATATACACCTACCATCCGACTTACGACCGAGTTCGGTTCCGAGAAACCGGTCGTAAGTCAAAATGGTCGTAAGTCGAACTTTACTACTGAATATCAACAAAACATTTTTGCAATGACTATTTTATTGTTTTATTTTGGTATTTCATGTTTTACTTTACTTTTTATGTTGTTAGTACTGTATTTTATACTGTAGGGTTTAGGATAAACACTGTGTACAACATAAATAGTTGTTTATTTCCAAGAAATTTGGCATAAAAAACACGGTCGTAAGTCGAGTGGTCGTAAGTCGAGCATGTCATAAGTCGGATGGTAAGTGTATCTTCCCATGCTCTTGTTGCAAGATAAAACAGAGTATTTGTGAGGCTAATTGCAGAAATATTGTATATAAAAACATTATAAATCATAATACACTACAGAATGTAAAGAAATGTTAAACTGTTTATATAAAGTGTACATGTACTTACACACTTGGAGCAGAAATGGTGGGGGATACTGAGGGTGGGGGATACTGAGGGTGGGGGATGCTGAGGGTGGGGGATGCTGAGGGTGGGGGATGCTGAGGGTGGGGGATGCTGAGGGTGGGGGATGCTGAGGGTGGGGGATGCTGAGGGTGGGGGAGGTTGAGGCTGTGGCGTACGATGTCAGTGGCCCTGTAAACCTCCAACAACAATATTGTTTTGTTTGATCGCTGAACTTAACTGATACAATTTTTGTTTAATCACTGAACTTAACTGATATAATTCATTTTGTTTAATCACTGAACATAATTGATACAGCTTTAGTATCTACGTATTGTAGATGTACTACGCTAGTATTGCCTGGCTAAGTCCGTGGAAATCATCGTCTTTTTCTTCTGAGCACTGTCCTTTGCACTTATTTTCTTAGGACCCATGGTTAGAAAAAAGAAATTTGGCCAAATGACTAAAAAATGCAAGCAAGCACAAGAGAACTGCTCCCACAGTGCTATAAACATGTGTACGATGTTTTGGCATCAGCTGTGCCATCTAGCAGCAGCGTTGTGAATTATTCCGTACATATTATTATTATTATTAATTTAGAGAACCGAAGCTCAATTATAATAAAAATATTATTATTATTAATTTTAGGTAACTGGAGCACAAATCCAATTCCCTAGATCAAGAGCCCCTCACCAGCATCAAGGAACCTTGATGCTGGTGAGGGGCTCTTGATCTAGGGTATTTGATCTGTGCTCTAGTTACCTAAATTAATAATAATAATAATTAATCATAATAATTATAATAACGAACACCGCCAACTCAGTGCACTGTTTACCTCACTGTGGGAGCAGTTCTCTTGTGCTTTGCTTACATTTTTGACAGTCATTTGGCCAAATTTTGTTTTTCTAAGCATGGGTCCTAAGTAAGTGTAAGAACAATGCTGAGAAGAAAAAGAGGATGGTTTCTATGGAATTAAAGCATGAAATCATAAACAAGTGTGGTGTTCAGGTTTTGCTTTGATGGGGAAGCAGGGAGAACTGGCTCTTAACTCAAAATGCTGGCTTGTAACTCAGAGCAAATGATAGACCCAGGGACAGCTCGTATCTCAAAAAACTCGTACGTTGGGACACTCCTAAGTCAAGGTTCCACTGTTTTACGATTAATATACTATGTCCATTTCCTTTTGTATGCATTTTATAATTTCTCTAGCTTAAGCACTTAAGTATTCTATGCATGCTCTAAATATGAAATCAAATTTTCTTTACTTCAATTTAATTCACATACATACATGGAGGCAAAGAAGGGAATGTACGAAAGTATAGTGGTACCAACACTCTTATATGGGTGTTAAGCTTGGGTTGTAAATGCTGCAGTGAGGAGGCAGTTGGAGGCGGTGGAGATGTCCTGTCTAAGGGCAATGTGTGGTGTAAATATTATGCAGAAAATTCGGAGTGTGGAAATTAGGAAAAGGTGTGGAGTTAATAAAAGTATTAGTCAGAGGACTGAAGAGGGGTTGTTGAGGTGGTTTGGTCATTTAGAGAGAATGGATCAAAGTAGAATGACACAAAGAGCATATAAATCTGTAGGGGAAGGAAGGCGGGCTAGGGGTCATCCTCGAAAAGGTTGGAGGGAGGGGGTAAAGGAGGTTTTGTGGGCGAGGGGCTTGGACTTCTAGCAAGAATGCGTGAGCGTGTTAGATATGAGTGAATGGAGACGAATGGTATTTGGAACCTGATGAGCTGTTAGAGTGTGAGCAGGGTAATATTTAGTGAAGGGATTCAGGGAAATCGGTTTATTTTTATATAGCCGGACTTGAGTACTGGAAATGGGAAGTACAATGCCTGCACTTTAAAAGAGGGGTTTAGGATATTGGCAGTTTGGAGGGATATGTTATATATCTTTATATATGCTTTGTTTTAAACTGTTGTATTTGGACACCTCTGCAAAAACAGTGATTATGTATGAGTGAGGTGAAAGTGTTGAATGATGAAAGTATTTTCTTTTTGGGGATTTTCTTTCTTTTTGGGTCACCCTGCCTCGGTGGGAGATGGCCGACTCATTGAAAAAAAAAAAATGTATGACTACTCACAAAACTCATAACGCTATTGCAAATAAATCAGAGTGGATGGGACTCAAACCTATGGTAAGCGAATCCTCTAACTCACTGGTGTACAGAAATATACCTAACTGGGTCACCCTGCCTAGGTGGGAGACAGCCGACTTGTTAAAAAAAAAAAAAAAACTAAAATACAAAGTCAATGTGACATTACTGGGAGGTTGAGAATTTGGAGTTGAGCTTGTGCTGCTTCCTAGGTTGTTGTTGGTCGATACTTGGTTGACCACATCCACACTCGTAGGTGCCCCTGCCCCGGGTGCCTGTCACAAATGGATATTAATTTAATATAATATATATAATACACACACACACACACACACACACGAGAGAGAATTCTCTCTATTTCACAAATATATACACATTAACCACAGATATTTAAAGAAAAATAGTAAGAATACAGGTACCATGTGACTTACGACCATGCTTGGTTCCGTAAGTCAAAATCGATTTAAGTCGAACCTTACTACTGGATATCAACAAAACACTTTTGTAATTATTTTATTTTGTTTTATTTCGGTATTTCATTTTTTACTTTACTTTTTATGTTGTTAGTACTGTATTTTATACCATAAGGTTTAGGATAAACACTGTGTACAACACAAACAGTTGTTTATTTCCCAGAAATCTGGCATAAAAAACATCATCATAAGTCGAGTGGTCGTATGTCGAGCAGGTCGTAAGTCGGATGGTAGGTGTACTTCATATTTCAACTGGTCCCCTAATAATTTAACCCTTTGACTGTCGCGGTCGTATATATACACGTCATGGGAGATACCGTGTTTGACATATCTATACGCATAAATTCTAGCGGCTTCAAATCAAGCAGGAGAGGGCTGGTAGGCCTACACGAGAGAGAATGGGTCTCAGTGGTCGGTGTGCACCCTGTGAAAAAAATCTGAGACTCTGCAGTGCATTGTGGGAATGCCATCTTGGTAGTCCATTTTCACCATGCCTCGCGGTAAGAAGTTCCTCACTCCTCGGCGGATTGGAGGTCTTTTGTTCCCAAGTGATAGCTCAAACAGTGATGATAGTGTCAGTGAAAGTGAATTCCCTGGTTTTGAAGTGGGTGTGACCGAAAAAATTACCCAGGATAACATAATTAGTGATGAAAACCCAGATGACCCACAACCTTCCACCTCTGGTGCTGGGCCGGCTCGTTCATGTTCACCTGTACCAGGACGAAAGAGGAAACTATTTGCCAGTGTACAAGACTCAGAAGTGAGCAGTGCAAGTGATAGTGATTTCAAGGTTATTGAAAGCAGTTCTAGTTGTGACAGTGAGGGTGAATATTCCCCAGTGAAGCGGCAGTATATACGACGTTGCATGCGGTCTGGTAGCGTGCCATATGCTCTTCCAAGAGGAAGGAGTACATCTCAAATTCAATTCAAATTCAAAATTTATTCTCTATAAAGATTACAATGTTGAATTTACAGAATTTGGTTGTTGTGTGGTTTACATGTAGTTAAATAATGATTACAGAGTGCACCACTAGAACGCCAAGCATGGCTAGGCATTTCGGGCAGACTTAGTTTAATTGTTTATTTTAAAATATTACAAATTATGAGGTAAGTTGGTATTATGGCTAAGTGACTAAATACTAGTTTGTGAGTTTAGCAATGTGAATGCTTTTGTTTTGGCACAGTACATAGCTTCAGTATTGGAGTATCATAGGATTCATTATTTTAAGATTGAGATTAATATTTCTGTTTATGGTCAAATGGGTGAGTGAGTGTAAGTGTGAACCACCAGGTGGTATTCGTGTAGTTAGTTGATGGGGTTTATCAGGGAGATAAGATGTTTTCTAATGGTAGTTTTGAAGGTGATGAATGTGTCTGCAGTTCTAGAGTTCTCAGGTAGGATGTTCCAGATTTTAGGGCCTTTGACATACATTGAATTTTTGTAAAGGTTTAGTCGGACATGGGGAATGTCGTAGAGATGTTTGTGTCTGGTGTTATGCCTGTGGGTTCTGTCACAACTATCAAGAAAGTGTTTTAGGTCAAGGTTGATATTGGAGTTTAACCCTTTGACTGTTTCAGGCCCCTCTCTGAAACTGTCATTCTATGTCGCTCAATTTTTGAAAAAAAAAAAATTATTTTTTCTTATGAAATGATAGAGAATCTTTTCCCGATGGTAATGACACCAAAAGTTCGAAATTTGGTCGAAAACTCGTGGAATTATGCTCCCGCGAAGTTAGCGGTCTCGGCGACATATGCGTATCGGCGATTTCGCCGACTTTGAGCCCAATTTTCAGCCAATTCCGTTGTTTCAGTTGACCAAACTCATAGCTATTTCTTTAGAACTCCATTTTATCTATCAGCTGAGTACAAGAAACCTCCCATTTACTAATTTGGACTACCCAATATGGTGGTCAGAAATTGGCAATTTGGCCAATTTCACGCAAAATAAAAAAGATGCCAATTTCAAAATAGGGTCCAGAATAAACAAGGTAGACATTCGTGGCACTAAAATAACATATGCTCTGTTCATTAGTCACATCTCTAGGCCCCTCTTATATTATTATTGCTTTCTATTTTGATTTTTTATTCATACAAAAGAATACAAAATTTACTGTTATGCAGACGACTGCATTATTGTAAAAATGGTATAAATAATATCAGTGCACTAGTGAAAGAATATTAGACTCCCCAGTTGACGTGTATTGGACGTGTGGTGTGATTTATTTATTATTGGTGTGGATAAATGAGAAACAATTAGCAGGAGATACTCTCATGACTTCGATTATTTGTGAAAAGGCTAGACAGTTGCACAACGATCTGGTAAAGAATTTTTTATTTTTATTTTTTTATTATCACACCGGCCGATTCCCACCAAGGCAGGGTGGCCCGAAAAAGAAAAACTTTCACCATCATTCACTCCATCACTGTCTTACCAGAAGGGTGCTTTACACTACAGTTTTTAAACTGCAACATTAACACCCCTCCTTCAGAGTGCAGGCACTGTACTTCCCATCTCCAGGACTCAAGTCCGGCCTGCCGGTTTCCCTGAATCCCTTCATAAATGTTACTTTGCTCACACTCCAACAGCACGTCAAGTATTAAAAACCATTTGTCTCCATTCACTCCTATCAAACACGCTCACGCATGCCTGCTGGAAGTCCAAGCCCCTCGCACACAAAACCTCCTTTACCCCCTCCCTTAAAGAAATTGCCTGAAAATAGTGGTGATGTGAGTGAATTTAAGGCCAGCAAAGGTTGGTTTGAGAGATTTAAGAACCGTACTGGCATACAGTGTGGTAAAGCATGGTGAGGCTGCCAGTTCAGACCACAAGGTGGCTGAAAAATATGTGCATGAATTCCAGGAGTACATAGAGGCTGAAGGACTGAAACCTGAACAAGTGTTCAATTGTGATGAAACAGGCCTCTTTTGGAAGAAAATGCCAAAGAGGACCTTCATTTCACAGGAGGAAAAGGCAATGCCAGGACACAAGCCTATGAAAAACAGGCTGACGCTCATGTTCTGTGCTAATGCTAGTGGGGATTTCAAAGTGAAGCCATTACTAGTGTACCATTCTGAAAATCCCAAAGTGTTCAGGAAAAACAATGTTATGAAGAGTAAACTGTGTGTTTTGGAAATCTACTAGTAAGGCATGGGTCATGAGGGAAATTTTCGTTGAGTGGTTCAATGAAGTGTTTGGCCCTAGTGTGAAGAATTACCTCCTGGAAAAGAAATTGGATCTCAAGTGCCTGCTAGTAATGAACAATGCACCTGCTCATCCTCCAAACTTGGATGACCTAATTTTCGAGGATTTGGGTTCATCACAGTAAAGTTCTTGCCCCCAAATACCACTCCTCTCCTCCAGCCCATGGACCAGCAGGTCATTGCAAACTTTAAAAAACTCTACACCAAAGCCATGTTTCACAGGTGCTTGACTGTGACCACAGACACTCACTTGACCCTAAGGGAATTTTGGAGAGAACACTTCAGCATCCTCCATTGCATAACCCTTATAGGTATGGCTTGGGAGGGAGTGACTACCAGAACTTTGAACTCTGCCTGGAGAAAATTGTGGCCAGATTGTGTCGACAAGAGGGATTTTGAAGGGTTTGGGACTGACCCTGATGAGCCTATGTCTGTTGTAAAATCAATTGTGGCACTGGGGAGTTCCATGGGGTTGGATGTGAGTTTGGAGGATGTGGAAGAATTGGTGGAAGACCACAACGAAGAGCTCACCACTGAGGAGCTGCAAGAGCTTCAGCAGGAACAGCAACAGATCGCAGCTCAGAATCTTGCTGCAGAGGAGGAGGAAGAGAGATGGAAGATGGTGCCTTCTTCAGAAATTAAAGAGATTTTTGCTATGTGGGGTAAGATGGAAAGCTTTATGGAGAAACATCACCCTGACAAGGTTGTTGCAAGCCATGTTGGCAACATGTACAGTGACAAAGTCTTGGCCCATTTTAGGGAAGTTTTAAAGACGCCAGAAACAGAGCTCTCTGGACAGTTATTTTGCGACACAGGACTCCAGTGACTCTCAAGGTGGTCCTAGTGGCATTAAGAAACAGAGAAGAGAAGCAACCCCAGAAAAGCAATTGGTACCTGAGGTGTTGCTGGAAGGGAATTCCCCTTCCAAACTGTAAACAATCCAATCTCTCTCCTCCTCCAGTCTCCCATACACTAAGAAGAATCTCCAATAAAGGTAAGTGTTATGCTGTTAATGTTTCATTCATCATTTCCCATTGTATTGTTTATGTACTACATGTATATTTCATGTAAAAATTTTTTTTTGTTTTAATACTTCTGGGTGTCAGGAACGGATTAATTGTATTTACATTATTTCTTATGGGGAAAATTGATTCGCAAATCATAGATTTCGTTAATAGTAGCAGCTCCAGGAACGGATTAACTACGAAAAACGAGGGACCACCGTACCTCCCATTCCTTTATGACATTCCTAAAGTGTTTCACAACATTGTCAGTGTACAGGTTGCCAACACGGCTTGCAGTAGCTGTGTCAGGGTGATTTTCATCAAAAAAGGTTTGCACTTAAGCCACATTGCACACATTTTCTTAATCTTTGAAGTAGGCAACTTCCTCAATTTCTCAGGTTTCAATTCTTCACTGTATATGTACTCCTTGAATTCCTGCACATATTTTTCAGCTGCTTTTTGGTCCGAACTGGCAGCCTCACCATGCCTTATCACAATATGTATGACACTACGATTCTTAAATCTCTCAAACCAACCTTTGCTGGCCTTAAATTCACTCATCACCACTAGTTGCAGGCATTTTTCTAATTAAATCGTCATGCAACTTCCTAGCCTTTTCACATATGATCACTTGAGAGATGCTATCTCCTGTTATCTGTTTTTCATTTATCCACACCAATAACAGTCTCTCAACATCTTCTATCACTTGCGATCTCAGTTTCGAAAACACAGTTTCACCTTTGGCAAGAACAGCTTCCTTGATTGCCGTTTTCTTGGCCACAATAGTAGCGATGGTTGATTGGGGTTTCGTGTACAACCTGGCCAGCTCGAAGACACGCACTCCACTTTCATACTTAACAATGCTCTCTTTCTTCATATCCATAGTAATTCTCATCCTTTTTGCTGTAGGGTTGGCACTGGAAGCTTTCTTGGGGCCCATGGTGACTTATTTTGCAGGCGCAATCACTAAAAACGCTGTGATAATATGAAATGCTCCGATTCTATGTTTGGATGGGACCACGGTGGCTGGCTGGCTTGTAAACACTGGCACCCACGGGACAAGTGAGGCGCGCTCAGGCCACAAGTGGACGCGTCTCGAATGGAACAAATCGCGTTGGTCGAGTTTTTTAGCGCTAGTTGAGGCAAAAATAGTACTCAAGTAGTCACAAACACACAGAGGTGAGCATTTTCACCTGTCTTGGTCACATACCATTGTCTACAAATATATATAAAGTATTTATAGGTCCCAGCAATGTTTTAGACATGCTGGAGTATAATATGAAACTCCTTGAAGCATGGTGTAAGACGAGTGTCACTCCACTGCTGACAGTGCAGCAGTGGAGTGACACTTGATCGAGCACTGCTCCAGGTACCCGTGGCTTTATATTTTTCACTGTTACACAAACATGTCTGTCTGTCTGTCTGTGTCTGTCTGTGTATCTGTATCTATCTGTAACTGTCTAGCTCTGTATGCTTATCTGTCTTCCTGTGTGTGTCTGCCTTCCTGTCTCTGTCTCAGAGTTGTTCATGAAACAACAGGTATTACACACTATGCAGAGTTGTCACATCTGATTCCTGATCAAGTGAAAATGCGTACTGTCAGTCATGCTTATCATGCCTTATATCTACCAGCACAGTACAGCACTTGCCTGCATTTTTTGGGTTATCCTAGGTAATTTACATTATGTATGATAACTGTACTCAAGTGTACCAGTGAGAGAGAGAGGGGTATAGATGGAGAGAGAGCCAAAGTCAATCAATCAGCCAGCCAGCCAGCCACCCACCCACCCACCCAGCCAGCTGGCCTGCCGAATACGTATTACACGTTACAAAATAATTTCTCTTTACTTAAGGCATAGTTTATAGGACTTTCTAGCAAGATGACACTACCAGTGGTACCAAAATTGAAAGGATATTGCACAAATGTTGCACATGGGTTATTATCGAGGTTTTTTTATATTTCCTCGACCACTTGTGGCCACATCCATCTCAAAGCCACTAAAATTAGGGTCAACATCACTTTCCTCTTAAAAGGGGAGTATTAATACATTACATCAGTGAATCCCTGGTGTCTGCCATGCTGTTTGCTCTAGCTAGTGCTCAATTGAACTGGTGCTCCCACAAAGTACTAAGTGGTCCCAGATTTTTTAATACAGCACACACCGAGTGTTAAGACCCATTCTATACTGACCAGGTATCACAGGCCAATCATGCCAAATTTGGAGGCAAGAAAAATAAAACAATCTACGCTTGGAGTAATTGCAGTAACAACGGAGATCTATATTTGGACAGTTTAAGAGTATAAAAATCAATATTTTGGGACAGGTTTATTTAGCCATTTTTTTCTTTTTAAATGTATGCAATTTGGATAAAAGCCATAAAATTTACTCAATAACTTTTAGAATTAATCAGATCTGTGTCTGAATTGTTACATACAGTGAGCAAGCAGACAAAATACTGTAATTTATACAAACAGACATTTTTCAATTTATGGTGAAAATGTAAATACAGTGGAACCTCAGTTAACACCTACATCGGATAAGGACAAAATAGGATAACGCCTCGCTTTGGCATAAAAAACTGGCTCAGATAACGCCTATAATCTCGGTTAGGAGCTTTCGTCTCGAAAGTGTCGGCACAGCGCCGTGAGTGGGCCCAGCCACTCACTCCATATACCAGTGTACCATTGTTTACAAAGCCAGTGAGGATGATTCTGCGCATACATGCGATATATTTTGCATTATTCCACTGTTTTTGGTGCTTGTAACTGCTAAATAAGCCACAATGGGCCCCAAGAAAGCTTTAGTGTCAGCCCTATGGTAAAGAAAGTGAGAAAAATACGAAAGTGGTGGTGGTAGAGGGTGGTAGTGGTTGTGATGGGGGTAGAGGGTGGTGGTGGTTGTTATGGGGGGTAGAGGGTGGTGGTGGTTGTGATGGGGGTAGAGGGTGGTGGTGGTTGTGATGGTGGTAGAGGGTGGTGGTGGTAGAGGCGGGTGGTAGAGGCGGGTGGTAGAGGAGGGTGGTAGAGGAGGGTGGTAGAGGCGGGTGGTAGAGGCGGGTGGTAGAGGCGGGTGGTAGAGGCGGGTGGTAGAGGAGGGTGGTAGAGGAGGGTGGTAGAGGAGGGTGGTAGAGGAGGGTGGTAGAGGAGGGTGGTAGAGGAGGGTGGTAGAGGAGGGTGGTAGAGGAGGGTGGTAGAGGAGGGTGGTAGAGGAGGGTGGTAGAGGAGGGTGGTAGAGGAGGGTGGTAGAGGAGGGTGGTAGAGGAGGGTGGTAGAGGAGGGTGGTAGAGGAGGGTGGTAGAGGAGGGTGGTAGAGGAGGGTGGTAGAGGAGGGTGGTAGAGGAGGGTGGTAGAGGAGGGTGGTAGAGGAGGGTGGTAGAGGAGGGTGGTAGAGGAGGGTGGTAGAGGAGGGTGGTAGAGGAGGGTGGTAGAGGAGGGTGGTAGAGGAGGGTGGTAGAGGAGGGTGGTAGAGGAGGGTGGTAGAGGAGGGTGGTAGAGGAGGGTGGTAGAGGAGGGTGGTAGAGGAGGGTGGTAGAGGAGGGTGGTAGAGGAGGGTGGTAGAGGAGGGTGGTAGAGGAGGGTGGTAGAGGAGGGTGGTAGAGGAGGGTGGTAGAGGAGGGTGGTAGAGGAGGGTGGTAGAGGAGGGTGGTAGAGGAGGGTGGTGGCAGTGGTAGAGGGGGTAGTGATGGTGGTAGTGATGGTGGTAGTGATGGTGGTAGTGATGGTGGTAGAGGGTGGTAGTGGTTATGATGGTGGTATGATATGATAAGGCACAGTGAGGCTGCCAGTTCTGACAAAAAAGCAGCTGAAAAGTATGTGCAGAGCTTTAAGGGGTACATAGAGGCTGAAAAATTAAAACCCCAACAAGTGTTCAATTGTGATGAAACAGACCTGTTTAGGAAGAAAATGCCACACAGGACCCACATTACTCAGGAGGAAAAGGCACTCCCAGGACAAGCCAGAAAAGGACTTGTTACTGAAGTCTTTATGGAAGGGGATTCCCGTTATAAACAATAGAACACCTTCATCCTCTGCCCTCCTACCATCTCATCACTCATCACCAAGTCTACAAAAAGTGTGATGTTTTACTGTGCATGTATCATTGTTTTCTGTGTATGGAAATGCATATTTCATGTAAAAAAAATTATTTTGTTTAATACTTTTGGATGTCTGGAATGGATTAATTGCATTTCCATTATTTCTTATGGGGAAAATTAATTCAGTTAAAGGCTAAATCGGTTAAAGCCTAGCTCTCTGGAACGGATTAAAGGCGTTAACTGGGGGTCCACTGTAGTATATTTCAAACCATGGTGTTATATTCTGCTTAGGAGAGAATTTTTAACTGTTATAGTAAAGGGAGAATAGTAGTATACTCTTCATGGTGTCACCTGAATCAGGGTTTAAACAAAAATTTAAGTAGTCTGCCCAGCTATTTTATAAAAAAAAAATGGGTTTAGGATAAAACCCACTTTTTTTTTTTAATAAATTTTGTTTTTTTCATTTTCACTTTCCATGTTTTTGTTTTTTAATATAATATTTTAGAAATGAATTACGGATTAATGTGTCTAACCTTTACATGGTATACTAAGATAGCATTCCCAGTGCACTGCATCAGCTCCACACAGACCCATTCTCTCATACCTAGACATAATATCAGGTAGAACTAATATACAAATGGGAGAACTTTTCCTGGAATGGGCCAGTGGGCCTACTAGACCACTTTGCAGTAATTTTTTTTTTTTTTTTCAAAACTAAGTCAGACACTTAAAGGGTTAAGTAAGGGGCCCTAAACTAAAGGGGTTTTTTGACCTGGATTTTGCCTACAAGAAAATATACTTGGGATTTCTTCTAAACTTGCCAAATTGCTCATTTATACCTTTGTAAAAACTAAAGAAATGGCTAGGCTATAAAAATACTAATTAATTCATGCTAGTCATTGGTTTTACTTAGTAGTCTTTTAATGTTCAAATTAAATTTTCATGGTGGAATACAAAATAAAACCATAGGGTGCTTCACCCAGGCAGGTACCTAATTACGTTATCAGAACTTTAGAGGCATAAAGGAGCCCACAGATTTTAATAATTTCTAACACACACTTGGCTATATTCAAAGAAATGAAATTCCTAAACACAACCCTGATCAACTGGACTATTGCCTGCATCAGAGTGAGATGTCAATACTAACAGTCACTCTCATCAGGCCATCAACCAGGAAGCCTGGTAAGGACTGAGTTGTGAGAAAAGCATTCTCTAGCAGAACTCTGTAGAATCCACTTTGTAGAATCTAATAATTAATATTGTGCCTTAAAATAAAGAAAAACTAAAAACTAATCCACACCAGAGGAAGCTGAAAAATTATCAGAACCAGCAAGAAGGCCCTTACCTTTTGAGTGAGATCGAGTGGTGGTGTTGGTGTTGGAGTCACCTCCTGAGGTGTGGAAGACCCATCTGGGGTCATCTCCTCCGCCTTGCTGCCCCATCCTAGACCACCAGCTGGTACCAAATTCACGTTAGGATCGTTACCACTATTCTCTGCCTTCAGGCTTGGCAAGTTAGCAGGAGGAGGCACGCGCCGTACAGACGCCACTTTACCCAGGCTTTGCATGCCATGTTTCTGGATTACAGTTTTCTGAGTGGTTTCAATAGACTTTCCCTGCAAGTATAAATCAAATTAATAAGTTATAATCACATTCTCACTTCAAATATTTGATACAGGGAAACTATAACCCTAAAGCACAATTGTATCAATGCCCTGAAGCTCTTTACTATTACTGTATCATCAGATCTAACCATCCCTAATGTAAAGGCATTATCTATATCAGCAGCTTTTATTGTTAAATATCTTCTTCCTGCCTATATATACCCCTTCCTGCTCTACTTCTCGTTAGTGTGACTTTGTAAATGGTCCAAGTCAGACCGAAACATCGCCGTAAGCTCCTCTCTTTATGTGCGGGTTATTTGTGTATCTTCATTACTTAGGTACTAAGCATACTCTAACAGAAGTACAGTCAAATTTCTAAATTCACAAGTTTCCTAATTCAACAAATTGTATTATCAAATGTTTACACTGCAAACAATTCCACAAAAAGCTTCAATAACTCAGTTTTTCTTGCAAAGCCCTTTTTCTTAGGCATGAGGCAAAGGTGGTTAGTATTATACAGAAATGAACAATATCAAAATTTTTGTTGATGCTAATGTTCAATTTTAGGGTGAGGGGCTTGGATTTCCAGCAAGCATGCGTGAGCATGTTAGACAGGAGTGAATGGAGACAAATGGTTCTTGGGACCTGGCGAGCTGTCGGAGTGAGAGCAGGGTAATATTTTGTGAATGGGTTCATGGAAACTGGTTAGCCGGACTTGAGTCCTGGAAATGGGAAGTACAATGCCTGCTCTTAAAGGAGGGGTTTGGGATACTGGCAGTTTGGAGGTATTTCTGAACTGTCGTATCTAAGCACCTCTACAAAGACAGTGATTATGTATGAGTAAGGTGAAAGTGTTGAATGATGAAAGTATTTTATTTTGGGGAATTTTCTTTCTTTTTGGGTCACCCCGCCACGGTGGGAGACGACCGATGCGTTAAAAAAAAAAAATACGTACCCTCAAAATTAGCCAAAACCAATTAATACCAATAGTAGTAGTAGGGTGATAGACAGCAA